>NW_022436955.1:14534219-14805913 GCF_009761245.1 Sapajus apella | reverse complement strand
TTTTTTTTTTTTTTTTTCTGGCCAGGCATGGTGGCTCGCACCTCTAATCCCAGAACTTTGGGAGGCCGAGGCAGGTGGATCATGTGAGGTCAGTTGTTTCAAGACCAGCCTGGCCAACATGGCGAAACCCCGTCTCTACTAAAAATACAAAAATCAGCCAGGAGGTGGCAGGGGCCTGTAATCCCATCTACTCAAGAGAGGCTGAGGCAGGAGAATTGCTTGAACCCAGGAGGCGGAGGTTGCAGCCAGCTGAGATCGCGCCAGCCCAGGTGTCAGAGCGAGACTTTTTCTTGAAAAATAAAATAAAATAAAATAAAATATTTTTGTTAATTAAAAAAAAAAATCATTACACTGCCATGACTTTCCAGGTCAAAAATTCTTTTCATGGCCCTCGTGGTCACCATGAGTGAGATTTCTTTAGATCCAGCTTTTCTTTCACCTCTTCATCTCTCTCCCTCTCTTTACATATACATGACCACACCCCACCCCTCCACCGCCACCCACAACCCCTGCCTCTGTGCTTCTGCTCATGCAATACCCGCTGCCTGGAACACCAACCTCAGAGCCAGGGACTCCTCTCCATCATGCAAAGCTCCGTTTCAATGTTTCTCTGAAGCCCGCCCAGACCCCTGGTCCCCATGACATGTTACGGGCTTCTCTCAGTTCTCTGAGCTCTGGCTACTGCCTGACTTTTTTCATTATATTCCAATGATTTCTGCCCATTTCCCTTAATTAGAGCAGAAGATCCTTAGGAGCAAGGATCTTGTCTTGTTCTTTTGTTTTCCACGCCCACGCTGGGTCCTAGGTGGTTGAACTGTGAAATAAGAATCTATGGAATTTAACATCCCTTTACTAGTTAGTGATGGTGAAGCTCTCTCTCTCTCTCTTTTTTTTTTTTTTTTTAAAGACAGGGTTTCACCATGTTGGTCAGGCTGGTTTTGAACTCCCGACCTCAGGTGATCCGACTGCCTTGGCCTTGGTGAAGCTCTCTGAGAAGATCTTACATGCATGCTGCTTTTCTCATGGTGTCAGTTTTCAGTTTCCAAGACTTTTGTTCTAGCAGGATGAGAACCCAGGATTAAGCAAGATGGAAGATGTACAAACTCTCCCTAAGTGTGAGTGCTCATCAAAGGCTACAAAGGGCCAAGCAGTCAGATGGCTGCGTGTCCTGTCTGATGTCATCCCTTTATTGTGCTCTTGGGCCTGGTCAAATCAGTCAACCCAGCTTACTTGACATTTGCAGCTAGTTTTATGCAAGATTTAAAATCTTGCACAGCAACAACTAGAGAAGCTGTTGTAATTCTGTGTGAGTTGGAAAAAGCCAGGAGCCAATTTGGCCTGTGTAGATGTGACTTTGTCTCCAAGTTCCCATCATTCATCAAGGAAGCCCTGCCTTAGAAAGTTTAAGTAATTTGGCAGGGCTCAGTGGCTCATCCCTGTAATCACAGCACTTTGGGAGACTGAGGTGGGTTGATTACCTGAGATCAGGAGTTTGAGACCAGCCTGACCAACATGGAGAAACCCTGTCTCTACTAAAAATACAAAATTAGCCAGGCGTGGTAGTGCGTGCCTGTATTCCTAGCTACTTGGGAGGCTGAGGCAGGAGAATCGCTTGAACCGGGGAGGCAGAGGTTTCAGTGAGCTGAGATCATGCCATTGCACTCCAGCCTGGGCAACAAGAGTGAAACTCCATCTCAAAAAAAAAAAAAAAAAGTAAGTTTAAGTAATCAAAACCTTCCAATGACAATAATGATGGTGTGCCTGTGTAGAGTTAGTCAGCCCAGTTCCAAGGGTGTTCTCATGTGATAGTTATGAAACAATGCACTTGGTCACCACGTGGGTAATGACAAATGGGTCAAGACACTGCAATCGTATCAGAGATTATTAAGTTTTGCTAACAGATGGGACTAACACTCCATCTAACTGGTTGGCAATCAGTCACTTGTAATACCAAAAAGCAAGTATTTAAGTATGTGTTTTAAAATTCATTCCTCTTTAGACCGGGTACAGGGGATCATGCCTGTAATCCCAGCACTTTGGGAGGCTGAGATGGGCAGATCACTTGAGGTCAGGAGTTTGAGACCAGCCTGGCCAACTGTGGCAAAACGCTGTCTATACTAAAAATACAAAAAAATCAACGGGGTGCGGTGGTGTGCACCTGTAATCTCAGCAACTTGGGAGGCTGAGGTGGGAGAACTGCTTGAATCCAGGAGGTGGAGGTTGCAGTGTTCCAGGATCATGCCACTGCAGTCTAGTCTGGGCAACAGAGCAAGACTCCATCTAAAAAAATAATGATAATAAAATGAAATAAAATTGATTCCTCTTTAGTTTTATATATTTCATAGCAAACCTTATTGAAAAAAGAAAGGATATACAGCAGCTTCAAAGACAAAAGGAGATCCATGTTAGAAGTGGGTACTTAAATATAAGCCCCTTCTGCTCAACTGATAGATACTGTCACATCTGCATATGACAAGATATCACTTTACTGGGGCATTTGCTTTCCCTGACTCACCCAACAACGGTGAGAATTCCCTCCTCTGCATCAGTCCTGTGCCTGGAACAAACCTGTTCTGTAGCATAGCTCCTACAGCATTCTGAGTCTTTATTCCCACGCTGTGGGCATCATGAGGGCAGCACCATGCATATTCGATTTGGAACCCCTAGCACAGGTTTTCAATCAAGAATGAAGATGGAGGCTGGGCGTGGTGGCTCACGCCTGTAATCCCAGCACTTTGGGAGGCTGAGGCGGGTAGATCACTTGAGGTCAGTAGTTTGAAACCAGCCTGGCCAACATAGTGAAATCTCATCTTTACTAAAAATACAAAAAATTAGCCAGGCATGGTGGTGGATGCCTGTAATCCCAGCTATTTGGGAGGCTGAGACAGGAGAATCTCTTGAACATGGGAGGTGGGGTTGCAGTGAGCCAAGATGGCACCATTGCACTCCAGCCTGGGTTACAGAGAAAGACCCCGTCTAGGAAAAAAAAAAAAAAAAAAAAAAGGAATGATGATAATGGGCTGGGTGCAGTGGCTCACACCTGTAATCCCACTTTGGGAGGTCAAAGTAGCAGGGTCACTTGAGCCTAGGAGTTTGAGATCAGCCTGAGCAACATAGTGAGACCTTGTCTCTACACAAAATTTAAAAAATTAGCTGGGTATGGTGGTGTGCCCCTGTGGTCCCAGCTATTCGGAAGGCTGAGTGGGAAGGATTGCTTGAGCCTGGGAGGTTGAGGCTGCAGTGAGCTGTGATCATGTTATTGCACTTCAGCCTGGGTGACAGAGCAAGACCTTGTCTTTAAAAAAGAGAGAATAGTGATGATGATGAGAAGGAGGATGACGATGAAGAGGAGGAGGATTTCTTTTTTTTGAGGTGGAGTTTTTTGCTCTTGTTGCCCAGGCTAGAGTGCAATGGCATGATCTCAGCTCGCTGCAACCTCTGCCTCCCCGGTTCAAATGACTCTCCTGCCTCAGCCTCCTGAGTAGCTAAGATTACAGGTGTTTGTTTGTCGGTGTGTTTGTTTTGACGCTATTGCTCTGTTGCTCAGGCTAGAGTGCAGTGGTAGGATCACCGCTCACTGCAGCCTCAGACTCCTAGGCTCAAGTGATCCTCCCACCTTGACCTCACGAAGTGCTGGGGTTATGCCCAGTGTGAACATGTTATTGTATAAACTAAATTTTGGATCTCTCCTCCTCCTTCTACATCCCCTTCTCTGCCGGTCCTGGAGCGTGCCCACCAGTACCTCTCCGGCCCCGTCCCTGTCAGGCCCTGCGGCATGTGGGCCACAGTCCTGAAGTGACTTCCGCTTTCTCCGCTGCGGTTCTGACAGGGTTAAACCTGAGGTTTCTAATCGCTCCCAGGAGGTCTTATTACCTGTTGATTAGGTCCTTTTGGGATCAGCATCAAACCGACAACAATAATAAACACTCTCTTCATTGGAACTCCGTAATGACCCTGCTGCCCTGCAGGCCTGGCAGCCTCAGTGGGGAGGGGCACTGGTCATTATGGGGCTGGAAACAGCGGCCCGTGGTGACGGCGTTTGCCAGCAATTTGGTGGTGCAGCTAAGAGGTACCGCTAACAAGCCGATAGGCACCGGTTGGGGATTTCTGGCTGGCTGAAGGCACCCCTGTTTTTTCAGCATAAGGGTTTTCAGAGAGGACCCTCCACAGCCAGCCTGAGGTCCTGAGAGATGGAGCTGGGTGGTCTTTCCACAGGACTAAAGGAATTTCTAGAGAATGATCTGATAACTGTTTCACGTGTATTTTTCCAGACTCTTTCTGTGCACCTACAAATGTGAGTGAGTGAATGAGGATGTGAACGCATGCATGTGCATAGTTTTACTGTCTTTATTACACAAATGCAATCATAGGAAACAAATTTTGTTCTGTAAACTGCTTTTTTTTTGGTTTTTTACCCAACCATCTGTCTTGGACACCCTTCCATGTCATTCTGTTGAAGAGCCTTATATTAATCCAGAATATGAACAAGGCCGAACACATTTACCCAACATAAATGTGGCTGAACACTTCGGCCATCTCCACCAATTTCTTGGTGTTACAGATAAAGCTGCAGGGCTTGCTTGGGCAGCGCACACACTAAAGTCAGGAAAGATACACGAATTCGTGAAGCATTTCATATTTTTTTGTTTAAAACTTTTCATATTAGGCCAGGTGAGGTGGTTCATGCCTGTAATTTGGGAGGCCAAGGCTTGCGGCCAGGAGTTCAAGATCAGCCTGGCCGACAGGGTGAGCCCCATCTCTACAGAAACTACAAAAATTAGCTGAGCATGGTGGTGCACACCTGTACTCCCAGCTACTCAGGAGGCTGAGCCATGAAAGTCACTTGAATCCAAGAGGCAGAGGTTGCAGTGAGCCAAGATCACACCACTGCCCTCCAGCCTGGGTGACAGAGTGAGACTTTGTCTAAAAAAACCCTTCAACTTTTCATATTAAAAACTTTAAAAAGTAACAAAACAAATGAAATGACATTGAAGAATTTCATTTGTTTGTTTACTTTTAAATCCTAAAAATTCTTATACATTTTCTCATGTACTTGTGCAAAAGTCGGATACATTCAAAAAGGTTGTGTCTATTAGCACAGCGAACAGTAGTATTGAGTATCCCCTTTCCGTGGTCCTTGGATAATATAATTTTGTTTGTGATGATTCAATTGCAATAAAAGATACCTCAGTGATATTTTGATTTGAATTTCCCTGACATGACATTGTATTTACTATATAACTTTAAAAACATGTAATTCAAGTTTTAAGAAAAATTACACAAAACACTCCTAAAATTTCCATACACTCTTTACACAGGTTCCCTAATTCTTTGTATTTTACCCCAACTTTTTTTTTGAGACAGGGTCTTCCTCTGTCACCCATGCTGGAATACAGTGGCTCGATCATAGCTCAGCCTCAACCTCCTGGGTCCAAGTGATCCTCCCACCCCAGCCTCCCGAGTAGGTGGGACTACAGGTGTGCATCACCACAATAAGCTAATTTTTAAATTTTTTTGTAGAGATGAGGTCTCATAATGTTGCCCAGGCTGGTCTTGAACTTCTGGGCTCAAATGATCTGCCTGCCTTGGCCTTCCAAATTGCTGGGATTATAGGAGTGAGCCACCGTGCTGTGCCTAGCATGTTAAACTAATACAGAAACAAATGACCAAGTTGCAGAGTAATAACAGCAAGGATGCATTTGATGTTTTTAAGGATTTTTTTTTTTTTTTTTGCTGTGGTTTTTTGAGACAGAGTCTCATTTTGTTGCCCAGGCTGGAGTGTAGTGCCTTGATCTCAGCTCACTGCAACCTCCGCCTCCTGAGTTCAAGCGATTCTCCTGCCTCAGCCTCCTGAGTAGCTGGGATTACAGGCACGCACCACCACACCTGGCTACACTTTGTATTTTTAGTAGAGACGGGGTTTCACTATGTTGGTCAGGCTGCCCTCGAACTCCTGACCTCGTGATCTGCCCACCTCAGCCTCCCAAAGTGCTGGGATTACAGGCATGAGCCACTGCACCTGGCCACATTTTATGTTTGCAATCACAAGACAAGCCTGTGCATTTCTGCATGGACATATATGCATATGAATAAAAATGGAAAAAGACACACACCAAGCTGTTATTACCTCTGTGGACAGAGTTAGGATTTCTGGGGATAGCCCAAGGGGAATTCTTCTCTTCTGTTTTTTTGAGACAGTCTCGCCCTGTCACCCAGGCTGGAGTGCAGTGGCCCAATCTCAGCTCACTGCAACCTCCACCTACTGGGTTCAAGTGATTCTCCTGCCTCAGCCTCCCAAGTAGCTGGGATTACAGGTGCTTGCCACCCCATCTGGATAATTTTTGTATTTTTAGTAGAGACAGGATTTCACCATGTTAGCCAGGCTGGTCTCAAACTCCTGGTCTCAAGTGATCTGTCCGCCTTGGCCTTCCAAAGAGCTGGGATTACAGGCGTGAGCCCCTGCGCCCGGCTGGCGTTTTTTTATTATCTTATTTGATTTTGTTTTTTTTCCCCATGAGAATGCTTTCATACATTGCTAGTGAAATTAAAAATAAATAAACACACTAATGGGAGGTCTAACAATCATGCCAGCTTAGGGGAAGCAGCCACTATTTAAACATTAAAGAATCAAATGCAGTTACACAGCATACGCAGAACAAAAGTTGACCTGGGGGCTCTTGCCATCTACAGGAAATTACACCAATCCATTCAGAAAGGAATAAACAGAACTCTACACTGTCCTATGTTTCAACTGCCCAGCTTTGCTCCTTATCCTAAGTCTGTGCAGAGTCCATATTCTCTGTGAGGGAGGGAGGGAAGAAAGAAAGAAAGAGAAAGAAAGAGAAAGAAAAAGAAAGAAAGAGAAAGAGAGAAGGAGAGAAGAAAGGAAGGAAGAAGGAAAGAAAGAAGGAAAAAAAGAAGAAAGAAAGAGGAAGAAAGAAAAGGAAACAGAAAGGAAAGAAAAGAAGGGAGGGAGGGAGAGAGGAAGGATGGAAGACAGGAAGGAAGGAAAGAAGGAAGGAAGGGAGGGATTCACTGTGTAACTAACGCATTCTAAACTCTTGCCCCGATATGCCATTTCATTTAGTTTTTGAAACTCCAAGGAGCATTACTTGTCCCCATTTTACAGATGGGAAAACTGAGGTTTAACAAATACGTGCAAGCTCTCAAGGAACCTGGACTCTCTCAAACTTAGTCCTTCCTTACTCCAAAGCCCACTGACGGTCCTCTACCAAGAGTTGCTATAGAGGGGACTGAACAGGTCTGCTGTTGTAGAAGCTCACACTGGTGGCTCATAGTCCTTTTCCTCCTTTTCTAGGGGTGCTCTAGAAAACACCTGGGGAGATGCCCTGGGCATGGTGGACAAACTTCTCTCCAGAGTTTTCCATTTTTCTCCGTTCCTGTCTGCCCGTGGCACCCTATCTCAAGAGGGATAAGAGGGAGGGAAAGAGAGGAGAGAGGGGTAGGATAACGAGACAAAGAGAGGGAGAGCCTCAAGCAGGAGCCTACAGAGGAGTCGGCAAAATAGGAAGGCAGAGAAAGATGGAAAGAAAGAGAGAAGGGCGGGGCCTGTGAGGCAAGGAGCTTTGGGAGTCCCAGTCTCATACATTAAGAGGACGACAACAAAGCCAGGCAGGCAGGATTTAAAAAAAAAAAAAAAAAAAAAAAAAAAAAGGGCTGGACTCAATGGTTCACACCTGTAATCCCAGCACTTTGGGAGGCTGAGGTGGGCGGATCACCTGAGGTCAGGAGTTCGAGACCAGCCTGGGCAACATAGTAAAACCCCATATCTACTACAAATACAAAAATTAGCTGGGCATGGTGGCAAATGCCTGTAGTCTCAGCTGATTGAGAGGCTAAGGCAGGAGAATCACTTGAACTTGGGAGGCAGAGGTTGCAGTGAGCTGAGATCGTACCATTGCACTCCAGCCTGGGCGACAGTGAGGCTCCATCTCAAAAAAAAAAAAAAAAAAAAAAGGCAAGGGCTTTCTCCCGATAGACTGAGAAAGGGGGGAGGTTAGTGAAGGGTGGAGAGAAGCAGCCCGGATTCCACCCACGTTCCTGTGCATCCAGGGAGAAGGGTCCCAGCTGCTCCCCCTGGGGCCTGGCTGAGTAGGTGGGTGGGTGCGCAGCCCCAGCAGAGCCAGGCGCCCCCTTGAGTCAACCCGTACACTTTGGACCCAGCACCCGCAGCAGCCCTGCGCCTTAGCTCTTAGGACAAACTTTGAAAATCGCTAAGACGTTAGGAATTCCCTACGATGTCTTTCCCTAAGATGTTAGGGATTTTCTTTTTTTTTTTTTTTTGGTGGGAGGGGGAGCAGAGTTTTGCTCTTGTTGCCCAGGCTGGAGTGCAATGGCACGATCTTGGCTCACTGCAACCTCTGCCTCCTGGGTTCAAGCGATCCTCCTGCCTCGGCCTCCTGAGTAGCTGGGATTACAGGCATGCGCCACCACACCTGGCTAATTTTGTATTTTTAGTAGAGACAGGGTTTCTCTATGTTGGTCAGGCTGGTCTTGAGCTCCTCACCTCAGGTGATCCACCTGCCTCGGCCTCCCAAAGTGCTGGATTATAGGTGTGAGTCATCACGCTTGGTGACATTAGGGACTTTTAAAATTTGTCCTTCTGAAAGTCTCTGGGCACAAATTCAAAAGGATAAAACAGATTAGAAAGAGCAGCAGAAAACCAGCTGGATTAGTCTTTGGGAGAAACCTCAAGGGAAGGAGAGAAAGAAGATGAAAAGGAAAGACAGAATGAGAGGAAGAAGAGAGAAGAGGAGTTAGAGAAGGTCAGAAAGAAGGAGAGGAGGGCAAGAGGCCTGGAGAAAGAGACGGGGAGACGGAATGAGGCGAGGAGGTGGAGCAGCTGCCAGAGGAAGTGAAGGGGGGAAGGAAGGCATTTTATACTCCTAGGAAGGAACAATATAAGATCTTTCACCACATCCCGGAGGTCAATAAACTGGCCAGGGAAATTAAGAACAAGTTGTCATTGAGGATTAGCAAAAGGCCTGAGGAAGTGCAAAAACTCCTGCCAGCTTTCATGAGGCTGCCTCCAAGAAATTAAAAATCGCAGGCCACGATAAATACGGCCCATGTCTATCCACCCCCATGTCCACATGGCAGCCTGGAGAATGAGGCGTGTCCCAAGGCCTTGCTTTAATGGGAGTAATTACAGGTATGCAAGAATCCCATGCATACACTCACTACAGGAGCTCCTGGGAAGAGGCAAGAAGGTGAACGCCAGCAACAAGTATGGGAAAGTGGAATTAAACATGATGGCAGGTCTTGGTTCCTACAAATGGGGTATGATGTGTCCATTTCTATTTCAAGGGCAGAAGGTTCAAATCAAATAGTTTTTCCTATGACCCAGACTCTTTTTTGGAAACTTTTTTTTTTCTTTTTTTTTTTTTTTAAGAGATGGGGCCTCACTCTGTTTACCAGGCTGGTCTTGAACTCCTGAGCTCAAGTGAGTCACTCTCCCACCTCAGCTCCCACAGTGTTGGGATTCAGGCGTGAGTCACCATGTCTGGCTGGAAACTTTCAAGGGAGTGGATTTTGCATATATATTACTCATTTTCTGAGGCTAGTTGGCATTAGTCTCACACTATGGTTGAAGATATGGTGGAATTTTCTTTTCTTTTCTTTTTTTCTCTTTTTTGAAATGGAGTCTCGCTCCATCGCCTAGGCTGGAGTTCAGTGGCACAATTGCGGCTCACCGAAACCTCCGCCTCCTGGGTTCAAGCAATTCTCCTGTCTTATCCTGTCTAGTAGCTGGGACTAACGGCACCTGCCACCACTCCCGGCTTTTTGTATTTTTAGTAGAGATGGGGTTTCACCATGTTGGTCAAGCTGGTCTCAAATTCCGGACCTCAGGTGACCCACCTGCCTTGGCCTTCCAAAGATCTGGTATTACAGGCGCGAGCCACCGTGCCCAGCCATGAATTTTCTTAACTAAAGTTACCTTTTTAATATTCTTTATTAATCATCCCTTAGGTTGTTATTGGAAATTGGGTAAACTGTCAGGCATGGTGGTTCATACCTGTAATGTAAGGCCAGGGTGAGAGGATCACTTGATGCCAGGAGTTTAAGACCAGCCTGGGCAACAGAGTGAGACCCCCATCCCTATAAAAAATATTTAAAAACTAGCTGGGTATGGTGGCACATGCCTGTAGTCCCAGCTACTCAGGAGGATGAGGTGGGAGGATCCCTTGAACCCAGAAGGTTAAGGCTGTAGTGGGCCATGATCTCACCACGCTCTCCAACCTAGGCGACACAGTGAGACCCTGTTTCAAAAAACATAAAGTAAAAATTTTTTTAAAATGGGCAAACTGGCGATTTTCTGCAAGGGAGTAAGTTTTGCTACCTCGCGAATGGCCAGCCTGTCTTTGATCACAAGGGCAACTCACAGGCAAAGGATTACTGCTATTTCCTTATTTTTGTTTGTTTTTACTTTTTTTTTTTTTTTTTTTTTTTTTTGAGATGGAGTCTCACCCTGTAAGCCAGGCCGGAGTGTACTGGTGCAGTCTCGGCTCACTGCAACCTCTGCCTCCCAGGTCCCGGTTCAAGCAATTCTCCTACTTCAGCCTCCCGAGTAGCTGGGATGACAGGCAAGAACCACCATGCCCAGCTAATTGTTGTATTTTTTAGTAGAGATAGGGTTTCACCATGTTGGCCAGTCTGGTCTTGAACCCCTGACCTTGTGATTTGCCTGCCTTGGCCTCCCAAAATGCTAGGATTACAGGTGTGAGCCACCGTGCCCGGCCTTTTTGTTTGTTTTTAAAGAGATGGGGTCTTGCTATGTTGCTCAGGCTGGTCTTAAACTCCTGGTGTCAAGAAATCCTCCCACCTCAGCCTCCCAAGCAGTAGGGATGACAGGTGCATGCCACCATGCCTAGCTGATCACAGTTTCCACCCTGGGACGCCAGGCCCTGCTGTGGTGCTTCCTTAAGAATCTACTGTCATAGAAGCAGCTGTCTTCAGCCTCTCTCTCTAGGCCTTCTTTGTTGCCCACCACTTCTTGGGGGAGCCAACATCTTGAAGGTCAGGACCAACTGCTGGAGAAACCAGACCCTGATCCTGGCTGCCCTCATCTCCAAGACTCAGCAGACCCTGCTAAGTTGGTGCCTTAGGGGAGACTATTAAGTCTGACTCCAGGGATTTAAGGTTTACCGCTGCCCCAAGATTGTAAGTCCAGGCCAGGCGTGGTGGCTCATGTCTGTAATCCCAGTACTTTGGGAGGCTGAGGCAAGAGGCTCACTTGAGCCTAAGAGTTTGAGACCAGCCTGGGCAACATAATGGGAACCTGTCTCTACAAAAAAAAAAAAAAAAAAAAAAAAAAATTAGCTGTGTGTGGTGGTGTGTGCCTGTAGTCCAGCTATTTGGGAGGCTGAGGCGGGGAGGGTTGATTGAACCCAGGAGGTGGAGGCTGCAGTGAGCTGGGATCATGCCACTGCACTCCAGCCAGGGTGACAGAATGAGACCCTTTCTCAAAAAGAAATTATGGGGTCCTGGAATCCAGTATCCGTATTTGGCTTCCTTCAGCATCTCCCACCTTCTAGCACCTCCTTGCTTCTAGAACCAGATGGCAACTTTTTTTGGGCAGCCCCTCAAGGGCAGGCCTAGGGCTAGATGCTTTACGTCTTTCATTTGGCCCTAACAATTCTAGGAGGCACTACTATAGACAGTTTCACAGAGGAGGAATCTGAAGCTTAGTGAGATAACCTGTTCAAGTTGACATCATTTGTGGTGAGCCAGTAATCAAGTACAGGGTTGCCTGGTTCTAAAACGTTGCTCTCTGCTTTCACTGCTTCATCCTGCCTTTAGTGCTTATGCCTTTTGGGTCTTGAAAACTGTTCCTACCTTGAGCCTCCCGGCTGAAATCCTAACCCCTAATATGATTACATTTGCAATTGTTTACATCATGAGGCATACTTTAGATCAATCTCTAGCCCCCTGCTATAGACTGAATGTGTCCCCACCTAAAGTCACATGTTAAAATCCTAACCCCTAATAGGATGGTATTTGAAGGTGGGGCCTTTGGAAGGTCATTAGGTTATGAGGGTGGAACCCTCACAAATAGGATTAGTGCCCTTATAAAAGAGGCCTGAGAGAGCTCCCTTGCCCCTTCCACCATCTGAGGACACAGAAAAGATGACTGTCTATGAACCAGGAAGTGAGCCTTCACCAGATACTCCAGAACGGGGTTGAGTGGGTGGGTGGCAGGGGAGTGTCCCTTGAAAATTCTGACTACCTCATTAATGGGGATTTGCTGACAGTTTCGCACTCATAGGCATTTTCCTTAGGACAAGGAAGCCTTGGAGAAGAGAGGCTAGTTCTCAAGAGGAGGAATGAGAGTTTGGACCAGAGGTATGTAACAAATACTCCCTATATTGTGGAATTGCAAGTGGAGAAGGTCAGGAGTGGCTGGGGAGGGTGCCAGACTGCAGGCTGGGAAACTGGAGGCCTCCATTATGCTGAAGATGAATCCGTCACTTTTTGTACCTGGGGATGCAGACCATGTACCTATCAAAGTCTAGTTTAGTAGGAAAAATTCAGGATGTTGGAGTCTTTGAGCAGCCTTCAGTGAAGCACTTTGGGGGGCAGGCTGAAGGTGGTCTGTTTTCCAGCAAGAAGTCAAAGGACTCTGGTTGGCTAAGTGAGGTTCTTTCCACCTGTGGCCTGTAATTCAAGATGACCAAAAGTCCTAACCCTGGGGCCTGCAGGGCTGGAAAAGCCACATTTTTCTATCTCAAACCAAGTTATTCATGCAGGAACAGGGAGGGTTCTCAGAAAGTGAAAGGGGAACACAGAAAAAGCCTGGCCTGCCTCCTCCCAGGCGGTCTCCTGGCTTGTCCTGGTGAACGTTGTCTGACTAAGCACGGAGAATGCATGCGCTTTGTGAAGTGTCTGGGGACAGTCTGCGGGTATGAAGAAATGAAGTAAGAACTGCCTACCCAAGGCTATTGTCTTTATCTCCTTCAAAGCAAAGACTCAAATGAAGGAAGAGGCCACACACCAGGCCTGAACTAAAGGCAGTGCTTCCAACTCTGGGTGTGGCACATTAGTGGATTGTAAAATCCATGTGGTGGATTGTTACTGGCTTGTTATTTCTTTTCTTTTTCCTTCTTTCCTTTCTTCCTCCCCTCTTTCCCTCCTTCTTCTCTCCCTTCCTTCCTCCCTTCTTTCTGTCCTTTTTCCAACAGAATAGAAAATATTAGCATGTAGTACACATAGTAACATAAATACTGTTGTGTAAAACTTATGATTTAGTTACATATAAATACATATTAAGACTCTCGTGCATAACTGTATACTAGGTCATGAAATAAATTCATTTCTTATTATAGGTCATGGCCAAAAAATTGAAAACTAGTAGATAGATGAAGCCTAGAGATTTGGGGCCAGAAAGTAAAAATTTCCAGGTTTAAAACACATGATCAAACAAAACCTCTGGCTGTGGAGTTGTCTAGAGGCAAAAATATGAAAAGCTTATTAGTTTTTTGGGGGGATGTGTATTGCTAAAGAAATGGCAAGAAAGGGTGACAATAATCTGCAATTGTTTACATTGTGAGGCATACTTTAGATCAATCTCTAGCTCCCTGCTATAGGCCAAATGTGTCCCCACCTAAATTCACATGTTAAAATCCTAACCCCTAATATGATGGCATTTGAAGGTGGGGCCTGTGGGAGGTCATTAGGTCATGAAGGTGGAACCCTCACAAATAGGATTAGTGCCCTTATAAAAGAGGCCTGAGAAAGCTACCTTACTCCTTCCGCCATGTGAGCACACAGAAAAGATGACTGTCTATGAACCAGGAAGTGAGCCCTCACCAGAAACCAAATCTGCTAGTGCCTTGATCTTGGACTTCCCAGCCTCCAGAACCATGAGAAATACATTTCTGTTGTTTATAAGCCATCCAGCCTAGAGTTGTTTGTTATGGCAGCCCGAACGAACTAAGACAGCCCCAAACTTGCACCAAAGGTAGTGAACTGCTAAAGCAGTGGAGTCCTCAGAGAGCATGTGCTCCCAATGCATTCCTCAGAGATGCCCATGGAGGACAGGTGGACACAGATGACCCTCTGTGGTCTATATTGGATAACAAGAATTCTTTCTATTGCCAGATATCTTATTTTTTGTTCTTAGTTGTTGTTGTTGTTGTTGTTCAGACAGAGTCTTACTCTGTCACCCAGGCTGGAGTCTAGTGGTGCAATTTCGGCTCACTGCAACCTCTGACTCCTGGGTTCAAGTGATTCCTGTGTCTCAGCCTCCTGAGTAGCTGGGATTACAGATGTACACTACCATGGCTGGCTAATTTTTGTACTTTTAGTAGAGACAGGGTTTCACCTTGTTGGCCAGGCTGGTCTTGAACTCTTGACCTCAGGTGATTCCTCCCACCCCTGCCTCCCAAAGTTTTGGGATTACAGGTATGACCATGCCTGGCCTATTTTTTGTGTTAAGATGATATGTGCGATTTCCCATTTTCCCAAAGATTTTATTGTATACCTCCCATTCTTTCTTCACTGTATTGGGTGTATTGCGGGTAGACAACTTATTTAATCACAGGTCACTGGAGCACTAGGAGTTACCTGTGAATTTCAAGAAGAGGAATTTCACAGGATGCAGTAATTATGCAAGCCTCTGGGCTCCTGCATTTGAGTGGCATGCATGCATTTTTATGTGGGTCTGGGCATCTGTAAGACTGTTTCTGTGGGAGATAGGTATGAGTACATGTTGAGAAGCCAAAGGCGTACACAGTAGTTGGCATTTGTTGGTTGGTACCCAGCACCCATGTAACCATCCTCCACCTTAGCAGTATCCAGATTTTCCTTCAGGTAATTGCATCCCCATGCAGACCATGAACTTTGTTGCTTTTTCCAGCTGAGACCCCTGAATAACCTGAGCCAGGCAGCATCTTTTTATTTTTATTTTTGAGATGGAGTCTTGCTATGACACCAGGCTGGTGTGCAGTGGCGCAATCTCGGCTCACTGCAACGTCCACCTCCTGGGTTCAAGCAAGTCTCCCGCCTCAGCCTCCTGAGTAGGTGGGACTACAGGCACCTGCCACCATACCAGGCTAATTTTTGTATTTTTAGTAGAGACAGGGTTTCACCATGTTGGCCAGGATGGTCTCCATCTCCTGACCTCGTAATCCGCCCATCTTGACCTCCCAGAGTGCTGGGATTACAGGTATGAGCCACTGCACCCGGCCTCTAGGCAACATCTTTAATTTCTCAGATTACAGTCACTGCTTTCAGGGTGGGCACTGTGTCCTAGGATGGTCCTATCAGGTACATTTCAAGAATCCTACTTGAGATGACAGTGCAGAAACACTCTCTTTTTAAAATTATTATTATTATTTTTGAGACAGGGTCTCACTTTGTGGTGCAGGCTGCAGTGCAGTGGCACGGTCATGGCTCACTGCAGCTTCAACCTTCTGTGCTCAAGTGATCCTCCTGCCTCAGCCTCCTGAGTAGCTGGGACCACAAGTGCATGCCACTATGCCCAGCTAATTTTTAAAACAATTTTTGTAGAGATGGGGCTCTACTCTGTGGTCCAGGCTGGTCTCAAACTCCTGGGCTCAGGTGATACTTCCACCTCAGCCCCCCAAAGTTCTGGGATTACAGAATTGAGCCACTACACCAACCCGGAAGCACTTTTTACCATGGGGCTCCGCACTAAGGTGGCAGCCACCCTGTGACTCCAAGGGGGGCAGGCCTTAGAATGAGGGCAGCATTGTGGATGATGGGGTAGAGAGGAAGAAGGGCTCTGGGCTCCTCATTATACTCCTGAGCACTTGGACCAACCAGCTGTGTGGCTTGCTTTACCTGGGCAATGTCCCATGTGAGCCAATGAGGCCTCCTTACTGAGATCTGTCTGAGTTCATTGCTAATAGTTACATCATAGGAAATATACACTTCATGTATTTTATTTTATGTCTTTTAAAAATGGGATCTTGCTTTGTCACCCAGGCTGGAATGCAGTAATGTGATCATATTTCTGCAGCCTTGAACTCCTGAGTTCAGGTGGTTGGCCTCAGCCTCCTAAAGAGCTGTGACTACAGGCATGCAACACCTTAAATGGTTTGTATTTTTTATTTTTACAGTTTTTAAAAGACAGGGCCTTGCTATGTTTGCCAGGCTATTTACAACAAACAAACAAAAAACCCTTTGTTTTGCTTGAGGCTGAGCTTTCTTATCCCAGATGTGGACTTGGAGAGTCTCTGTCCTGGGTCTCCAGGAGGCTGAATTCATTCACAGTGGGTTTCAGTGGCTCCAGCCAGGGGCCTACCCCTGAGAGTTTCTCTGTGCCCAATTTCCCCCATACTAAGTGAAATACACAGTTCAGGAGTTTTTGTGTGTTTTTTTGTTTTGTTTTGTTTTGTTTTTTTTGCACACTCAAGGCTCTTTCTATCTCTGATCTATCCCTTCACCCTTGGCTCATTTCCCATTGCTAGTCCTGCCTCTCAAATCACAGTAATATTAAGCTGCTTAGAGTCCTACATTCCATACTATTGGTTTTTGTTGTTGTTGCTACTGCTGTTAGAGACAAGGTCTTGCTCTCTCGCCCAGGCTGGAGTGTAGTGGTGCAATCTTAGCTCATTGCAGCCTCCAACTCCCAGGCTCAAATGATCCTCCTTCAGCCTCCTCAGTAGCTGGGACTACAGGCACAGGCCACTAAGCTCCACTAATTTATTTTTATTTTTATTTTTTTGTAGAGAGAGGGAGGGCCTTAGTCTGTTGTCCAGGCTACTCTCAAACTCCTGGGCTCAAGTGATCCTCTCTCCTTGGCCTTCCAAAGTTCTGGGATTACAGGCGTGAGCCACTGCGCCTGGCCAAACCCCATACCCTTTTGTGCCTTTGTTCATATTGTTTTTTAAAACATTTTCTACCCTATCCTCTCTGCTTTCTTGGTTTTCCACCTATTTATCCATTTAGACCTCCACTCTCCAGCATGGCAGCTGCTAGCCATCCATATCTGTGGATCACTTGAAATGTGGCTCGTGCCAGGAAGGAACTGAATTTTCTACTTTATTCCATTTCAATTAATTTAAATTACAAATTTTAAGTTGAAGCGATATAATATATGTTTCTGTTAAACACAGCTTTATTGCTTGGATAGGACTACATTTTACTTTAACTGTTGAAAATTTGGCATCCAAATTGAGATGTACTGTTAAGTATAAAATACGCACTGGCTTTCAAAGACTTAGTACAATAAAAAGAATGTATAATATCTTATTAATAATTTTTATATTGATTGCACAGTGAAATGGTAATATTTTGGATATTTTGGGTTGCACAAAATATATGATTAAGATTATTTTCACCTGTTTGTTTTTACTTTTTAAAATAGAACTACTGGAATATTTCAAGTTACACACATGGCTTGTGCTATATTTCTACTGGGCATCTTTGAGCTAGACCATATCAGACAGCACCTCCTTGAGAATATTTTTCTCAATCACTCAGGCTAGGCACAGGGGCCTTCTAACGTCTTTCATGATATCCTCTTACACAGGACTTATTAGCTTGGTGTAAAAGTAATTGGGGTTTTTGCCATTACTTTTCTATTTTTTATTTCTATCTTTTATTTTTTTTTTTGAGATGGAGTCTCGCTCTGTTGCCCAGGCTGGAGTGCAGTGGCGTGATCTCAGCTCACCGCAATCTCCGCCTACCGGGTTCAAGTGATTCTCCTGCCTCAGCTTCCTGAGTAGCTGGGACTACAGGCATGTACCACCATGCTCGGCTAATTTTTGTATTTTTAGTAGAGATGGGATTTCACTATGTTGGCCAGGCTGGTCTTGAAATCCTGACCTTGTGATCTGCCCACTGCGGCCTATGAAAGTGTCGGGATTACAGGTGTGAGCCACCACGCCCAGCCTTGCCATTACTTTTGAAGGTGAAAGCTGCCATTAGTTTTGCTAATTCCTCGTCATATTAATTATGTTCTCTTCATGAATATTGTTATTTGTGAATATTAATTCATAGTCTTTTCGTGTGTCTCTCTCCCCACTAAGAGTGTAAGTTTCTCAGGGGCAGGAACCATATTTTATATTTCCAGGGCCTGGCACATGGTAGGTATTCTATCCATACTTGCGAAGTTAATTAATGGATAGCCACATCAAGTTCAAAAGTATCTTTAAATATAATTTCACATACAACTACCTTTTTTTTTTTTTTTTTTATTAGGACAGAGTCTGTCTACCCCAGCTGGAGTGCGGTGACACAATCTCGGCTCACTGCAACCTCTGCCTCCCGGGTTCAAGGGATTCTCATGCTTCAGCCTCCTGAGTGGCTGGAACTACAGGTATGTGCCACCACGCCCGGCTAATTTTTTTTTTTTTAGTACAGGCAGAGTTTTGTCATATTGGCCAGAGGCTCGTCTCAAACTCCTGACCTCAAGTGATCCACCTGCCTTGGTGTCTCAAAGTGCTGGGATTACAAGTGTGAGCTACCGTGCCCGGCCACATACAACTACTTTTAAGATTTGTTTTCTGCCTTGGGGCTTCCTGGAGGTCAAGTTTTCTGGCTGTGTCTCTAGGCCACCATGGGGTGCAATGCCCAAGTGGGGGGGCCACTGGGAGATTCCCTACAGACAAACCTTCCAACCCTTCCTAGCATCCTGTTCCTAGGGGGGCAGCAAATGGGTACAGAGCAGGAGTGAGCAGTCAAGGGTGAGCCCCAGAAGGAGCAGAGGAAAGAAAACATGAAGTGAGGAGAGCAGGAAGCAACACTTCTCCCTCGGCCTTCCGTGGCCTGGGAGCTAAGCACTGCTGCCAAGCAAACAGTGGTGTGGAGGAGGGAGAAGGAGAGGCCAGGCTGGCTGTGGTTGGCCGCTGGGTGGAGTTAAAATTTATAACAAGGGAGAGGCAACTGAAGAAAAGAAAAGATTCTTTTAAAAATTCTGCTGAAGCCTAATTAAAAAAAAATTCCACTCCCTCATGCTACGTTTTAAGAGACTTCCCTTTCAGAATTATTTTCAGTCTGGTGGTAACAGGCAGGAAGTGTCAGATGTTCACCAAGCTATAAAGAGGACACTCCCCACCCTCTAAAACACAGGGCCAGCCCCCACATTGCTTTTCTGACTTGGGTTATGAGGATACAGGATGTGAAGTTGTCAAGGCATAGATCTTTCCGGAAAGGAGTGTCCCATGTGGTAGATTAAAAAAAAAAAATGGCTGCAGTATTTTGCAGCTCCTCCCACCAAGAGGTGGAGTCCATTTCACTGGCCCCCGAATCTGGGTTATACTCATGGGGCATCAGAAAACCCAATGCAAGGAGAAGCTTGGCAAATCTTGCACACGGGGCCTTACCCTCTTCTGCTATTTTGGAATCCAGCCATTATGTGAAGAAGTCTAGACTGGGTTACTAGATCTTGGAGACACATAGCCTGGTCACCCTTGTGGATCCCTCCCAGCTTCCAGGAACATAAGCAACACCATCCAGGACCACCAGGCCTCAGCCAGTCCTTGCCTGACTGTAGCCACATACACAAGTTCAGGTGAACTCAGCAGAAGAACTTCCCAGCTAAGCCCAACCCAAACTGCCAGCCCCCAGGATGGTGAGCTAATTATTGATTATGGTTGTAAGTGGCTAAGTTTTGCATATTTTAAAAATAGGGTGCCATGGTCTCAACGTTTATGTCTCCTGGAAATAATAAGTTGAAACCTAATCCCCAATTTAGGGATATTCAGAGGCAGGGCCTTTGGGAGGTGACTGGATTATGAGGGGAGAGTCCTCCTGAATGGGACTCATGCCCTTATAGAAGAGGCCTGGGAGAGCTTGGTTTCTTCTATAACATGAAGACACAGTGAGAAGATGCCATTTATGAGGAATGGGACCTCACAAGATACGAAATTTGCCAGTACCTTGATCTTGGACTTCTCAGGCTCCAAAACGGTGAGAAATATACTTCTATTGTTTATAAGTTACCCAGTCTGTGGTGTTTTGTTACAGCAGCACAGATGGACTAAGACAGATGGCAAAACCAACCGACCAATACAGTCTGAGTCACAGGTGGGAAAACCCATGTAGAAATAATCACCTTACAACCCGGTACAGGAGAGCTATTATAATAGAGTGTGTTGGCCTGTTCAGGCTGCCATAACAAAATACCATAAACTGGGTTGCTTTTAAGCAGCAGAAATATATTTATCCCAGTTCTGGAGGCTGGGAAGTCCAAGATCAAGGCATTGGGGCCAGCAGATCTGGTGTCTGGTGAGGGCCTGCTTTCTGGTTCATAGATGGTGTCTCCTTGCTGTGTCTTCATGTGGTAGAAAGGGCAAGCTAGCTCTCTGGGTATCTTTTATAAGATCGCTAATTCCATCCATTCTTGAGAGCTCCACCCCCATGACCTAATCCCTTCCCACCCACCTCCTGATACCATCACATTTCACATTGAGGGATAGGTTTCAACATTTAGACCATACCCTAGAGCAACTCAGAGTGTGGGCTTTGGAGCCAGGCAGATGCAGTCCCACCACTTGGATATAATCCTGGGCAGCTTTGGTAACAATGTAACAGTGACAGTACATGCTTTGTAGGGTTATAATGAGAACTGTGTCAGCCAGGTGACACTCTGTATTAGGATAACTTGAAGAGAGTTTATATAGGGACTACTGCATCTACAAAGAAGTGCTCAGGGTTCAGCGAAACCCAAAAGAGAGTGTAGTGCCCTGGGACTGTGATACCACCCAGGTGTGAAGCATGGACAGGACATGGTGACCAGAAGCTGGGGACACAGCAGGCAGGGGTGGGTCAAGAGGGCTGCTTAACAGGACATATAACCTTGTGTTGAGAAATGAGTCTGTTCTGTAGTGACGTGGCTGGGACAGGGGCTGGGAGAATACAAACTCTGACCTAACTTCTTCCTCTCGCCTGTTTCTGTCAGTGATCCTCATGGGCCAAATCCTTTCGGAAGCTGCTGGGCTTCAACTCAGCCTCTTGTGGCAAAAAGCAATGTGGAGATGGTGGGAGAGTAATCTGGGGCAAATGGAAGGTATGCAGTCCATGGATTTAAAAGCAGTAATGCATAGGAAAGCACTGAGCACGTAACTAGCACCCAGTCACTGTTTACTGCAATATTATTATAGTATCAGAAGAAACCAAGAGCTGTAGGAAATGAATATATTTATTTATTTTTGCCAGGGTGACCTGCAGAATATTCACGGAGGAGGTCTGCTTTGAGTTGTGGCTTGGAGAGATGAAGAAAATAATAGAGCACACATGGACATGGCACCTACTATGTGCAGGTACCATTCTGGATGCTGTACATACATTAATTTGGTGAATCCTCATATCCACTTTATGGAGTAGGTACTGTGATGGTTAATACTGTCAACTTAATTGGATTGAAGGATACAAAGTATCCTTCCTGGCTGTGTCTGTGAGACTGTTACAGAAGGAGATTAACGGCCGGGCGCGGTGGCTCACACCTGTAATCCCAGCACTTTGGGAGGCCGAGGCGGGTGGATCACGAGGTCAAGAGATCGAGACCATCCTGGTCAACGTGGTGAAACCCCGTCTCTACTAAAAATACAAAAAATTAGCTGGGCATGGTGGTGCGTGCCTGTAATCCCAGCGACTCAGGAGGCTGAGGCAGGAGAATTGCCTGAACCCAGGAGGCAGAGGTTGCAGCGAGCCGAGATCGCGCCATTGCACTCCAGCCTGGGTAACAAGAGTGAAACTCCGTCTCAAAAAAAGAAAAAAATAAAAAAAAAAGAAGAAGGAGATTAACACTTGAGTCAATGGGCTGGGAAAGGCAGACCCACCCTTAATCTGGGTGGGCACCATCTAATCAGCTGTCAGCATGGCTAGAATATAAGCAGGCAGAAAAATGTGAAAAGAGAGACTGGCCTAGCCTCCCAACCTACATCTTTCTCCTGTGCTGGATGATTCCTGCCTTCGAACATCAGACTCCAAGCTCCTCAGTTTTGGAACTCGGACTGGCTCTCCTTGCTCCTCAGCCTGCAGATGGCCTATTGTGGGATCTTCTGATCATGTGAGTTAACACTTAGTAAATTCCCCTTCATATATATATTCCATTAGTTCTGTCCCTCTACAGAATCCTAATACAGTACCATTATTACCCTACTTCACAGATGAGAAATTGAGGCAGAGAGAAGTTAGATAACTCAGTGAAGGTTACACAGTTGTAAGTGGTAGAACCAGGATTTGAACCAGTTTCAAAGAGGGTGTGGGAGATGGCATTTGTTTCTTAGGCACAGTGTTGAAAAATACACATAGAGGAGGCAGTGAGTCATCCAGATGGACCAGTGTGGGGTTTGTGCTGGAGAATGGGGAAAGATAAAGAGAGAAAGGACCAGAATGATGAGTAAAGGAATTTATCCTCCATTCTGGGAGGCTCTGGGAAGCCACTGAGGACTTCAGAGAAGAGAAAGGCAATCACAGTGGGCACCGGAAATTTGTCTGTGTGCAGGGCAAAACTAACCAAGCAGGGAGCAACTAGAAACCAGGCAATCAGCAAGAGGATACTGCAGAGGTCCAAGCACTAGGTGATGAGGGCTTGAATGAGAGTGACAGCAGTCTAGATGCAGGGAAGAGACAATGGAATGGCGCTGTCAGGGAAGCTAAACAGGACTCAGGGACTGAAGTACTGGATGTGCCAAGGAAGGGCTGAAGAAAGAGAAACAGATGGGAGATTTGGGAGCCAGGTGATAGGTGAATGATAGTATCAGATGAACCATTCAGCCACACTTAGTGTATACGTTGGAAAAGAAGTGTACGTCAGCCAGTCTTGTGTGTGTTCTTTGGTTACACTGCAAATGTTAATAAGTCATACCATTCCCACACACCACAATCAGTTGTGAAATAGCAATCTATTTTGCAGTATCAGCTCCTGGAAAATTTCACTTGTGAGCCTGGAACAAGGATGGGGGTGGATTCAAGGACTGCCCCCTGAGGTGGTGAGAGGACCAGGGTTGCAGGACATTGTGAGATTCGTTCTGGGGCAGCTGGAAGGATGCTTGGTTGCCCAGCGACAATGCTGCCTCCGCAGCAGCCTTGGTTTCCTGCAGTCCCGGACGCATCTCATTAAAAGGAAAGAGGGATGGATGGCCGACACATTTTCTCAAGTGGCATTTTCAATGTCCCAAGTCCTGGTATCTTGTTTATAAGTGGCACTTACAAAATACAAGGGAAAGAAAAAAAAGGGGGGAGAGGAAGAAAGGTCTCCTAGGATCTCAAGCATGCAATGTGTGGATCTTGACTCTCCGATTTCAGCTTGTCTAAGAGACGGGGTGCAGAGCCTCCTTGAAATCCACCTGAAATGAATTAGCCTGAAGTAAAAGTAGGTGTTTATCTCAAGTCATTGCCTCAAATAGCTGACTACCTGTTGGAAGAAGGGTCTGATCGATGCAAACCAGAGCAGTCGTGCGTGAGCTGTTACACAGCGGTTAGTATCGATCGGAGCTAAAGGCTGCCGATAGGAATGTGGAGGAAACTGACAGGCAGAGAAGAAGGAAGAGGAAACAGCCTTTGCTGGTGGCAGCCGTACAGAGGAAAGCCGATAAAAAGTCAATTCCACTTAACTGAATGGCTGCTAACTAAATATTTTTGGGGCCGGAGCCTTCCCAGGTAGCAGCTAGGGCATCTCTGTTCTGGAACTGAGACATCAAGCGAGAGCTGGGCATCCGCAGGCGCGATCACTGGGCCCTGGTGATGGATGCGGGAAGAGGGACGCCCCTGGATACAGACATGGGAGGTTTTGGACTCAGCCAAGCTGACTGGGGCACTCGAGGACTGCCACAGACCACGGAGCACTGCTGACAGGGTGCAGGCTGGATGTTATGGAACAGTTGCTGAATAATTAGTTCATTTAAAACCCCGATGCTTTTTCCTGAACTTTAGTAAGGGCTATTGAAACTAACAGCTGCAGAGACAGTTGGGCAATGGCAGATCCTATCGCAGGGATCAGCAGAACGGCGCCATAGAGTGTAGTTAAGAGAATGGCTGGTGACTTATTTTCCTGAACTTTTATGTATTCAGAAGGATTGTAATTCTTTTTCTTGAATTGGATATGAACACGTAACTTGTTTGGCCAATGAAATGTGGATAGAAGTGATGTATGTCCCTTCTGGGTAGAAGCATTTAATTACCGGTGTACAAACTTCCTGTTCTTTGTTTGCCACTCTGATCCTGGGTACTAGTGTTGATATGGATAAGGTTGAAACTGTCTGGAATGTTAAGCAAATGGGCAGATAGTTTTCCAAAACTGAAATAGATTTTGTGTGAATAAGGAATAAACTTCTATTGTATCACATCACTTAATTTTGGGGCTTGTTTGTTACCTAGCATAACCGAAACTTTTCTGACTGAAACAATGGGGGCTGGGTTTTAGAATCCTGTTTCTACCAGTTGTTAGTATTTGGGTGATTTCGCCTATTTCTTAATCCATCCAAATCTTGTTTTATTTATATAAAGTACATGAAAACAGCAACAACAGTACAAATTACCATGTGTTGAATGCTTACAGGTGCAGGCATGGCAAAAGTGACGCATACATTAACTTGAGTAATTCTCAAAGTGACCATGTGAAGAATCTATTCTTATTTTCATTTTACAATCATGAAATCTAGTGCTCAAAGAGGTTAAAAGAATTCCCCATGGTCACATTCCTTATAAATGACAGGCAGGAATTCAAACCCAGGCAGACCACCTCCAGAGCACTTTTTCTTAACCATTTTCCTATACTGGCGCTCAGCTTGGGTACTTAATAAATGATACCTAGTATAAACCCAGGAATAAATTCACTGACTGACTCACCCTCAAGCACTCTACATGGGAGAAGAAGGAAAAAAGGTAGCATTACTTTTTATCTTTTACCATTTCATACTCCTTATTCTCTTACAAGCCTCTGTAGGGTTTGATGCTGTCTGAAATATCCTTCTCCACTTGTTCCCGAAATCCTGGTTATTTCTAAAACTCCAGATCAATTCCCCAATCATTTGTGATACAAACAAGGGAATTACTTAGCACTGGAAGGGACCATCAGAAAATACTTTTCCGAGGAGTTTCTCATCGATATAACAAGACAACACTAACCTTGTGGGGCTGTTATTTTTCATTTTTCAAGAACATTACTTACTATGTCCTAGACACCATGCCACATGATTATGTATGTGTGTGTGTGTATATATATATATATATATATCTTCATTAACAACCCTAGGAAGCCGCTCATCTCTTATCAATTGAATGCCAAAAAGATTCCCTGGGAGAAAGGAGTATTACACTGACCAAGTGCCTACCTACTTTGTGCTAAGTCTCTCCTTAAACCTTCCCCACACTTCCAAAGGGGATACCACTGACCCCAGATGACCGGGGGAGAAACTGAGCCTCAAAGAGTTGAAGTGAGTGGGGCATGGAGGGGCACACCTGTAATTCTAGCACTTTGGGAGGCTGAGGTGGGCGGATCACTTGAGGTTGGGAGTTCAAGACCTGCCTGCCCAACACAGCGAAATACCATGTCTACTAAAAATACAAAAATTAGCCAGGCGTGGTAGCCGATGCCTGTAATCCTAGCTACTTGGGAGGCTGAGGCATGAAAATTGCTTGAACCTGGGAGGAGGAGGTTGCAGTGAGCCAAGATCACACTCTCTATCTCCTCCAAGCTTGTATGAGACCATTTCATAATTTGGAGGAGTAAGAGCCTTCTAAGTACCTTAATTAGGGGATTGCCTTTGCCCTCTGCTTGTCAATGCTGGTTACTTGAGAAATGCATTCAGTTTACTGATATATCAATGTATTGACATGTACAGTGTGTGCACGTGTGTGTGGGTGTATGCATGCAGATGTGTGTGTGTGTGCGCACGTGTGCAATCGTGTGTGTGCATGTGGTGTGTGTGTGCATGCACGTGTGTGTGCCCACTCACCAACGCCTGTGCTCAGGCTCCTTTCAACCGATATTTTGGGTATGGGCTAAGAAGAGCGTGCTCAGGCTATTTTAAGTTTCTGTACTTAATGCTCAGCAATTTTAATAAACTTCATTCCTTTAGGTAGTCGACTTAATATTTTAAATATGGTTTTAATTAACCATCCTCCTCTTGTTTAAGGCAAAAGCAGAACAAGAGGGAAAGCATCTAACCCGAGAGCCCTGCCAGTGATTCCACTCTTTGTGACAATGAAGGCCAGAATTCCAGAACGTGGAGGCGAGAGCTCTCCCAAAATTGTTTCTTAGGGCATGGACCTCTAATGCTTAAATCATTTCAAATCTCACTGGGTTCTGTTATCCCAGCACAGACTGTAAACATTTATTTCTGGGCTTTCCCAGAAATGTGTCTTATGGAAGGGATTAGCTGTTTGCGCGTGTAAAGTTCTGAAGGTGAGCTCCTCTAACCTAACCCACATAATTAAAGTGGAAAATTTTTGGTGGAGGAAAAAAAACACATCAGGGAAAATACCATGTTTGGAAACAGAGCTGTACTCCTACAGTTTCGAGAGATGGCTCGGTGTTCTTGGGCACTTAATTATATCCCATCTTGCTGTGTGCTCCAATTCTTTCATCCTTTCCGTCTTTCCAGATGATCCCAGTATCCCTGGCACCACACATTCTTCTCCGAGAGGGTCTACAATGTCTAGATGTGCCTTGAGATGGTAGGCAACAACGAGGACAAGGAGAGTGCCATTGGCGTGGAGCTAGCAATTGGGTTTACACTATCATTTTAAAACATCATTTCATTAACTTTTCAAGTGTGGAGTATGTAGGAAAGAAAACAACAAAGAACAAAACGAGTTTTTTGTTTTTTTTTTTTTAAGGCAGAGTCTCGCTCCATTGCTCAGGCAGGAATGCAGCGGTGCGATCTCAGCTCGCTGCAATCTCTGCTGTCCAGGTTCAAGTGATTCTCCTGCCTCAGCCTCCTAAGTAGCTAGGATTACTAGGCATGTACCACCACGCCTGGCTAATTTTTTGTATTTTTAGTAGATACAGGGTTTCACCATGTTGGCCAGGCTGGTCTTGAACTCCTGACCTCAGGTAATCCACCTGCCTCTGCCTCTCAAAGTGCTGGGATTACAGGCGTGAGCCACTGCAACTGGCCTAGATGAAGGCCCTGTTTCCTGCACCTAGTCTATGCTGTCTGCTATAACACTTGATGTTTGACCACTGCAGATTCAGAACTTTCCATGTCAGTAGAGTACACTTAAATTATTTATTTGATTCAAATATATTATTTATTTATATTTTTACTTATTTATTTTTTAAGACAGAGTCTCGCTCTGTTGCACAGGCTGGAGTGCAGTGGCACAAACTTGGCTCACTGCAACTTCTGCCTCCACGGTTCAAGTGATTCTCCTGCCTCGGCCTCCTGAGTAGCTTGGACTGCAGGTGTGCACCACCATGTCCAGCTAATTTTTGTATTTTTAATAGACAGGGTTTCGTCATGTTGGCCAGGCTGGTCTTGAACACCTGACTTCAAGTGATCTGCCTGCCTCGGCCTCCCAAAATGCTGGGATTACAGGCATGAGCTGCCACGCTGGGCCCAGATATTCTTATTTAAAAATGCAGATGGCAAGGGGCACTATTAGACATTTGTCACCCACCTCACCACAACTGCAGCTTTGTGTCTTAGCTGGGGATGCTGGTTTTGGAGTTAGATACCCTCAGCTCCAATTCAGGTTCTGTTTCTCGCTGGCTCTCATTGACTTCTCTGTGGTCTCGGTTTCTCTATCTGTTAAGTGGGAGTAATAATAGGATTTGCTTTCTAGGGTCAACCTGAGAATTCAGTGGAAGAATACATGAAAATACCATGAGAACAAGTCAGTGCACAGCATTTTGGCTACTGTGCCTGTTATATATAATGAATGCCTAAGTATAAATCATTTTAAAAAAACAGCTGCCCTTTTGAAGTGCTTAATAAACACAATTCATGGTCCAGAACGCTTTAGGTACATGACTCATACAAGCTTTCATTCAACCCCAAGGAAATAGGTTCTAGTAAAAAATCCATTTCACAGAGGAGGAAACTCAAAAGCAAAATGTAACTTGCCCAGGGTCATGCAGCCAGGTCAAGCTGGGCTTCGAGGGCAAGTCTGATTCTTCTCACTGGGCCAGCTACGACAAGGTAGTTTTAAGAGGGGAACACAGAGAGACTTCAGGACCCAGAGATGCCAGTCAAAGTGTGAGCTGAAGCAGTGAGCATCACAGGGTGGGAGGGGTATCCAGAGAAGAGAGCAAAGCATCAAAGGAGCTTTGCCCATTACCTGGCTTTGCCTCGGGCCCGTAGAAGCTCTGATTTCCTTTGTGGTCTCCAATGCTGCCTGCAGCAGGGTGTTACCGAAAGCCACAGGATCCGACTCCTAAAACTAGGTACTGTATTCCAGTTCTACCACACATTCTATGACCTTGGCAACTCACATCCCTTTCCCAGGAAGTTTCCTTTTCCGGGAAATGGGGACCAGAAATCTTGGCTCACCTACCTCATGGAGCTGTTGTGAGGCTCAAATGTTTGAGGATGTGTAACTGCTCAGTTAACTAGAAAGCACCGCACAGAGATGCTAGACATTATCACTGGTTTGATGCATCCCTGTGATGCAAGAGGGATTCGGGCTCAGTACAGTGGCTCACACCTGCAATCCCAGTGCTTTAGGAGGCCCAGGTGGTAGGAGGACTGTTTGAGGCCAGGAGTTCAAGACCAGCCCGGGCAGCATAGTAAAACCCCATCTCTACAAAAACTTTAAAAATGAGCCCCATGTGGTAGGCGACAGCTGTAGTCCCAGCGCCTTGGGAGGCTGAGGTGGGAGGATCACTTGAGCCCAGGAGTATGAGGCTACAATGAGCTATGATTGCACCATTGTACTCCAACCTGGGTGACAGAGCAAGACTCTGTCTCAAAAACATAAAAAAAGAGCAGGGGGATGCACTTGGTCCTTTAAAACTTTGATTTAGGCCAGGCGCGGTGGCTCACGCCTATAATCCCAGCACTTTGGGAGGCTAAGGTGGGTGAATCACAAGGTCAGGAGATCGAGACCAACCTGGCTAACACAGTGAAACCCTGTCTCTACCAAAAATACAAAAAAATTAGCGAGACATGGTGGCACACACCTGTAATCCCAACTACTTGGGAAGCTGAGGCAGGAGAATCACTTGAACCTGGGAGGTGGAGGTTGCAGTGAGCTGAGATTGCACCACTGTACTCCAGCCTGGGTGACAGAGTGAGACCCCATCTCAAAAAAACAAAACAAAACAAAACTTTGATTTAGAGAGGACCCAAACTTGTGCCTCCCTCAGGAAAATTTCATGGTGCCAAAGATCCTGGTATTGTCTGGAATCAATTCAAGAAGAGGGAGAGACTGGGGGCCTGGGGGATGCAGGTATTACGGTAGCAGTTTTAGGAACACACCGTAACGAGCTCTCTCGTATCTGTACTTGCACTCCTAGCAATTTGGGGCCAGCTGGGGACTAGATGATGTCCTCTCTGATGCACTGGAATTTGTCCTGCTTTATGGTCTGGTCTGCTATAGGACCATATATCACACAGAGACACAAAGCAATTGACAGCATCCCAGCCATGGGATATAAGGATATGGATCCAATATCCTGTGTCTAGGCTGTATTTCAGGCCAACTTCTAGTGAAGTGGATCAATGCCTGAAGCACATAATGTAACATGAGTCTTCAAGAGTTTGATTAATTGTGTCACAGTCACAGCCTCAGTTCAGGTTCAACCTTTTAAAAGTTTTATTATTGTATAAAGTGATCAATCAGGAGGAAAGGAAAGGCAAATGCCCGATGTGGGCCATCTCTCCCTTGCGTCTTCGTCAGCAAGCGTTCTTCTCCTGGTCAGTGTGGCCAGATCGTGATGGAGAAATTCATGAAGATGCATGGCGGAGCAAACTACGGACCACCAAAGAGTGCTCTGAGTGGAAGGCCAGCTGCTCCAGGGCTGACCAACCCTGGCTACACGTGGGAGGCCCCTGGGGTGTTTTAAGAAGTTCAGAGCCCTGTATCTCACACACAGAAGTTCTGATGCTTTTGACGTAAGGCATGGTCAAGGGACCTCCTGGGGATTCTGATGCGTACCTGAGTGTTATGGGTAGAATTATGTTCATAACCCCCAGTATCCCAAAATGTGACTGTGTTTGGAGATAAGACCTTTAAAGAGGTAATTAAGGACTGGGTGTGGTGGCTCACACCTGTAATCCCAGCATTTTGGGAGGCTGAGGCAGGAGGATCATCTGAGGTGAGGAGTTGGAGACCAACCTGAGCAATAAGGTGAAACCCCATCTCCAATAAAAATACAAAAATCAGCCAGGTGTGGTGGCGGGCACCTGTAATCCCAGCTACTCAGGAGGCAGAGGCAGGAGAATCGCTTGAGACTCTGTCTCAAAAAACAAACAAACAAAAGAGGTAATTAGGGTAAACTGAGGGCATATGGGTGGACCCTAATCCAATAAGACTAGTGTCTTTTTTTTTTTTTTTGAGATGGAGTTTCCCTCTTGCTGCCCAGGCTGGAGTGCAGTGGCGCGATCTCTGCTCACTGCAACCTCCACCTCCCAGATTCAAGTGATTCTCCTGCCTCAGCCTCTCAAGTAGCTGGGATCACAGGCACGCACCACCACGCCTGGCTAATTTTGTATTTTTAGTAGAGACAGGATTTCATCATGTTGGTCAGGCTGGTCTCAAACTCCTAATCTCAGGTGATTCACCCTCCTCAGCCTCCCAAAGAGCTGGGATTACAGCTGTGAGCCACTGCACCCAGCCAGACTAGTGTCCTTTTAAGAAGAGGAGATTAGAACACAGACACACAGAGAAAGACAATGTGAACACCGTGGAGGAAGATGGCCATCTACAAGTCAAAATGAGGGGCCTCAGAAGAAACCAATCCTGCCAGCACCTTCATCTTGCACTCTGGCCTACAGAATTGCGAGAAAATAAATTTCTGTCATTTAAGCCACCTAGTTTGTGGTACTTTCTTTGTAGTATTTTGGGGGTTCCTGTCTACCAAGTTCTGTTTTCTCCATCCCCAGAACCCTCTCTTGGGTCATATCCTGTTAGATCCGGCTCTCACAGTAATCCCCAAGAAGGTGTTAGCTCAACTTAAGGTTTTAACTCTCCCACAAGTACCTATATTTTAATATGGGATTCTTTTTTTTTTTTTTTGAGATGGAGTGTTGCTCTGTCACCCAGGCTGGAGTGCAATGGTGCGATCTCGGCTCACTGTAACCTCTGCCTCCGGGTTTAAGCAATTCTCTGCCTCAGCCTCCCGAGTAGCTGGGATTACAGGCCTGTACCACCAAGCCAGGCTAATCTGTGTATTTTGTTTTTTAGTAGAAATGGGGTTTCACCACCTTGGCCAGGCTAATCTTGAACTCCTGATCTCAGGTGATCCGCCCGCCTTGGCCTCCGTAAATGCGATTACAGGCGTGAGCCACAGAGCCTGGCCTTAATACAGGATTCTTAAAGGTAGATTACCCGGAGTAATCTAGGTAGCTGAGATGCATCTGGACTGATGGCCTTCCAGTCATCATTGCTGCAGTGAGAGCCAATGCTTATGTGCCAAATCCTGTTCCAAGCGCTCTCTCTCTGTCTTTCTGTACTATCTATGTCTATGCCTACATCTATATCTAATCTTCAATTGTTGAATCCTCCCAATAGCCCTATGAGGTAGGTGTGCTTAAAAGAGGAAGCTGAGGCACAAAAGTGTTCAGTAATGTATCTAAGGTCTTACAGATGGTAAATGGTAGAGCTACGATTTGAATCCAGGAAGTCTGCCTTCAGGTACCATGCTTTTGACCACTCACCTCTCAAATGACCTCAATGGCCCTTTCCAGGGTCGGAACAGACCTTGAGGACTAGCTTTGTTTTTCTAACAATAGCTGTTAGGGACCTTCCCTGTTATATTTAAGTGAAATGCCAGCACTGTTCGAAGAATAGTATCTTGAATCAATAAGCCTATCCTTAAATAACCAATAAACTGTATTATAGCTTATCTGAGAAATCTTGCAAAACAACTGTCTACTTTCTATGAACACTTTCTATGCATCTCTCCCTCTCAGAAGGCTAGCAGATCATACACCCTTGTGTCGCTCAGTACACATGGAGTTCATTCACCAGCTCAATATGTACAAACAGAATCAGAAAGAACCGATGGAGTAGACTAAATGTTATTTTAGGTTCCGGGACATTGGATAGAAGGGAAGACAAAAAGGATTTATTTTCATTCATAGATGGGAATTAGTACAAAGTCCTGATGGGACTGTCCCTTATCCAAGGACAGAGAATGAAAGAACTCTTCAATGTAAATTATCCATTTCAAGCTTCAGACCCTGCTGCCATTTTTAGTTTCCAGTTGCTCACTTCTCTCTCTTAGAGGCTGCAAACTTACGGCCCATGAACTGCACGTTGTATGTGGAAGTCTTTTAACATACCAAAGAAAGCACTATTCTATGTACAGACGTTTGAGTTAAATTGATTGCCAACATTCAACATTTGAGATATTTCAGGTTAAAAAATTAGTTCCAGCTACTCTTAATTTAAAGCTTTGGTTACACTGGGCTTGGGAAACTTCAGCTAGCGTTGAGTAGCAGCTGCCTTTTAGGCTGGGCATGGCTTCCACAGCCCCTACCTCCTCCTACTGCCTTACACTACGCTCACTTGACTTATATCAATTCTTTGCTTAAGCCATGGTGTCACTTGAGTTTGCTGCCTTGGGTATTAATGAACTCCTTTCCTGTCCTTTTTCTTTTCCTTCTTTTATTCTTATGTCTTCCATATTAAGGAAGGAGATCTCTGGAACTCCATTTTTGTCAGTCTGAGGACATCATTCTTCTGCCTTGTTTTTGAAATTTGGGGTGACCCAAGCTTGACAGTCCAGTTCTTTGGTTCCCAAAGAGAGTCATTCTAAACAATCTATTAGGTTGGTGCAAAAGTAATTGCAGTTTTTGCCATTAGTAATGGCCAATGGGCTCAGTAGTTCATGCCTGTAATGCCAACATTTTGGGAGGCCGAGGCAGGCAGATCACTTGAGGTCAGGAGTTCGAGACCAGCCTGGCCAACATGGTGAAACCCAGTTTCTACTAAAAATACAAAAATTAGCTGGGCATGGTGGTGCATGCCTGTAGTCCCAGCTACTTGGGAGACTGAGGTGGGAGGATCACATGAGCCAGGAGGCAGAGGTTGCAGTGAGCCGAGACTACACCACTGCCCTACAGGCTGGGTGACAGAGTGAGACTCCGTCTTAAAAAAAAAAAAGGTCAAAACTGCAATTACTTTTGCACCGATCAAATAAGACAGTTCTGGGGGTGGAGGGAAGAGATGCTTTCCGCTGGAGATCCTGACTATATTTATCTAATGGCTTCTACAATACTCGTTGATTTGCATACTTGTGTAGCTAGCAGGTCTTGGAGCAGCATAAGCCTCTTGCCCACTAGATAATTCTGTTGCTTAACAAACCATAACAGCTTTGATTACATGGAAAATGCTAGCAGTAAATGATTGGAAAATGATTTTACTGTTTTCTGTTATGGAAACTCACATGTGGGATATTAGGGAACTGTCTTGAAATTTCTTTTGCCTTCTAAATGTAAAATCACTAGACTTTGATATTTCAGCAATTCTACATTTTAAAATATCAGAGCTGATGAGATCAATACTGCTTTGTACGTACCTACACTGCAGAGAGCTAGCCAGTGTTATCTGGATAAAGTAGACAGTGGGTAGGTGTTTGTAAGCCTCTCATCTACCCCTTTCCTTTTCTGCACCAGAATCGTTGCTATACTGACTTCTCATTGACTAAAACTTTACATCAAAGCTCAGGAACTGTAAACCCATGGCAGCCTGGAGTATGGAATGTAGATGTTGAGATACACACTTCGGTTCCTGGGTGCAGTAATGAAATCGCCCTCGGAGTTCTCACGCCAGCGTTCAGCTAGCTGCAACTTTCTCCTGCTTGCCTTCTAAGGAGATTAAGAACGGACATTTTATTTTGTTTCCGTTTTAGTTTATTTGAAAGTTTTATGATGTCTTGGTTGAGTGGCTCGTGGGACTTGCACATAAACATGCTGCTTTTAAAAATGGCAAGTTGTTTTTATTTATTTCTTTTAGGTGCCCAGTGACCTCTGGGTATATTGGGCAGCTTTAAATTATAATTAAAATAATAACTGTGGTCCTAAAACAATAATAGATGTTGAATGATAAAAACACCAAATTAGGATGTTGGGAAAATCTGCATGAAGGAAGTCAGAGAAAGCATGGAATTAAAAACAATTATCGTTGTGGCAGTGTGACCAAAGGAAACTTATCTCAAACAGCAGCCTTGTTATGATGTTTCTGTTTGGTTTTGCCTTCCTATAAGGCTACGCAAAAATTTTTTTTGTATTTGCTAGATTTAGGGTGTAGGGGGTGGGAGGTATCCAGTTCTTTAGTTGACCTTGTTATGACTTCACAGACAGAAGAAAATAATGAAACCTGCTTGCCATCGGAGAAAATCCTTGTATTCTAATGATTTCTTGACAATTTCTCAAGTCCATGGGCACAATCAGTGGAAGCCGACATTGTGTTTCGCTGGATGCCAAATCCTCAGAGTACTTCTGAGTCCCTCTAAGACACACATCTGCATTCCTCCATCTGTCATCTTAGCTCATCTTCCTTTCCCAACTGTTCTTAAATTAAATGACTACAACTAATGGGAGATTTTCTCGTGAAAGCTTATGAGAATTTGTCTGAAGACAAATTAAAACATTGCAATGTAATCACCCAACTCCACTCACTGCTTGGCTGGCCCCAGTGGCTACTTTTACCCAAAGGAGTTAATCAACATTTGGGCCCTGTATAGAGAAAAGCAACCAGGAAGAAAACTCATTCAAGAGGAGATGGAATCCACCCGCTGATGGCCAGAGGGGTCAGGGATGAAGACTGGATCTGCCAGTTTCAGAGAGAGCTATGAGATGTGCCAGGGATCCGAAGGCCGGGGCAAGAAAAGTAGGAGGCAGGGAATGAAAGAAAACAAACGTCTAGTTCTAGAGGATCACGGCATGTCTGGGCGCGGTGGCTCATGCCTGTAATCCCAGCACTTTGGGAGGCCGAGGCAGGCGGATCATGAGGTCAAGAGATCGAGACCATCCTGGCCAACATGCTGAAACCCCGTCTCTACTAAAAATACAAAAATTAGCTGGGTGTGGTAGCATGCGTTTGTAGTCCCAGCTACTCAGGAGGCTGAGGCAGGAGAATCACTTGAACCCGGGAGGAGGAGGTTGCAGTGAATTAAGATCGCGCCACTGCACTGCACTCCAGCCTGGCAACAGAGTGAGACTCCATCTCAAAAAAAAAAAAAAAAAAAGAATATCATGGCATGATGGCATGATGCTTAATCCCAGGGATATGAAAGTTCCCGTTCTCTTACCCTTCACTCCCAACCAATGAATGAATGTGTTTGCAGTTGTTATAGGTCACCAGGGTTGATGGGACTGTTCAGCCTGGCTGGTCATTGCCCCCAACCTGTTTGTTTGTTTTTTTTCAAATTGGGTCTCACTCTGTCGCCCAGGCTGGAGTACAGTGGCCTGATCATGCTCACTGCAGCCTGGACTGCCTGGGCTCAAGCGATCCTCTCACCTCAGCCTCCCAAGTAGCTGGGACCACAGGCGCATACCACTATGCCTGGCTAATTTTTAAAAACTTTTTTGTAGAGACAGAGTCTCACTATGTTGCCCAGGCTGGTCTCAAACTCCTAACCTCAGGCAATCCTCCTGCCTCGACCTCCCAAAGTGCTGGGATTACAGGCGTGAGCCACCATGCCCAGCCTGGTCATTGCCCTTTTATTCTCTTACTACACCATGTGAATCCTTCCCAACATTTGGTTGAAAGGGACAGCATCTCCAGCAATTCCTCCTTATAGGAATTTACCCTAATGAGACAACAAGACAGATTTACCAAGAACAAAGATGTCCATCGCATTGTTGTTTACAAAATCACTGCTCACTAATAGGGAATTAACTAAATCAACAGTGGTACATCCAACACTGGAATTCAATGCAGTCATTGCAAATAAACTGTGGAAAATCATCAAAAATTATTGAAAATCTATAACCCACTGACATGGTATATTGCTGCAGACAGCATGTATGTTATGATGCCACAGATGTGAAATAAAACAGACATTATGTGTATGCATAGGTGACATCTGATAGGATGAAGTCTGGGTTAACTCTGTTTACTTCTGGGTGGCGGAGTTTTTGGTGATTTTAATTTTTATGCTTTGATAGATTGCTTGCATTTCTTAAGACATTGTACATTATCTTTTAATTAGAAAAATAAAGCTTAAATCTAGGTCTATATTTGAGGAAAAAAAAAAAAACAGCCTTGGTTAATGGTATGTGAGTCATTGTGCCCTTCTCCTCAAGTCTCTAAACCCAAAAATTTCCCAAGGCATGGAATCCTGGGAAAGAGCTTTGGCTGGGTCATGACGGGAACAGCGAGTTGGCTGCCCTGGTGAGGCTCCAACTTCTATTTCCAGGCTACGACAGTCTAATTTGATAGTCATTTCCATTGAAACTTTATGCTCCCTACGAAACATTCAAAGAGCTTCCTTGGATCAATGCTTTCAGTTCACCCTTGTATCATCTTTGTAAGGCAGAGGTGGGTAGGGAATATGAAGACAAGTCTCCTAATCTCAGGACCAGCGACATCAGTGACTATGGGGCTGGAGGACGACCATGGTACTGATGAGGCTAGCATACTGGTTCTCAATCTCTCTGCCCAGTGCTTCTCCCATGAACGCCTAGTGCTTCACTTTCAGAAGAGAGATGGAGCCAGCCATGGCGGCTCACACCTGTAATCTCAGCACTTTGGGAGGCCACAGTGGGAGAATGGCTTGAGGCCAGGAGCTTGAGACCAGCTTCGGCAACATAGTGAGACCCTATATCTACAAATAATTAAAAAATAAGCTGGGTGTGATGGCACATGCCTATATTCCCAGCTACCTGGGAGGCTGAGGTGGGAGGATTGCTTAAGTTTGAGGCTGCAGTAAGCTATGATCACGTCACTACACTCCATCCTGGGAGAGAGAGTGAAACCCTGTCTCAAAAAAAAAGGTTTAAAATAAAATAACCTTTTTAATAACTCAGGAAATGAAACTGAAACCGTCTGTGTCTTTTTGCGTAGGGATGTTCAAGAGTTGGAATTATAACTGGCTGTGATCAAATGCTCATTAAGAGGAATATTTTTGGACCTCTGATGGCCATCACTGGTCCTGATTCATCCTGATCTGCTGAAAGGGTGATCTCAGGGAAGCCTGGAGGCTGCGCTAAAGGTTTCCATTCTACTATTAACTGTGGCAAACAAAGGCAAGGGTTAACCTGACTAGGTCTTAACCTTTTCATACCTAAAATGAATCAGGAGGCTGGGCGTGGTGGCTCATACTTGTAATCCCAGCACTTTGGGAGGCCTTGGTGGATGGATCACTTGAGGTCAGGAGTTCAAGACCAGCCTGGCCAAAATGGTGAAACCCCATTACTACTAAAAATACAAAAATCAGCCAGACGTGGTGGCATGTGCCTGTAATCCCAGCTGCTCGGCAGGCTGAGGCATGAGAATCAATTGAACCGGGGAGGCAGAGGTTGCAGTGAGCTGAGACTGTGCTACTGCACTCCAGCCTGGGTGACAAACCGAGGCTCTGTCCCCAAAACAAACAACAAAAAAACACGAATGGGGAGAGAAATCTTGACCTTACACTCCCCAAGGCATCATTTAGAGGATCAGGTGATGGAAGAGCTAAGAAGCCCCCATCTCTTTGACTTCTCCCTAGCCTTCTCAAGAGCAGCTGGTCAACCCACTCCATAGCATATTCTTGTAATATGCTGCCACTTACCCTCTACATCTTGAGGTTTCTGCCTCCCCAGTGGGGCCGTGAAATAAAGTCAAGAATATTTCTGATTCAATATAATACCACGCCTATGACCTAATACCGTAGTTTTCAATAGATGTTTGCTGACTGGGTGAATGGTTCAGAAATTCAAAGTTCTCCACCAGTGGAAATGCGTTAGAGATGGTAACAGTGAAACTCATGGAACTGTCTCACTCTGAAACAGACAACGTATTACCCATTTAAAAAAGCTCACACACTTTCTGAGATTGTTAGAGCTCACGGAATGACAAAAGTAATTGCTAACATTTGATCGCTTTGTGCCAAGGGCTGTGCTAATCTCTTTGAGTAATTTTTTTGTTTCAGAGACAGGGTCTCGCTCTGTCACCCAGGCAGGAGCGCGGTGGCTCCGTTATAGCTTATTGTAGCCTCGAACTCCTGGGCTTAAGGGATACTCCCATCTCAGCCTCCCGAGTAGCAGGGACTACAGTTGTGCTCCACTGCATCAGGCTAATTTATACATTTTTTGTAGAGACAGGGTCTTGCTATGTTACCCAGGCTAGTGTCAAACTCCTGGGCTCAAGTGATCCTCCTGCCTCTGCCCCCCAAAGTGTTGGGATTATCGGCATAAGGCATCAAATCATGCTCAGCTGAATAAAATTTCTCATTTAATCGTACCACCCTCCCTTGGAGGTATTTGCCATAATCTCACTCCAGGTTTTCAGATTCTGACACTGAGGCTCAGGAGGTAGTCTGCCCATGTAGAGAAAGAATAGGTCTGGAAGTGACTTCCCAGCCTGTAGGCTTGATCTCTTTCCTGACTGTGTGTCTGGAGCAGATTTACAACAAAGAGAAGGGTGGTTTAGGACCTGTTTATTTTCATTCTGACTCAGGATTTATATTGAGTTGGCTTCTTGCAGATGCTCTTTCAATCAGCCCGTGTTGGGCAGGTAACACTGAACAAGGCCAGGATGAAGGCTCGGACGGGCTGTCCGTCATCACCCTGCCTTCTGATAGTACCATCCACCTTCAGAGCATTAACTCAAGCACGGTCCCTCCTTTGTTTCTTAAATGTTCCCATTTTCTTGTACTTCCCTCTCAGTTTCCTCTTAACCAGCTGAGTGACAGAAACTCAATGCTGACCACTTCATTAGCCAATGACCTTGTTCCTCTGGCCTTCTGCCCTGCCTGCTCTCCTGGGCAGGTTGCCTTACGTCATAAGTCGTTGTTAAAGGTCAGGACCTCTGAGCCATCAGCAATGGGCATGTTGTTTTAATATATATCCAGAGAAATCAGGCCTGTCGGATCACATTAGGTCCTATTTACTGACTGCACACCAATACCCACCGCAGAGAAGAACTGTTACGTCTGAAATACAATCATGGCTAGTTACCAGTGGGTACAGAGCGGGGATTATATCCCATTAGGGAGGGCCTTGCAATCTGTTTCTCCCTTCATTGGTAGGGCTACCCTTCTTCCTGTACAGAGAAAATCCTTACAAACAATAGTCACCTAAAGGAGTGAGGCGAAGAGATACATTGTGTTTTTAAACCAGATGTGTTAATGAGTACGTGAGAGGTGGTGTGAGATGTGGTAAGTCAACGCCGCCAGTGCTGGTGGGAATCGGCACGGCACTCCAGCTAGCAGATGGTATGATCATAAAATGATAAAGTTAACAGCTACTATTCATTGAGTGATTATAGGCATGAGATTAAGCATTTTATATGCACTAGCCTGTCTGACAGTCATAATATCCTTATAGGTCAGACACTACTATGTCCATTTCATGGATGGAGAAACTGACATCCTGAAAGGCCCAGCAACTGGTCGATATTCACAAAGCAATCAAATGATGGGGGTGGAACAGACTCCAAAGCTGCTTCTACTCCCTAGGCTGCCATGATTCTCCCAGGATACAATTTGGTCTCTTCTTTGGGGTGGGGTTTTAGGTGGTGTTTAAGGAGAACCATATTGCCATTTCCCTTCTAGGGAGGGGCCTCAAATATCTCACTTGACCCAAAAGACTTTAAAAAAAAAAAAAAAACTGAGTCTGGGAATAAGCCAACCTTGTTTCTCCCCTTTCTTCTCTGGGATCGGTTTAAGTGCATTCTCATATCCCGTGGGAGTCTGGTTGGACAGATCCCTTGATGGAGGTTAGAAATAGCTCTCATAGCCTATTTTTAAGGAGAGCATGACGTTAGAAAATGAGGCAGGAAGGACCCCGAGAAGAGAAGGGAACTCACCAGGCTGGAGAATAAGACCAACTTCTAACGAATGCTTCACCAAGAAATGCTCAGAGAAGAGAAGTGGGAACATTGAAAAAGATGACATTGGCAGAGACATAGTAGGGTGGGTGAAATTGCTTTTTTTCCCCCTTCACCCGGACAACGTATTTCTGACACATTCATTGTGTTTTGCCCACAGAAAGCTCAGCTAGGGAAGGTAAATGCTCTTGTCTTGCAGCAAACTCACTTTACTAACTAGAGAAATACGACCTGGAAAATGCACACAGAAATGCCTGCTTGTCTCCTTCTTGAAACCCCAGGCACACTGTGGAGGTGTCTAGTAACACTGCAATTTCCTTTGAACTGTTTGGTTTTGTTCGGCGTCCTTGTCTGGCTGGTTAGTCTTTTTGGACTACGTTAACCCACTTGGTATAACATTTTCTTTCATTGAGAAATGAGAAAACTGGAACTCACCTCTCTAACTCTGGCAAAGCTGGACACCATCCAGTGGGGCTAGGCTCGACTTCTGGGGGCTGTAACTTATATCTCCTGAGCTTGGGAAGAAAAGAAAGGACAAAAACACTTTTGGGGAGACATCTGGCAAATCTTTATAGTCCGAGTGGTTAATGAACGAGATGATTCTCCCATTGCTTTTTACTTATTTTCTTTGGATGAAATTTGTTTCTAGGGTGAGGGTTTATTCAAGTCATCCCCTCATCAGTCAGTGTCATAAGCAAGTGACACAGTTACCTGTATTCACTTACGTTGCCTAGGCGGTAGAAAAGCACATTCCTTTTTTTTTTTTTTTTTTTTTTTGAGATGGAGTCTCACTCTGTCGCCCAGGCTGGAATGCAGTGCAGTGCCATGATCTCGGCTCACTGCAACCTCCACCTCCCAGATTCAAGCGATTCTCCTGCCCGAGCCTCCCGAGTAGCTGGGATTACAGGCATGTGCCACCACATCTGGCTAATTTTTTGTATCTTCAGTAGAGATGGGGTTTCACCATGTTAGCCAGGATGGTCTCGATCTCCTGACCTCATGATCCACCCACCTCAGCCTTCCAAAGTGCTGGGATTACAAGTCAGAGCCACCGCGCCCGGCCCAGAAAAGCACAATCTTGAACTGTGAAAGGAGTTTTTTAAAATGCAACTCAGGATAGCCAACCTCAAGACAGCATCTGATATTAATTAAAAATCATAAAACACTCTTAAGCCGAACTAAAGAAATACTGGTAGCGGGATCAGGGCAAGGATGAGGGAAACTGAAAGTGAAATCCTAGGCTCACTTACTATGACTGTGAGCCCTCGAATTTCTGCCGTCCATTGCCTTTCTGCCTGTCCATCCCAGGGAAAGGATTCAAATGGTGTTAACTACTGAACACTTGCCTCGTTTTCCATTCCTCTTTCCCTGGGTAGCTGCGGTGAGTTGGCTGCCGAGATGCAGCCCTGAACCTATCCATCAAGTCTAAGGAAGAGAGAGTTAGAAAGGCAAACATTATCTGGAATCAATATCTTTACAAATCCAAAGGAAACCCCAGCTCCCGAAGGGTTAAGCCAGGGAAGGAAAAGCCATCAGACTGTTTAGTGAGCTAATGTTTTTATTGATGGGGGAAGCCTTTAAGTCCCTAACAGGAAAAGTGGGGAAAGTGGCAGATTGGCTGGAGAGAAAGGAGAAAGGAAGGAACATCAGATGCCACACTCTGTCCTGCCCCACATATCCAGACCCCTGACATCCATCAAATGCAGAAGACATTCCCTAACCTTGAATAATATTCAATTCAAAGTGTTTTTCCTCTCTCCTGTCTGCCCCTCCCCGCCGAGTGGAATCCACATCTTTCCCTAACAACTTGGCTATAATGCACATCTCCGGCTAATGCCTGCACTGAAGAGCACATCTTAATTTAACAACTGTGATATAAAGCACACCTCAAGCTAACATTCCTGGGATAATCCATATTTCAACCTAACTACCCTAACTACCCTGGCATAACACTTCAATCTAATTCCTCCACTGTAAAGTACATTGCAATCTAACACCCTCATATAATGTACATTTTAGTCCACTATTTTGTATTTTGTAAGGCATATTTTGATATGTCTTTTCCATTAAGGAGCAGAGCTGTCTGGTGACAACAGCCATCCCAGTGCTGAAAGCCCCCATGGTTTGCACATCGTCCCGTGGTGACAGGCTGCTGATGGACATGCTTCTGAACTTTCACCTTTGCCATCTTAGGTTCAACTAGGCTTGTGTCTGTACTTCAAGCCTAAGCCTCCTGTTGCGGGAGCTGACCAGAGAGGCCCCCTCCATCCTGGCCAGCCTTCTCTCAAGCTAACCAGCAGGGCGGGCGATCTCAAATGATCAGAGTCAGGGGTCAGGGTGTAGCCAATGTCAGGGTCCAATGCCAGGGGCCAATGTCAGGGTCAGAGGTCAGGGTGTAGCTGCTGGCTAATAGAGTGTCAGCTAACACTGTTGTCAAATTGCTGGGCTAAAAGACAATGGCAGCCTCCCGCTGAGGACCTTACCCTGGGGGGAGGGGACTATTGGCTTTATTGGAAACCTGCCAGTCTCAGAGGTGATGGAAGTGGCTGATCACAGCTAAAGACTGTTTGATTGTTGATGGAGAGCCAGTTCTGTGGTTGGTCCCTAACTGAAAGGCCTGCAGAGCCGCTTATTGATGACTGAGTTTTCCACTTATGATGAATTTCTCTTCTGTTTCACATGTAGCTGGATTTCCATTCAGTCGTGGAGGTGGATTGCGGTGACGCACAGACACAGACTTTCTAGAACCAAGAGCCATGACAGGTGACACTGTCACTGACTTCTGGGATGGCACCAACCTCCCACTGACAGCTGAGTGGGGCTGATTGGTTCTTGAAAGGAAACCAATCCAGAATGAATTGAAAAGTAGATAGGAGGGCTCTTGCAAGTCTGAGACAGTTGAGCAAAGATAAAAAGAAGGCAATAAATGTGTTCTGGAAGAGATTTAGTGTTCTAACTATCAATAGCTCAGCTGCTAGAACCCGGGAGGCAGAGGTTGCAGTGAGCTGAGATCGTGCCATTGCACTCCAGCCTGGGCGATGGAGTGAGACTCTGTCTCAAAAAAATAGAACAAAAACCAAAAATTAGCCAGGTGTGGTGGCGCGAGCCTGTGGTCCCAGCTACTCAGGACGGTGAGGTAGCAGAACCGTTTGAACCTGGGAGGTGGAGGCTACAGTGAGCCAAAGTTTCAACCTATCTCAGGCAGGAGGAAGAAATTAGACTTCTTTATCTACAGGTGGGGTAGTGCCATTAAATATTTGATAAAAATGAGGTTACAGAAGTGGAAGAATTCCAAAATTTCCCACTAGAGTTTGAATTTAAGAGAGACAAAAACAGGAGGAGGAAAACAAAGTATATAGATAAAAAATGATCTTTTGAAAGGCATATGGACCATAGAGGATCAGCTAATACAAACCCCAATGCAGCCTGCTAAGACAGACAATAAATGGCTAGAAAGCATGAATGGGAGAACGGCTTGTTTAAATTGCAAGGTTGTTCTCCTCTTGAGTTATGCCTTGGGAAAACTGATGAACATGGTAGTACTAGTTTTTAAAATTCTTTTCTTCTTTTTTTGAGACAGTGTTTTGCCCTATTGCCAGGCTGGAGTGCAGTGCCACAATCCCAGCTGGCTGCTAACTTGACTGCCTAGCCTCAAGCAATCCTCTCCCCTCAGCCTCCCAAGTAGCTGGGACTACAGGGGCCGCCACGAAGCCCAGCTACATTTTTTAATTTTTTGTAGATATGAAGTTTTGCCATGTTGTCCAGGCTGGTCTCGAACTCCTGGGCTTAAGCCATCCATCTGCCTTGGCCTCCCAAAAGTGCTGGGATTAAAGGCGTGAGTTACCACACCTGGCTGGTAGTACGAGTTCTTAAGTCTCTTATTAATAGAAGTAGTAAAACATCCTAGGGTGCAAAGTGAGGTTGGGAAGTGAACTGGAATTGTTTTTCTTGGAAGAGAACAGGTTAAGCGTGACATCAATGACCGTCCGCCATATTCCATGGTAGGATAAGCCATGCTGCTTTAGTCATGGCAATATGGTGTGATGGTGTATGGGGAGATGCTGGCATGACTCAAGGTACTACTTTTACCTTTTTAAGCCCGTTTTCTTCATTGTTAAAGGGGATCATGCCATCCACCCAACACAGGTACAATAGGGATGAACTCGGAAGTAGAACTGCTAGGCGGTTAGATAAATTCAACCTTCAAAACACAATAGTTTCCCTTTGCCTTAAACCATAGCCTGAAGCCTGAGCAACATAGCCAGACCATGTCTCTACTGAAAAATACATAAAAATAAAAAAATTAGCCAGGCATGATGGCATGTGCCTATAGTCCCAGCTACTTAGGAGGCTGAGGTGGGAGAATCACTTATGTCCAGGAGTTCCAGTCTGCAGTGAGCCATGATCATGCCACTGTACTCCAGCCTGGGTGAAAGGGCGAGATCCTCTCTCTGAAAAACATAATTAAAGAAAAAACAAAAATGCATAACCTGGGCTTTTTGATGATGGGCATCGTTAAATATGAGGTGTTGGATGATATATGTTCTCCTTGTGAGCAAGAAAAACTAGTATTTATTTACAAAGTTTAGGCAAACTTGGCTGGGCACGGTGGCTCACACCTGTAATCCCAGCACTTTGGGAGGCCGAGGTAGACAGATCACCTGAGGTTGGGAGATTGAGACCATCCTGGCTAACATGACGAAACCCTGTTTCTATTAAAAATACAAAAAATTAGCCAGGCATGGTGGTGCGCGTCTGTAACCCCAACTACCCTGGAGACTGAGGCAGGAGAATTGCTTGAGCCTGGGAGGCAGAGGTTGCAGTGGGCCGAGATTGCAGCTATTGCACTCCAGCCTGGGTGGCAGAGCGAGACTCCATCTCAAATAGAAAAAAAAGAAAGAAAGAAAGTTTAGGCAAACTCCGCTTGACCACAGGGAGATGACTTAGCCCAGAGTTTAGCAATCTATGGCTGGGCAGGCTAAATTTTGCCCATGGCCCACTTTTGTAAATAAAGTTTTATTGGAACACAGCCATACTCATTCATTTACATATTGTTTATGATTCTTTTTGTACCACAACAGCAGAGTTGAGTTATGACAGAGACAGTGTGGTTTGTGAAGCCTAACACATATTTACCATCTGGCCCTTTATAGAAAATGTTTGCCAGCCCTGACCTACACCAATGGAACACTCTTTCTTTGGTTTAAAAATAAAATCTTATGTGGAAATCTAATATGCAAAGCAGGTTCAAGCAACAAATATTTCCCCAGAAAGCTGAACTCTTCCTTGTTTGGCAGAAATAATCCAACATTGGTAGAAATTCTACAGCAACTCCCACTCTTCTATGGAGCAGTCTGAAAACTATGAACTGGACAAGCTCAGTGCTCAGTAAATGTTAGTAATTATTGGTGATATTTGATGTTCATCACATTAATATTATAGACTATTATAAACAGATATTATTGTAACTTTATTAATATTAATGTCATTAATATATTTTATTTTATATCATAACATTAATATAACATTTAATCAATTAATATTTATTAATATTAACATTAATATCATTACTATATTTTATATTATAATACTAATACATTTTATATTAATGACATTAATATATACTATTATCAACAGATATACCTTAATAGTGTCATTACGATAATATGTTATAGTAATATAAATTATTGGTAGGTGTGAATACGTGGAGCCTTCACTCATGCTGTAGAGATCACTTGCATATTGTTCTAAATATCCCTAATGACATTGCTGCTTATTAGTTAATTAGCTCAGTTGGTCACTCACTCCACACATCTGTTGTGGGCCACAGTAATCAGGAAATGAACCAAAGTCCATGCGATATCAGCTGCATGAATAGTCCTCGCTTGCTCAGTCATTTTTGGCACTTTGCGTTGGTGTTTATTGCTCCGCATCTTACATGGAATTTCAGAGTGACACCACCACTCAAAACAACTTCCTACTACTCCGTCTCCGGCTGCTCCACAATTAATTTTTCAACTAGCAGTTTGGTTTCAATGCCTACGAAGTAATTAGATCTCAACGGCTCTTTACCTGGATTTTATCCTGTCAGTGAATGTGAAAGAAGCAATAATTATTATTTAATATTTATTGTCTTCATTGTGCTACGTAGACTCACAGATGTAACCTGCCTCATTGTTGAAGATGACAGCGGAGTGCAGGCACGTGTGTCTGGGAAAGTAGCTGGATGGCTCTAGAGGCCCAAGTTCTCACGTGCTTCCATCTGACACCTGCACTGTCAAAGGGCACATTTTGGGTTGAGGTGTTCCTCATTTGTCATCCCTAAGTGCATTTTCTACAGTTTCATTCCAGAATGGTCGTTTCCAAAGATGACAATCAATGATTTCTTGTACTGAGCAGACCGTGCTTTTGGGGGAGTTACGTTTCCCACCACCGTAAACTGAAGAGCAGAACAGACACAACTGCAGATGCCACTGGACGGAGGCTCCAGGCCCCTTTGGATTCACTCTTCCCCACCACAGACTGGTTCAGGCCATCTAGACCAAGGTGCGGAGGGGCTGGCCAGAGTGGTAGGTGGACAATGTCACCTACTGGCTGCCAAGAATGTTACCCCTATAGTTTGGTGCTGGTGTGGCTCAGTGGTCAAACGTGTGTGAGCTTCTTTGAAGTAAGATGGCCCTGGGTTCAAGTCCTGCCCCTGCCCCTTCCCAGCAGATGACCTTTGCCAAGTAACTTCTCATTGTCAGCCTCAGTGTCCTCAACAATAAAAGGAAGTAATAATAACAACCTCACACACTGTTTTGCACATCAAATAAAATAAATATACAGCAAGTGGCAGCTGATGTAATTATAATCATATTACTATAATAGAAAAGAAATAGAACCCATAGTTTCTGTTTTGGAGTGGCTTAGAGGATCACAGGATATAAACATAAAAGCATGAAATAACCTTGAAAAACATTTACACGTCTTCATCTCTATAATGTAAACTAAAAGACTAGTTCAAAGCCAAGGGTACCAGAGTGACTGGTGGACATGATGTGCTCTCATGATTTGGTATAAATAAATTGCAAACTCCCAGATGACAGAGGCTGTATACATTCATCTTTGTATCTCCAGCACTTTCTAGCAAAGAACATTGTACGTTTTAACCTTTCGCACGTGTCTTTTGAGCTAAGTTGAACTGGGTTTCCTTGTAAATTCAGTAGAAGTCTACCAAAAATAATTACCGGCACAACTCATGTGTGCACAGATGACAGACAGGAGTACAGTGTTGAAACCAGCATCGCACAAACAAAAACAAAACAGGAAGTCTTACACAGAATGGGCTAATATGATGGAATATTATTTGGGAAGACAAAGGAATAAAGGAATGCTCCCATGTAGAAGAACCTTGAAAACACACTGAATGAAAGAAGCCAGTCACAAAAGACCACACATTGAATGATTCCATTTCTATCACATGTCCATGACACAAAAATTCATAGAGACAGAAAGTAGATCAGTGATTGATGAGGGCAACCAAAGCCCCCACTTTTTTGCATATCTGTAATGTATGCAATTTCTACAGTGAATTTACATTACTTTTGGAGGCGGTAAATGTTATCAAAATAAAACGTACAACACAAAAAGTAGTGAGGGGCAGGGAGGGAAGGGGCGACTTGGTTTCTGAGGATGGGCATCTCAGAGGGGAAAGGAAGGTGTGTGGGAGGTGAAGAAGCCTTCCTGGTTGGGAAAGGAATGTCACATGCAATGAATGGCAAGTGGTGCAAGTAATAGGGAACTTACAAGGGGCCATAGCAGGAATGAAAGGCAGAACCAGTCAGAGGCAGGTTGGAGGAAAGCAGTGAGGAACCGTGAGAAGGGTCTGGGTCTCATACCAGGATACAGAGGCTGTCTCCTGCTCAGTGGGAAAGAATGTTGTGATTGATTGGTAATGTCTGCCATGGGCAAAGGAATGGGTAGTAATGAATCAAAGCCATACATTTTCTACTTCTGGAGGGGACTTCTAGCATTCAGCCTTCATTCTCTAAGTCCTCAAGAAATCAAAACACATTTAGGTCTGTCCTATGTGTTGAGGGTCTGACAGAGTAGACTTTGAGATCTAATCTGAATTCCTCTAAATTCCCGTGAAAATATTCCAATCTCCATGGGTTCCTTGAGTCAAATTCAGGAATAATTCACTAGATAATACTGGCTTTGCAGGGGGCCTTTACCCAAAGAAATGGGAACTTTGAATTTCCAGCATTATATCAGTTAAAAGAAGAATACAAAAAAAAAAAAAAAAAAAAAAAAAAAAAAAAAAAAAAAAAAACCCCCTCCCCCCAAAAAAACACAAAAATAGACAGGGGCAGAGAAGAGACCTAGAAATGGGGGTTTGGAAGCTTTGGGCCCTATTAGTTAATGGAAAGCCACCACATGGAGGAGATTCAAGCTTCTATTCCTGAGACACCTCCCTCATTCCAACAAGATATTTTTAGTACATCCCAGGAACCAAATAACTGCTCATCTGTCCCGAACGATGAAGAATTCATTCAAACAACAAGTCAAGACCCTGGCTATCACTCAACTCCAGTCAGTCATAACAGCTGACAAATATAAAATATAACATACAGCCTGTTCTTTCTGCTTTTCCTCATGTTCAATATGCAGATTCCAGAATCTCATTCTATGCCTAGCTGTCAGAGATGGTGACAGTTGTGGAAGTTTTCTAGCTTTATCAAGGAAGATTATTTTTTTAACCCAAATTATTTTCCATTGTCAATGTTTAAATCCATATTAAGTCCAGATTAATGCAGGAAGTAGCTTCAAAGGATATTGATGGGGGGAGAAATAAAATAAATGAAATTGTTAAGGACGGGGCCCATTTCGAGAAATATTTTCAGACTAGAAAAGAAAGTTGTTTGGATTTAAAAGATAGCTAAAGAAAGTATGTTTCTCAGGGATTGCTGGCTCTTTTCACACACACCCAAACTTCATATACAAACTACGGACTTCTAGCACTTTTTTTTTTTCCACGTGATTGGAATTAATAATGCAGATAAACCCTAAATAAATCAGGATTAGTGTTAACTGCTTCTTGAGGTTTAGGATGCTATAGGAAAATGAAAAGAGAAAAAAAAATGGGTTGCTTTAAAAAAAAAAAAAAGCCTGGCCTGGGCTACTGGGGTGAGGAGGCTCAGGAAGGGGGCTGGGGGAAGGGAGGGGCGTAATCGCAAGAAGGGAGGGCCAGCTGAGCTGGGTAATCAAAGCCCTTCTAATCGCTGCAGCTCTGGAGATGTGTTCAAAGGCTCTTTCCTGACCACAGGCTGAGCAGGGTCACAAGTGAAATGCAGTTGCTGGGAAGGGGGAGGGGTGTCTGGGATTTTTGGATGGTTTTGCTATCAGGCTTTGTTAGGAGGAGGTCAGCTGGTTGTCAGATTTTAGCATCTCCTCAGGAAGCAGGTTCAACTTTCTGGTTGTTAGGGAGAGACCCTCTCCCACCCCCTCCAGCCCCCACCACCCCAAACCACTTGGCAAACCAGGAACATTGAAGCTTGGATGTTCATCCCCACCTGGAAGGTTTCTCCCAGAGCCCTCAACTTTGAGCATTAAGAGTTATCTTCGATACATAATTGCACCTTGGGATGAATTTTTAAGCGTAAATTTATTTTATGTTTTTAGAGACGGGGTGTCTCCCTATGTTGCCCTGGCTGATCTTGAACTTCAGCTCAAAGGCTCAAAGAAGTCACCTGCCTCAGTCTCCCGAAGTGCTGGGATTACAGCCACTCCTGACCTTGGGGTGAATTTTAATGGTCCTTTAGATTCTTTGATATTTCTGCACTGGAGTCATTGAAAATGGCTTCAACACATTAATTCCAGGTTCTGTCCCCTTCTTTCCCTTGTGTGAGCCTTAGAGGCTGCAGATGAAGAATACTGAGTCCTTTCCCTCTGGTCACCATTACGGGCTTTCATTTTTAGTAGAAAAGTATCTCTTAAGTTTAAGGGAAGAAACAAGCATTCTTAACCCCAAATCACATGACTGCAGAGATTCTGGCTGTCCATGTGACGCTGGAGTGAAGGCGACCATTGCAAGAATGGGCCATCTTTTGTCCACATCTTGTCCCAGATTGACTCAGTGATTCTCTTGCCCTCTCACTTCCCTTGGGTATTGCAAAAATGCAGTCCCTGGGATTTGGCATTCACGTGACATGGCTCCTTGCTGGGCCTGCTTCCGATGGCCTCTCTGGTCAATGTACAGATCTCAGATTTGTCCTAATCTTCAAGCAACCAGGCTGATCTGAGGTTTTTCAGAATTTTGGGAGTTTTGAGAGATCATGTCTCCCATCTGTTTCCTGTTCCGTTTTTCGGTACTTCCTCTTCTTTATCCTGCACCAGTGACTGGGCACAGGCGGCCACTGGACAGTCACTCCCTACCTACAAGAATCAGAGTCTCTACCGATGATTCCATTATCCCTGCAGCTCTGTCACTCAGTCTTCCCCAAGACACACTAAAACGGAAAGAAATGAATGACTTGGGGGTGGGTGGCTCTCTTGCAGGCCAGGACGAAGCTCTTTCGTGATCCCCTGGGCCTCTGTGGTGACTCCACAGTAGGTTTGAGTCCAGAGAATGTAACACATATTTTAGGGACTCTTGATGGTTACTATGGTAACTTGAGACTTTGAAAAATAGAAATATGCTCTGGGGAAAAAGTGGACATTACATCAGATGCAAAATGCTCAGCCTTTAAAAGTTTCACACTACTACAGTTGGGTGAAGAAAGAGGGAGATGTGTGTCACGAAGGCCATTAAAATAATCAAAAGCAAAGATTGTGAAAACAAAGCGGCATAAATTGGATTCCAGCATAAAGACAGATGATTTTGGGATTACAGAGAGGCCGAGGTGAGCGGATCACTTGAGCCCAAGAGTTCGAGACCGGCCTGGCAAACAAGGTGAAATCCCAACTCTAGTAAACATACAAAAATTAACCAGGCATGGTGGCTGTACCTGTGGTCCCAGCTACTCGGAGGCTGAGGCATGAGAATCACTTGAAAGAAGGAGGTAGAGGTTGCAAGTGAGCTAAGATTGCACCATTTCACTCCAACCTGGAGGACAGAGTGAGACTCTGTCTCAAAAAAAAAAAAAAGTAATAAAAAGATTTTTCTTTTTTTTCAGTTGGCATGTATACTCTCGCTCTACCAAGCCAAAACAGCTCGGTAAGTAAGTAAATAACTTACTTCCAAGTAAGCTATAACTCTTACGGCCTTAGGCTTCAGCAGTCAATATAAAGGACGTTGGTCCTACATTAAACAAGGACCATCTCCCAGACAGCAAGGATCTTGTTGCCCCAGAGGAAATGGAGAGGAAATTCAGCCCTTGCCCTGATCCCTCAGCTTTCCATGGAGGCAGAACAGCCAATGGTGACAAAAGGTAGCACATTTTAAACAAGTGCTATTGATATCATGACGTCATTATATAATAATATATATGAGGCAAGGCGTGGTGGCTCACACCTGCAATCCCAGCACTTTGGGAGGCCGAGGCAGGTGGATCACTGAGGTCAGGAGTTCTGGACCAGCCTGGCCAATGTGGTGAAACACCGTTTCCACTAATATACAAAAATTAGCTGGGCATGGTGGCGCATGACTGTAATCCCAGCTACTTGGGAGGCTGAGGCAGGAGAATCGCTTGAACCCAGGAGGTAGAGGTTGCAGTGAGCCAAGATCGCAACACTGTACTCCAGCCTGGGCAACAAGAGCAAAGCCGTCTCAAAAAAAAAAAAAAAAAAACCACAGAAGTATATAAATACATATATATATAAAACACATATGTTATTATATAGAGTACATATGCATATCATACACACATGTACATATATGTTATATATACAAGAATATATATAAAGTATTCTTTTCCAGTAACACAAAAGTCAGGCTTATTGTAAGAGCTACCTAATAGGTGGGTGGGTAGTTCCCATTTAAAAAAATGATTTGAGGTTCTAAAAGAAAACTGGTTCTTAAAAAAGATAATCGTTACAGATGATGGGGTAGATTGCAAAGCAGACTGAAATGGATCTTCAGAGAATGATTACCACAGGCCCATCGTTATTTCAAGAAGACATCTCCTAAATAGGTAGGGCCCTCTTAAATTAAGCCTTCACTCCTGGCCCTGCTTTTTATAAGACATGTTTCTTTTAACTTAATTAATTGAGTTTAATTTATTTTTAGACAGGGTCTTACTCCATCATCAAGCTGGAGTGCAGTGGTGTGATCCTGGCTTACTGCAGCCTCGACCTCCTGGGCTCAAGTGATCCTTCCGCCTCAGTCTCCAAAGTAGCTGTGACTACAGACGCACACCACCATGCCTGGCTAATTTTTTTTTTTTTTTTTTTTTTTTTTAAGAGACGGAGTCTGGCTCTGTTGCCAGGCTGGAGTGTAGTGGTATGATCTTGACTCACTGCAATCTCTACCTCCCAGGTTCAGGCAATTTTCCTGCCTCAGCCTCCGGAGTAGCTGAGATTACAGGCATGTGCCGCTGTGCCCAGCTAATTTTTGTATTTTCAGTAGAGACGGCATTTCACCATGTTGGCTAGGATGGTCTTGATCTCCTGACCTCATAATCCGTTTACCTCAGCCTCCCAATGAGCTAGGATTACAGGTGTCAGCCACCATGCCTGGCCTCCTGGCTAATTTTTAAATTTTTTGTTGCCACGTTAATAAAGCACACTCAGATGTGCCTAACTCTGAAGTTTAGCCGTCCCCAGGAGGGAGGACAAGTCTTGAATGGAGTCATTTGAAGGCCCCAAAGGGCTGTCTCCTTCAGTTCCCTTTCCTTACCCAGCAGACCGTACAGAGTAGCTCCCTGTAGGTTTGGGGAGATGGTGCCTCTTAGGTGCTGCGTTTTCCATGACAGTTGTTCCCTCAAATACCCTCTGCCATATTCAAACCTTGCATCAGCTCAGCTATCAGACACGGACTTGTGCTGTGGAAACAATGGTCTCTGGTGGCCCGATCAGGCATCAGGGCTCGCCACAGGTTAATTTTATTCTTGGCTATGATAAATACGGAGAAACTGTCCTGGGTGCTTTAGGAATGTTTGGTAAAGAAACGGCCAGTCCGCAATAGAGATTTGATCTGAAAGAGATGACAATCATGCCATTTTTCTGCTCCCCCTTAAAACAGGAGGTCGGGTCAGCATCCCTTAGCAGGAGTTTATTGTGTCCAATGTGACTTAACTGAAACTGAGAAAGTCCTTAAAGTTTGAACACTGGTAATTAAACCCGAATTGGATGGGATATTTGTAATTTTGAATGCCTGAATTTTGAGAGGAAAAAACTCTGTCATGTTGTTGGCCAAATGGCCCTAGTCATTAAGATTCCTATGGCATTATTGAGTTAGTTGGCTTTTTATAAGGCCATGAGGTTTGCCGTGGGCTGCCGTGGACACTGTTGGCCTCACAGAGAGATGCATTTTAGAGAAGAGCCTCTGACAGAGAGAAGCAGCCCCTTAAAAGTCTGCTAATAATTGGCATTAGCATTTCTGGACTTCTTGGGATTCAGGAACTGAGATGAGTTGAGGAAAATGAACAGAAATAACTGTTTTTGTGAGGCCAATGGAAACCATATTCGGATCCAGGAAAAGAAAAATGAGACAGGAAAGGGAGGGTCACATTTTTGGAGGAAATCATGGGGTATTTTGGTAATCCTTTGTTGATGAAAAAAATTACCAGCACATTAATTATGTCCTAAGAATGGGACATTGCAGGTCTGCATCTTTGTTCTTTCCAAGGCTGGGCCAGCAGCCCCGGCGTTTACCACTCTGGGGATTAGAAACTGGGGTTCCTGGATGCATACCACGAGGACCTCTCTCCAGTGTTGAAATCTAACCCAGCCAAGAGTTCAGGAGATAGGAAGCTTTTTTTCAAGACAAAGTCATGACAACCGAATAGTTTAGAGTCTTTATAAAACTGGTACCATTCTGCAGTGCAAAGTAATAAAACCCTATATGCTAAGAAAGACCTCCTTCTCTCTTTCTTTCTTTTTCTTTTCTTTTCTCTCTCTCTCCCTCCCCCTCTGTTTCTTTCTTTTCTTTCTCTCCCTTCCTTTCTTCCTTCCTTCTCTCCCTTCTCTCACTCCCTTCCTTCTCTCTCTCTTTCTTCTTTTTTTTTTTTTTTCGAGACAGGGTCTTGCTCTGCCATCAGTCTGGAGTACAGTGGCATGATCTCAGCTCACTGAAACCTCCGCCTCCTGGGTTCAAGCGATTCTCCCGCCTCAGCCTCCCAAGTAGCTGGGACTACAGATGCGCACCACCAGGCCCAGCTAATTTGTGTATTTTTAGTAGAGATGGAGTTTTACTATGTTGGGTTGGATGGTCTCGATCTCTTGACCTCGTGACCCTGCCTGCCTCAGCCTCCCAAAATGCTGGGATTACAGGCATGAGCCACCACACCTGGCCTCTCTCTCTTTCTTTTAAAAACTTTTTATCAGTTATATACACTTGTAAATGTTTTTCACAAGAATTCAAACGTTTACATTCAGACATGTTCAGCATCAACCAACGTTGATCCTTACCTTTCTAGATTATTTAGGTAGAATTGAGTATATCATTGCCACACCGAAGCAAAAAGAACAAAGCTGGAGGCATCAGGCTATCTGACTTCAAACTACACTACAGGGTTACAGTAGCCAAAACAGCATGGTACTGGTACAAAGACAGACACTTAGATCAAGGGAACAGAATACAGAGTCTAGAAATTAGGCTGTACACCTACAACCATACAATCTTTGGCAAAGCTGACAAAAACAAGCAAGTGGGAAAGGACTGGCTATTTAATAAACAGTGCTGGGATAACTGGCTAGTCATATGCAGAAGATTGAAACTAGACCCCTTCCTTATACCATATGGAAAAAGCAACTCAAGATGGATTAAAGACTTAAATATAAAACTCAAAACCATGAAAACCCTGGAAGACAACCTAGGCAGTCCCATTCTGGACATAGGAACAGGCAAAGATTCCATGCGGAAGATGCCAGAAGCAACTGCATCAAAAGCAAAAATTGGTGAGTGAGATGTAATTAAACTAAGGAGCTTCTGCACAGCAAAAGAAACGATCAACAACAGAGTAAACAGCCATCCTACAGAATGAGAGAACACGTTTGCAAACTGTGCATCTGACAAAGGTCTAATATCCAGTATCTGTAAGGAACTTAAACAACTTTATGAGATAGTTGCCACTTCCTTTGGAGATACATGATCTGTTAGATGTACATTGCTATGGTGATAAAAATGGTCACACATTTTTCTCCCCTTTGTATCTACGCCTTTGGGTGGTGCCCTCTCACAGACTCAGGTCCGGCCATACGACATTCTTTGGCCAATGGGACGATAGCTAAGGTGACACAAGCCCAGGCTGGACAAGGGCTTGTGCACTGGGGCTTGCTATCTTGCTGGCTTCTGGAGCCCTGAGGCCACTATGTGAAGAAGCTCGGGGTCGCTTGCTGAGGCATGAGAAACCACTTCAGCTGACACGGAGCCTACTCCAGGCCAGCAAAGGGACAAAGGGAAGCCTTTCTTGTTGATCTATCTTGGTCAAGCCAACTCAGACTAGGGGAATGGTTGAGCTTCCCTAAGACCTGTGAGAAATAATTGATTGTTTTAAGTGACTAAATTTTGGGGTGCTTTGTTATTGTGGCAAAAGCTGCAGAATAAGCCATAAACGTTGTTATTTTTGTTCATTAAGCTTGATTATTATTATTATCATTATTATTTTTTGATACAGAGTCTTGCTTTGTTGCCCAGGCTGGAGTGCAGTGGAATGATCTCAGCTCACTGCAACCTCTACCTCACAGGTTCAAGAGATTCTCCTACCTCAGCCTCCTGAGTAGCTGGGCCTTCAGGTGCCTGCCATGATGCCTAGCTAATTTTTGTATTTTTAGTAGAGACTGGGTTTTGCCATGTTGGCCAGGCTCGTTTTGAATTCCTGACCTCAAGTGATCCATCCGCCTTGGCCTCCCACAGTGCTGGGATTACAGGCATGAACCACCGTGCCCAGTCTAAGCTAGATAATAGGGATATCTTTCCTTAAATATAGGCATTGTTTGGATACATGATGATTAGCTGTGATGCAATGGCTGTGCTCACCTTCTGGGTAAAAGCTCTGTTCCCTTTCCTTATCCAAACTAGAAAACCTAGAAGATGTGGATAAATTCCTGGACACATGCGATGCTGAAGTAGGAAGAAATTAATTCCCTGAACTGACCAATAATGAGCTCCAAAACCGAATCAGTAATAGCCCACCAACCACAAAACCCAGGACCTGATGAGCTTTCCTAAGTAGCGAGTATGATGATTTGCAAAAGCTGTTTCTAGCATGTTCATTGCCCTCGTTGATGGGAAGCAGTGTTTCTCTTTCCAGCTGTCCTGAGCAAATTCCTAAGATGAGAACTCCACATAGGGCTTGGCGGGTGTGGTTTTCTGTCCCCTTCTCTTTCCTGCACCCCAGTCACTTTTTCTAATCTCTGAGCTTCCCTCCACCTGCATGGAGGGTTTAACCCTCCTTCCATCTGCTTTTCCTCATGACTGCCATCAAAATCACACTCAATTGCTTGTTTCAAGGAAGCATCTCTCTTATCATGAGTACAAGAAAGAAAGGATATTCGGATTGCTTTATCCTTTTAAGCAAAATAGGAATTCTGTCATGGCATGCTTATTCTTTTTTTTTTTTTTTTTTTTTTTGAGACAGGGTCTGGCTCTGTCACCCAGGTTGGAGTGCAGTGGTGCCATCTCAGCTCACTGCAACCTCCACCTCCTGGCTCAAATGATTCTCCTGCCTCAGCCTCCTGAGTAGCTGGGACTACAAGCACCTGCCGCCACGTCTGGCTAATCTTTTAAACATTTTTTTGGTAGAGATGGGGGTCTCTCTATATTGCCCAGGTTGGTCTTGAACTCCTGGGTTCAAGCAATCCTCCTTTCTCAGCCTCCCAAAGTGCTGGCATCACAAGTGTGAGCCACTGTGCCCTGCCCATAGTCACTTTTTAAGGTGAGACCGAAGTGACCCCTCCCTTTCAAAAAGTCTCCAACCACCTCGGCTCGTGGAGCTGCTTTGCTCTTCTGAATTCTTACAGCCTTAGAGTCTCAGTTGCTCAATGGTTACTGATCACATTCCACATGCATGGCCAGTATCATATTGTCTTCAGATTTGGTTATGTGCTCCTTGTGAAAGGGGTTATATGTCTTTGTCCCCGCAAAGTGCCTAGTAAAGAGCACTATTTAAGGTTGGTGCTCAGTAGACATTTGGCACTGCACTGGTTTCCAACTTCTTTTTTTTTTTGAGACAGAGTCTCACTCTATAGCCCAGGCTGGAGTGCAGTGGCACAATCTTGGCTCACTGCAACCTCCACCTCCCAGGTTCCGGTTCAAGCAATTCTCCTGCCTCACCCTCCTGAGTACCTTGGATTACAGGCATGCGCCATCATGCCCAGCTAATTTTTGTATTTTTAGTAGAGACAGGGTCTCACCATGTTGGCCAGGCTGGTCTCGAACTCCTTACCTCGTGATCCACTCTCTTTGGCCTCCCAAAGTGCTGGGATTACAGGAGTGAGCCACTGTGCCCGGCTGGGTTTCCAACCTCTGATGGCAGCATTTCTCAAAGTGTTGTTCGTGCATTCCTGCATCAGCATGACTAGGGGTGCTTGTTAAACACCGTCTCACCATCTCTGGGCCCCTTCTAAGACCTACTGAGTTTGCCTTTCTGCTAGGAAGGCCCAGGAATCCTCATGGTAAACAAGCTGCCCAGGTCATTCTTAGGTTTATAAAAATGTGAGAATTCCTCTTTTATGCAGGCACTCAAGTGGGCAAATTTAATCCATAGGTGGCCTGGTGGACCTCTTACTTCCTTATGTAAAACCTAGGGATCCTAGACTGACTGAAACTGCTAGAACTCAGAACTGCTACTTTCAACTTAGAAGGGGAAGGTTGTGCCTCAGGAGTTCAAGATTAGCCTGGCCAACATGATAAAACTCCATTTCTACTAAAAATACAAAAATTAGCCAGGTGTGATGGCACGTGCCAATAATCTCAGCCACTCAGGAGGCTGAGGCAGGAGAATCGTTGGAACCCAGGAGGTAGAGGTTGCAGTGAGCTGAGATCGCGCCATTGCACTCCAGCCTGGGTGACAGAGCAAGACCCCATCTCAAAAAAAAAAAAAAATGATTTACTCAGAATAAAAAAATGTGTGTTGCAGACCTACTATGTGCCATGCATTACCTTGGACATGGGGATGTGGCAAAGGACAATGACTTCATTCATATAATGGCAGTCCCTAACCTTTTTTGGCACGAGGGACCAGTTTCATGGAAGACATTTTTTCCATGGACTGGGGATTGGGGAGATGGTTTTGGGATGATTCAAGGTCATTACATTTATTGTGTGCTTTATTTCTATTATTATTACATTGCAATATGTAATAAAATAATTATACAACTCACCATGATGTAGAATCAATGGGAGCTCTGAGCTCGTTTTTCTGCAGCAAGACAGTCCTATCTGGGGGTGATGGGAGACAGTGACAGATCATCTGGCATTAGATTTTCATAAGAAGCACACAGCCTAGATCCTTCACATGTGCAGTTCACAATAGGGTTTGTGGTCCTGTGAGAATCTAATATCACGGCAATCTGGCAGGAGGTGGATCTCAGGAGGTAATGAGAGAGATGGAGAGCAGCTGTAAATAGAGATGAAGCTTAGCTTGTTCACCCAATGCTCACCTCCTGCTGTGTGGCCTGGTTCCTAACAGGCCATGAACTGATACTGGTCTGCACCCCAGGGGTTGGGGACTCCTGCTCTATAAAGTCATTAAGCTAATCATTCAGTGTTCTTTGTGCATCAACTAACTGATATTTGGTCATTCTCCACTTTCCTGCAGTTTGTATCATTAGAACAATGGGGTTCTTCCAAGTATATATCGTATTAACATCTCACATAATGCCTTTCATCATCCCCCCAAAGAAACTCTGCACAAATTAGCAATCACTCCTCCTCCCTTTTTCCCCAACCTCAGCTCCTGGCAACCACGCATCTACTCTGTGTCTCTTTGTACTGACCTATTCTGGACACTTCATGTAAATGGACTCATACAATATGTGGTCTTTTGTGTCTGGCTTTTTTCGTTTAGCATCATGCTTTAAAGGTTCTTCCATGTCATGGAGTGTATCAGCACTTCACTCCTTTTTATGGCTAAATAATACTGATTGTTTGGATGTGCCACATTTTCTTTGCCCTTTTGCTGTTTGATAGACATTTTGATTATTTCCGCTGTGTGTTTTTTTTTGTTTGTTTTTTTTTGAGATGGAGTCTTGCTCTGTCACCCAGGCTGGATTGCAGTGACACAATGTCAGCTCACTGCAACCTCTGTCTTCCAGGTTTAAGCAATTCTCCAGCCTCAGCCTTCCAAGTAGCTGGGATTACAGGCATGCATCACCACACCCAGCTAATTTTTGTATTTTTAGTAGAGATGGGGTTTCACCATCTTGGCTAGTCTGGCCTTGAACTCCTGATCTCATGATCTACCCACCTTGGCCTCCCAAAGTGCTGGGATTATAGGTGTAAGTCACCGCACCTGGCCTATTTCCCCCTTTTAGCTATCATGAATGATCCTGTTATGAACATTTGTGTATAATTTTCTGTTGTGGACATAGGTTTTCATTTCTCTCAGGTATATGCCTAGGAGTGGAATTCCTGGGTCATATGGTAGCTCTCTAATTAACAAAGGAAATATATATATATATATATCATATATATTTACAAGATATATATATTCATATATATTTATGATATATTCATATATATTTACATGAATATATATTTAACAAAGGAAATGTATATATATGTGTATGTGTACATATATATATATATATATATATATATATAATTTTTTTTTTTCTTTTTTTTTTAGACAGGGTCTCACTTTGTCACCCAGGCTTAAGTGCAGCGGCACAATCGTGGCTCACTGCAACCTCCACCTCCTGGGCTAAAGTGATTCTCATGCCTCAGGCCCCTGAGTAGCTGGGACTATGGGCGTGTGCCATCATGCCCAGTTAATTTTTGTTTTTTTGTAGAGACAATGTTTCACCATATTGCTCAGGCTGGTCTTGAACTCCTGAGCTCAAGTGATCCACTTGCCTCAGCCTCCCAAAGTGCTGGGATTACAGGTATAAGCCACTGCACCTGGCTGGAAATATCTTTTACTTCTGTGTCTTTGACAGCTATGAATATGGCTATTGGATGTTAATAATTATTGAGTGTTTATCCTGAGCTGTACACTCAGTTCTTCATATACATGGTCTCATTTAACAAATTCCCCTATTTCACAGAAGGGAAGACTGAGGCTTAGAGAGGTTAACTGACTTACTTAAAGGCTCACAGATTTGAATTTAGGTCAAACTCTGGGCCCTGCTGCTCTTAAACACCCCCCCTTTTTTTTGAGATAAGGTCTCTCTCTGTCACCCAGGCTGGAGTGCAATGTCACCATCTTGGCTCACTGCAGCCTCCACCTCCCAGACTCAAGCGATCCTCCCATGTCAGCCTCCAGAGTAGCTGGGACCACAAGCATGTACCACCACACCTGGCTAATTTTTGTATTTTTTTGTAGAGACGTGGTTTCACCGTGTTGCCCAGGCTGGTCCTGAACTCCTGGACTCAAGCAATCTGCCCACCTCAGCCTCCCAAAGTGCTGGGATTACAGGCTTAACCACTCTTAACCCTGCCTGGAATGTCATATTTCCACAAAAACATTTATTTTCAGATGAATGTAAATGAGAAACAATAGGGAAATTCTTCTAAACTTAAGGATAACGATGAAAGAGTTGCCTCTAAAGAAAGGTGGTCATCTGTGAATTCAGAGTTACAACTACGTCCTCAGAAAAGAGTCAGGCTACCCATGCTGCTGGTCTTATACGGCATGATTCATGCACAGAGCTCAGATTCCAGAAACATGTGGTCTTCAGGTGTTTTCCATAGCTTTTCCCTCAGGATTTGACAGTGATTGGTGAGCAGCATTTCTCCTGTACTGATGTCTTTGACACATAGATGGCCGTCTTTCATTCAATCGGGACAACACATGTATTTTTTCTAGTTTAACTCTGCCTGGCTTGATTGCCCAAGTCCATCTATTCACAATAAATACAGAATTGTTCCATGAGACAGCTTAATCCAACAAGCATGTACTGAGCCAGGTGCAGGGATTTGGAGACCTGGGGGATGGGGTATTCTAAACACCTAACAACGAGTCTTGTCCCTAAGGTTCTGGCAGTCTAATCAGGTAGACAAAAAATATAGGACCAGGAAAGGGATTTTTTTTTTTTTTTGAGACATAGTTTTGCTCTTGTTTCCCAGGCTGGAGTACAATGGAGTGATCTTGGCTCACTGCAACCTCCGCCTCGCGGATTCAAGCAATTCTCCTGCCCCAGCCTCCCAAGTAACTGGGATTACAGGCACATGCTGCCACGGCCACGGCTGGCTAATTTTGTATTTTTAATAGAGACGGGGCTTCTCTATGTTGGTCAGGCTTGTCTTGAACTCCCGACCTCAGATGATCCGCCCGCCTCGGCCTCCCAAAGTGCTGGTATTACAGGTGTGAGCCAATGCGCCCGGCCTTTTGTTGTGTTTCAATTTTTGCTTTTGTTTTGCTTTTTTGAGACAGAGTCTCACTCTGTCACCCAGGCTGGAGTGCAGCGGTGTGATCTCGGCTCACTGCAAGCTCCACCTCCTGGGTTCAAGCGATTCTTTTGCCTTAGCCTCCTGAGTAGCTGGGATTATAGGTATGAGCCACCATGCCCAGCTAATTTTTGTATTTTTAGTAGAGATGGGGTTTCACCATGTTGGTCAGGCTGGTCTCGAACTCCTGACCTCATGATCCACCCACCTTGGCCTTCCAAAGTGCTGGTATTAAAGGTGTGAGCCACTGCACCCAGTCTAAAGCTGTATGTTTAATAATAACAACGATTATATTTCCAAACATTTTCACTCTCTTGCTTGCTTGCCATACTCTTGTGAGGTAGGCAGGGTAGTGAATTACCCCAGTTTGTCAGACGACCGTCAGAGAGGTTGGTTAAAAGCCTCACTGTAGGTTGAAAGCCTTGCAGAGCTGTTGAGCCAATTGTGCAACTCTAGCAAGGTTCTGATTTTCATAGGGAGCCCACAGGAGAAGTCTGCAATTTGTGACTATGTACAGCAGATAAAACAATAAGAATTTTGAAGCTAAATCCTTTATTAATTTTTATACCAATTTTCTCATTTCCTGAATCTCTCTATCCTTAAATAATGCTAGGCTGTGAGAAGTTGAGTCACGCGTGGATTGTTTGTGCGTCTGGATGTAAGGCTATGTTTAAATCCTCAAAGTCAAGAGAAGCCCAAAGACCTGGAGGCGGTTGTCACTTAGCCTCTTGAGAGCCTGAGCATCTCAGGTCTTCCAAGGACCAGCTCACCTCCCAAAAACAATGTGGCTGATGCCCTTAGAAAATGTGGGGCCAGGTATGGTGGCTCACACCTGTAATCCCAGCACTTTGGGAGGCCAAGGCGGGTGGATCACTTGAGGCCAGGAGTTTGAGACCAGCCTGACCAACATGGTGAAACCGTGTCTCTACTAAAAGTACAAAATCTAGCCAGGCGTGGTGGTGGGTGCTTGGAATCCCAGCTACTTAGGAGACTGAGGCAGGAGAACGGCTTGAAGCCAGGAGGCAGAGGCTGCAGTGAGCTGAGATGGCACCACTGCACCGCAGCCTGGGTGCAAAGTGAGACAATGTTTCAACAAAAAAAGAAAAAGAAAATTTGGAATCCACATCATCTGTTTGGGTACTGCCAACACTTATTGGAGGTTTTGCCATGGACCAAGCACTCTCATTAATGCTTTATGTGTTTAATCCTCACAATGACCTCAAGAAGTAGGTACTAATATGTACCTATGATATAGACAAGGCATATGAGTTGTGGAGAGTTAACATGTTTGAGGTTAGACAACTAATAAATGTCTGAGCCAAAATTCGAATCTAGGCTTCAGAGCTTGCATCCTTATTTACTGCATTCGTTCATACTGCCACTCACTGACAAGCATGCGGATGTCTAATTTGGAATCATGCTCAAGAAGTTTGGAACCAAAAGACGCTATGCATAAACTGCACAGAAAATGGCCATGCTCTCTGACATGGCTAGATCAGATTTAGAAGCTGTGAGCATTGACCTCAGAAAGTCCTACCAGGTTCTCAGTCTCGCAGATTTCTCAGAGGGAAGACAGTGAGTGCAGAAGGAATGCAAGGTCCAAGCTGGGAATTAACCCAGCCTGGATGCAAAACACGCCAGCAGCTGGGAGGAAAAATGGAACTAGGCTATTATATGTGGGGACAAAGGTGGAAGAGGCTCAACTGCAGAGAAAGTTTCAACAGGACTCCAAGGATGTCTTGTACGATTATGCTCAAGCCTCTGGATTCATTTTTTCTTTTGAGATGGAGTCTCATTCTGTCACCAGGCTGGAGTGCAGTAGTGCGATCTCGGCTCACTACAACCTCTGCCTCCCGGGTTCAAGTGATTCTCTTGCCTCAGCCTCCTGAGTAGCTGGAACTACAGGCATGTGCTAACACACTCAGCTAATTTTTTGAATTTTTAGTAGAGACAGTGTTTCACCATGTTGACCAGGATAGTCTTCGTCATCTGACCTCGTGATCTGCCCGCCTTGGCCTCCCAAAGTGCTGGGATTACAGGCATGAGCCACCCCGCTCGGCCACGCCTCTAGATTTTTAACATCCCACGCTTTGCCCCACTTCAATCAGCTGCAGGGAACCCCATCTGCACTCTCCCTGGGCCCAGCCTATGGCAACGTGTCTTTGTTGTGGCTTCCTTCTGGAGTTGTTGTGGAGGAATCAGATGCTGGCAGAATAAAGTGGCAAAGTTGGTCCATGGAAAATGTAACCAGACACAGTTAGAAAGTGGCCCGAGCCCACAGTTCTCAGCGTGGCCTGGGTCAATCCCATTCATTTCAAGTCAGTGGACTAGACTCAGAAAATGGCATACCCCTGGAGTCTTCTCTCCCCACCCCTCCTGACCAAAGCAAGAGCCCAGCTGGGGGGTAGAGGTACGTGTTCCATTAGTCTTGGGGAACAAAAAGAGCTACCTGAGATAGCAAAGAAAAAGAAGGGCTGGGTAAGTGAAAGCCACTTACAAGAGCCAGGCAATTCCCAACAATGACTTGGATGATAGAGTCAAAGGTAGTAATCACATTTCGTACCATATTGGGGGATAATATAGAAGAGTATAGTAAGATTCAGAATGCCTGGAATCCATTAAGACTGTGGGCCTAATAACAGGTTTATGTAATTTAATGAGCAGAAATATGAACTATAAAACCAGAAGGATAAACTGAGAAACAAGAATATTCCTGGAGGGCTTGGGATGGGCTTTTAAAAGCTGTGGCAGATATTTTCCCCAAATTATGGGGAATATAGAGGGTCGTATTGAGCCTAAGTAAATTATTCGCTCCTGGGTAGCAGAGTTTTAAAGCTTTATCTCAACGCTGGGTTCATTTTGAGCCACCTATTATTGAAAAAAATGGATATGTGAAAATGGTCAGAAACCCATGTCTGTGTGACATGGAGATTTATGGAGCTCCGTACACCAGGGTTACGAACTGCCTGGCCTGTGGCTCTCTAAGAGGAAAAGGTTCAGAGTCAGGTTTGGACAAACAGAGACAAATCAAGAAGGAAGCTGGGAAAAGTTGCAATGAGATTTTTTCGAATGATGACTAAAGTCTAAAGAACTTGAGCCTGGCAGTGATGTGGATAACATTTCTGGATGCTTTAAGGACATTATGGCTAGACAAAGCCACCAAGAGAGCAGTCAACCCAGCTCAACCAATGGAAAGAGAGGCATGAGGAAGATTCGGATTGGGCAAGGGTGTGGGGCAGGATTCCCCACGAGAGAGGCAGGGAGGGGGCCTGCTGCCTGGCTACCCTTGTTGGGTTAATTTCCTGTGTGTTCCCTCTGATTTGGGGGAAACTCAAGGAGGATGTTTTCTCCTTCAAACATTTTTAAAGCTATTTTCAGCTGTTTTTAGGAAGGCAGGAACAAGAGCATTCCTCTCTTAAACCACAAGAAACTGTCATGAATATGGCCAGAAATTGAAAGTAAATTTGTTATTCTGCTGCTTCAGTGACTTGAGCCTTTTCGGAGTCACCTGAGGACCTTCAGACAGGGAAAGTCTTGATGAGATAAAAGTGCCATCTGAACCAAGTGCATCAGAATGTTGCATACCTTAACGTCATTGGCAACACAACACGACATAACACAGCAGCACAACACAATACACAACATCCTCCTCTTGATTTCCCTGAATAAGACCAGTTTGATAAATCAGCTCCCAACTCTACCCACAATCCCTTGCCCATCAGAAGAGTTTCTAATAGCTGTTCTGTTCTCTGCCCTGAAAGTATCATAATATGAGGGTCCTGGGCTGTTGAATGGTTCATGTTTTGTTGCTGTACTTACTGCAAAATTGGGGAAAAGAAACTCTGGCTTTGAAACTGTATTGGCCTTGAGATTTACCTGATAAACAACACTGAGTAATAGGATTGGAAATTCTCTTAAATTTTTTTGCACATTATTTAGTTACAGTTTCCATATGGCAAGAAGGCAGGGGGAAAAACCCTTCCATTCTGGACCAGCCCCCCTCCCTCCCAGCCACACATTTAATCCATGCGCTTATGTCAAACTTAATTACAGGACTTTTGGCATAAAATAACAGTCCACATCCTCAGAGAGAAGAACTTAAGCAGTTAATATGTGCGATTGAGTGAAATTGCTTTGCTGAATGTTTATGAGTAACCCAAGACTAGTGAAATGTGCTGATATTTTAACCATTTCAGGGCTGAGCTTGTGCCAAGAGGCTGTGAAATCGAAAAAAACAGTAATTTCTCCCAATCTGCTGGGTATCATATTTCTTGAAACTGAGAATGTTGGGTAAGACAATTTTATGGCTCTTTCACGAATAGCTTTGTGGAGAAAAAACAATAAAGACAGAACAATTATGGAACTTGTCACCGTCTCAGGGAACTGTAGAGATTCAAGAGAAGAACACCAACTTAAAACCAAGATTCTTTTCTGCAGAAAATTCTCTTGACTATCAGAGGTCCCTACCAGGGGCAATAATTTTTGCCTTCGGGTTTTTTCCCTACCCCCGTAACTTTTTCAGACACTTCCCTTTCCCACTCATCCCCAGTCTACTGTGAATGGTATCAAAATGCAGAGATTTCCAACCCTAAAAGCGACTCTGTGCTTCCCACTGTCATCTTTGTTGAAACAAATTCCTACCTCTGTTGAGACTTTCTTTTGTCTAAATTGTTCACAGTAAGACTTGCTCCTTTTAGACTAGAGAAATCTCTTAAACTATGAAATCATCTCCTTGATTCCTTCTTTTTCTAATGCTCTTTCTTATGCAAGTGAGATTCAGAGCTATTTCTGAATTCACACTTCTTTTCTTTACTTTTGTTTCAGGAAACTTCTCTATTATCACCTGCCCCGTAAATGCCAGCCTTTTAACATTATAGTTTCTTTTCTTTTCCTTTTTTATTTATTTATTTTTTTGAGACAAGGTCTCATTCTGTCATCCATGCTGGAGTGTAGTGGTGTGATCATAGTTCACTGTAGACTTGAACTCCTGGGCTCAAAAGATTCTCCTTGCGTCAGCATCCAGAGTAGCTAGTTCTACAGAAGTGCCTGGCTAAGTTAAATTTTTTTTTTAGAAATGAGTTCTTGCTGTGTTGCCCAGGCTGGTCTTGAACTCCTGGCCTCAAGCACCTCTCCCACCCCAGCCTCCCCAAGTGCTGGGATTACAGGTGTGAGCCACTGTAGCTGGTCTAGCATTACTGTTTTGGAAGCTTCTCTGCACTTAAATGTTCTACTGAGCCGGAATTCCCTTCTCTCCATTCTCTCCAAATCCAGGCTCGCCCTCCCCGCAATTCCCTCATTCTGCCCCGAGGCTGCTGGGAGTGTATTTAGCACTTGTCCCAAGGGCAACGGAATACAAATGTATCATCTGCACCCACAAAACACTCTATGCGTCATCTCAAGATCTCCAGCCGCCCTCTGAGTTTCAGCAATACTGACCGTCCACTCTGCTTTGCCCCTCTGCTCCCTTTCAAGTCACCACCTTTTCCGCATCTATGACCCTTGACAGCATGGCACCCTTTCGTTTTGCTGACTGCCATCTCCCCATGCTATTTCAAAATGCTTCTGAAAATGCATTCGCTCCCTGATCTGCTTCTCCAAACTTCATTCAGCTTATATTTCAGAAGTATTTTTAGAGCTATTGTTTCATTCAGCACATTAGAATCCTATCTTTGAGGAAGGTGCAATGAGGTTATTGGTGTTGAAGCTGAAGGATATTTGTGAGTGTGCCTGGCACACGCCTGGTCCATAGACCACATCTATTGAAGTTCACTTATTTGTTCAATGGTAGCCTCATTTTCTCAATACATATTGAGCATCTAATACACAGAACTGTGACATGGTAACAATGCTTTGAGTCATGCTAGGTGTTGGCGATTCAGATATGAGAGATGTCATATCTGAAATAGAAAGACGAAGGGCATGCTCTGACCTTTTCCTGCATTTCAAGCACAACTAACCAACAATCTAGAATGGTGGCATTGCGAATCTCTTGTGTTATTTTTGATGCAAGTTGTAAATATGTGGGCTTGAAAGTCATACCTCACGGTGTGACTTTCACTGCTGGGCAATATCTGAGCAACATGGTGAAACCTCATCTCTACTAAAATACAAAAAAAATAGCTGGGAGTGGTGGTAGGTGCCTGTAATCCCAGCTACTCAGGAGGCTGAGGTAGGAGAATGAATCACTTGAACCTGGGAGGTGGAGGTTGCAGTGAGCCAAGATTGTGCCCCTGCACTCCAGTCTGGGTGACAGAGTGACAGACTGAGACTACATTTCAAAACAAACAAACAAAAAAGTAACTAGTGAGGGAAACCTTCTTTTGGCCTAGAAGTGAAATACTTCAGTAAAGTATCAAGGTTCTTCCCAGTGTGGTGGAGACTCACGGACTCTTAATATAAATGGATGACAGACATTCTCTGCCCACCTCGAGTCATCCTTCAGGTCTTAGATCATAGCTGCCTTTTTATAAGGGGGCTTTCTCTGACCCACCCAAATCTAAATTAGGTACCTCATTTGTAGGTTCTCTCCTACTCTGCACTTTCCCTTTGTTGCATTTATTACAATTGATAGTTGCATAGTTATTGTATGATTATCCCTTGCATGTCTGCCTCCCTTAGTACACTGTAAGCTCCATGGAGGCAGGGGCCATGTCCATTCTGTTCAGTACTGAATACCCAATCTTCAGCACAATGCCTGGCACATGGTAGGCACTCAATAACACTTGTGGGATGATTATTAATGTCCTGATTTTGTTTTGTTGCATTTTGTTTTCTGAGATGGAGTCTTGCTCTGTCACCCAGGCTGGAGTGCAATGGCATGGTCTCTGCTCGCTGCAACCTCCGCCACCCAGGCCCAAGCGATTCTCCTGCCTCAGCCTCCCAAGTAGCTGGGACTACAGGTGTGTGCCACCACACCCGGCTAATTTTTGTATTTTTAGTATAGATGGGGTTTCGGTATGTTGGCCAGGAGGGTCTCAAACTCCTGACCTCGTGGTACGTCCACCTCGGCCTCCCAAAGTGCTGGGATTATAGGTGGGAGGCGCTGTGCCAGGCCAATGTCCTCATGTTAAATGCAAAAGTACAGACAGTCCACAAATGGTTCATTTACTTTGGAATCAACTGTGTAACTTATTGAAGCACCTTTCTCTCACTAGTTGTTAGTATTATTATTATTACTTTTTGAGACATAGTCTCACTTTGTCACCCAGGCTGGAGTTCAGTGGTGCGATCTCAGCTCATTGCAAACTCCACCTCCTGGGTTCAAGCGATTCTCCTGCCTCAACCTCCCGAGTAGCTGGGACTACAGCCACATGTCACCAGACCCAACTAATTCATTGTATTTTGGTAGGGACACAGTTTCACTATGTTGGCCAGGCTGGCCTTGAACTGCTGACCTGAGGTGATCTGCCTGCCTCGGCCTCCCAAAGTGCTGGGATTACAGGTGTGAGCCACCGCACCGGGCCCTCACTGCTTACTTCGATGCAGGTTATTATGGAAATATTTTGGGCATTCCACTGGCCTGCTGGTAAGAAGCAGACAGAAACAGTTGCTTGCTTTTTGCCCCTAGGACAGCTTTGATGATGGGGCTGGCAGAAGATATGCTGAGCTAGGAAAGGTCAAATCATCAGAGAGTCTGGGAGGTGGGAAAAGCTGGACAAAGGAAAAGAATGACCTCGGGATCTTCCTGTCCTTACTTCCTGTCTCCCCAGGAAGTGTCAGTCAGAGATTTTCAGGAGAGGGTGTTGTCATGGTAACCTGGATTGGCTCTTCCCCTCTAGGCTGTGTGGGGACAAGTGCCCTTATGTGCCCCAGTTGTCCCTGTGCTTGGTGGAAGAGGGCAGTCAGTTTGAGTTTTCCGACGTGCCATGGAAAATCCAGAGCCGTTGGTGTCTGGGACTACAGAGCCGGCGACAGCATGCGGCAGGGATTCAAGTCCTGAATGCGGTGGAACCCGTTATGAGCTAATTAAAATTTAATCTGCTAAAGCCATTTTCTCAATCATCTGGGAACCCTCTCTTGACTTCAGCAAGTTCCAAAGAGCCTCTCAAATAGAGGATGCTACCTTTTTGCACTTTTTATCTCTGTGTATTAGATTTCATCTCCCCCAAAAAAGCACTTTTAAAAAAGGGACTCTAGATAGAGCAGCCATATAATTTATCATCCAAACTGGGACGCTTTTGAGAGCGAAAAGAAGCGCTATTAATAATTACTCTGGGATAACAGATATAAACAGGGCTGTTCTGGGGAAATGCGGAGGCATCGTCAAGGAAACTGTAGGGTCAGGGACAGATCAAATGCATCCACTGGGCTGAAAGCCCCAGGCAGACAGAGCTCTGTCTGTGTGACTCTTGTGCCTCAGATAGTGCTTGGTCTATGATAAATGCTCAGACTTATTCAGTGAATGTGTAAATCCACAGTCGTCCTGGGTGTGCTTTTTGAACAGAAAATAGGGGAGGCAGAATGGACCCAGCCGTTCCTTGAAATTTCACAGCTGCAAAGGGGAATCTGTGCTCCCGCAGTGCAGGCAGGTACACAATGCCGAAGCGTCTGTGTATTCTGTGTTTACCAATTCCTGACTGTTAGCAGTTAATTGCCATCTGTTGGCACAACGCGAGGGGGGATGTTAAGCAGTTCTTGACATCTGCATATATATTCTCTGCCTACATATTTTACTAACTCTTGTTTATGGGCCTGATTTCCTCAAATCCATGCTACTGTGCCCCTAATTTTATAACATATATAATACCCGGTGCCAACCTTTGGGGTTGAATGGGCAAAAATGACCTCCTCAACTGTTCCCAACAGAAAGAAATGCTAAATGCTTGAAGTGATGGTTACCCTAAATACCCTAATTTGATCATGACACACATTATATCAAAATATCACACCTACCCCATCAATATGCACAACAATTATGTGTTAATAAAAAAATGGAAAAAAAATTCCCTTCTGAGTCCACCAGAGATGCGACTAGAGACTAGGTCCTGTCCAGGCTGACCAGCCACTCTGGTTCCCACCCTTCCTCCACCCGCCTGCCGGGTCCTTCAGGAAGAGTGAAATGGTCCATTGACCCCTGAGGAGCAAAAGGCCATTTTAGAGGTTATGGACACTCTGAGTGACACCCGAGCCCAAGCCTCCAACAGCAAGTCTGGCAGCCCCGGAGAGCAGGGGCGACACCCGGCCTTCTCTGTCACCCACGTGTAACCTGGCCCTGAAACTGACCAGGTCCACCGCCCTCCTTCCTCCTGCTCACCAGCTGCTTCGTGGTCTTCCCATGTCTTGGGAGAGATCCGTCTCCTTTGACAGACTCAAGATTCCAGGCCGAACTTTCCCATGCCACCGTCCCTCAAAATAGCCCCAGCCGAGCTGTATTTATAGCCGTGTGAGACTCTAATGGGCCAATTTGTTTGAATTTCCACTGCTTTTGTGTTGAACTTACCCCTCTCCCGTGGGCAGTCTCTTCAGGCCTTTATTGATGGGGTGTGTGAGGATGGCGTAGGCCGTGTTCAAGATGGTAGCTCTATAGAGCGTGGGGGCTGTTTTGCATATTTACTGTTCTTTAAAGCCCATTTTTTGAGAGAGAGAAAGAGACAGAGAAAGAGGTTTCTGTAAGTAGCCCGGACAATGAGAACAAGACCGGCTGTATGCCAAGCACGGGATCCCGGCCAAAACACATATCATTAGCTTGGACCAGCTATAAGCAAGGAAATGAGAAACATATGCTAAGAGTAAGGTTAGGAGTGAAGGACCATGGGTCATTGACAGTCGCCCTAAAACTTTTCCCTTGTTCTTCAGCTGTGGCCTGGCGGTGTCAAATGTCATTCGGACTGCCTTGATTTCTCATGGTGGGGCTGCCTGCGTTTTTTTTTTTTTTTTTTTTTTTTCTTCCTCCCCCTGCTGTTTCCTGATGGGACTTTTTCTTTTCTTTTTTTTGGGAGAGGAAAAGAGAACAGGCAGGGAAGGGCTTGTGTGATAGTTTTTCTCAGCTCTGGGAAAATAACGTTGTTTCCCGTGACTCTGCTCTTCAATTCCTCCCTTTCTCCAAAGGCATGGTGTCTCTGGGTTTGGGATCCACACTGGTATGAGAGCAGAAGAAGGAGAGGAGGCTTTTAAAGCCGTTCTTGCTGTTTCTTTCTTAAATATAATTAGATGCGCCTCATTACCTCACACTGAAGGACTTTTGTACTTTTTCGAGCTGTGTTTTCTGAGACCTTCCGTGGGCGACGGCTTGCCGTTTCCACTTGCAATTGATTGCATTAGCAAGTATTTCAACCCCCTGGCACATGTGTCCTCTCCTCTCGCTCTCCCCGAGATATCTGGAGTTGATTTTGCGAGTCCGAAGGCCACACCCACGGAGTCAATTTGTGCCTGAACATGATGAAGGGTCTGGATTCCTCTGGCCCTTCCTGGCTTCCCTTTTCCCCACCTCATTCGTTTTCCTTCAAGTCTGTCCTGGACAGTTTACTAACAATGCTCTGCTCTCTTGCACTCCGAGGTCAGGACCCCTGTTCGCTATAAAACCCAGACGAAGAACGGTATCCACGCAACTCATAGGCGGTCCCCGGAGAGCGTCCGCGGGGCTACTGTTCACAGCCGCCCAGAAAACGCACCAGGCTCTGACACCCAGATTTGGCCAAAGTCACAAGATAGTCACGGACACACCCAGCCATTCCCATGGGAATACCGTGGGAAACACCATGCAAGTGGCCTGCATGGCAGAGAAGGGGAGGAAAATGCTCTCCCAGAAATCCCCTTCGACCTTCGTTCCTTTAAGATTTAGGGCATGGCGTTGGGGTGGAAACCAGGTAAAGTTAATTAAAACATTCAGTCCCTGTTTATCTTTTGCATCCTTCTCTGGGCCTTGTTCTGAAAATAAACTTTGCACTTAGTTTCCGGGCCCCTAAAACTGCCAAGTGTGTGAGCGTCCTCAAGGCTGCGGGCAGAGTTCACGACTGGCCTGAGGTTCGAGGGACCTGTTTCCCCCAGGTGAGTCACCTTCGTTTCCTTTTCTCTAAGGTCTGTTTCTGGGTAGCAGCAGCTCTCTCTTCTGGGCATGGAGTCCTTCCTGGTCACAGGAGGACACCTCACTTGCTGATGCCTCCTAAGGCCTCAGTGCATCAGGAGTGGATGGTGTGTGTGTTCACATAACAATCACAACAGCAAAAAAGGCGGCGGGGGAGGAGGAACAAGGGCTGCCAAACCGCAACATGCAGGCAATGGGTATTTAAGTTTTATATTGACGGCGAGGCAGGATCCTGGTCAGATGCCTGAAACTCTTCCAATTTCAAGGAACCTATTCCCCGCCTCTCTCTCTTCCTTGTCTTCAGTGGTAGAAGGGGGCTGGTATTAGGTCTGAGCTTGTGGGATTTTTCTTTCTGCATCCTCACTGCTTGGGCTGCCTCTCAAATCTCCGTGCAGCCAAAGCCTGCCTCCACCCCACCATTTCCTGTCATCTCCTCTGCTGTAACCCTCCTGGCCGAGTCACATCTCTTGCTGGAAACCCATAACGCCTTCTACATAGTCCCCACATGTCTTCTCTTGGCCCACTGCAGTCTGCTCGTCAATGAGCAGCCCAGAGGAAGCCTTTAAAAAGCCACATCGGGGCCAGGCATAGTGGCTCATGCCTGTCATCCCAGCACTTTGGGAGTCCAAGGCAGCGGATTGCTTGACTTCAGGAGTTCTAGACCAGCCTGGGCAACATGGCAAAACTCCGTCTCAACTAAAAATATTAAAAAAAAATTAGCCAGGCATGGCCTACAAGACTACGTAGCCTGTAGTCCCAGCTACTTGGGAGGCAGGAGAATCGCTTGAACCTGGGAGGTCGAGGTTGCAGTGAGTCCACTGCACTCCAGCCTGGGTGGCAGAGCAAGATTTCATCTCAAAACCAACCAACCAACCAACCAATGAACCAACCAACTACCCTAATCAGATTAGGCCCATTTCCCTGCTGAAAACCCCACTTGGGTGGGCGTGGTGGCTCATGCCTCTAATCCCAGCACTTCGGGAGGCCGAGGCAGGTGGATCACTTGAGGTCAAGGGTTTGTGACCAGTCTGGCCAACATGATGAAACCCCATCTCTACCAAAAATACAACAATTAGCCGGGCGTGGTGGCGGGTGCCTGTAGTCCCAGCTACTCAGGAGGCTGATACAGGAGAATTGCTTGAACCCTGGAGGTGGAGGTTGCAGTGAACCGAGATTGCACCACTGCACTCTAGCTGGGCAACAGAGCAAGACTCCATCTCCAAAAAAAAAAAAAAACCCACTGGAGGCCCCGGCCTGCTTCTCCAACTTGGTCTTGAGCCACCTCTCCTTCACTCTTCATGTTGCTGCCATGCTAGCCTCATCTTCCTCACCTGTAGAGTGGGCCTGCACCATGACCACTCAGAGGGCTGGGAGGAGGAAGTGCATGAACACACACAAAGCTTCTAGACCAGGGACTGGCCATGACAGGTGCTGGATAAAGCAAAGTGCCATTAAGAGTTTACTTCTTTGAATTTGCCAAGGACTTTTCCCACTTCAAGGCCTCACAAAAGCCTCTGTTACTTATCATTTCCCCTTTATATGGCTGGCTCTTTTTTAGCCTTTGGGTTCAAGTTTACATGTTAACTCTTTAGAGATCTTCTCTAACCAGTCTATTCAAATGCATTCCCAACCCTTGAACCCCCATTCCCATTATTCTCTCCAACGCCACCCTGTCTGTTTCCTTCAAAGCACTTTTTCCATCTTGGGATGACATATGATTTGTTTCCTTGGGGGGCAGGGCTATGTCTAATCATCTTATCTAACACAAGGAATATTTGTGGAATGAATGCATAAATGAATGAATATAACTCCTTACCTTTCTTCTTCTAATACCAGAGCCAACCCCAACCCACCTTGTCCGCCATGCTAATTCTTCTCTCCAAAGCCCGTATTTACTTGTTCTCTCATCCTTTGGTATTACCGACTCTGCTCTCATGGCAATGGAAAAATCTTGAAACCATCCAGCACTGTCCCATCACTCTAGGAGGCTCACGCTTTCATTTATATGTAAATGATAAATAATAGAATATGTAATGCCCAGAATAAGTTCAATGACTAATGACTCCTCATCTGGCAAGTCAGAAGGGTTTGGGGATGAATTAACTCATCGTCTACCATTAAGAGATCGATGTTGATGCAATTACTCCATGAATATCCATGATCAGGTGTCTTATGGTGCTACCTGGAAGTCTGAAGTGATGGTAGGAAGTCAAGTGGAGGTGAAATCATAGTTCCCATTGTTGTTCCTTATGACCTCCCGTTATGCGAGTCCCCTGCATTATATTGAAGCTGTGTAACATGAGCTAACGAGGCGTAATCTGACCTGTCCTCGTGAATCTCTCTCTCTCTCTCTCTCTCTCATAGCCAAGAACACCAAGATGGAAAATGCCCTCGGCTGAATTTTTTATTATTTATTGATTGATAACCTTCTCCTTTTTTTTTTTTAAGCCTCCATGCACTTTGCTAATTACTTCTCTGGAAATCATTTCACTTTACCTTTCTTCAGAATGCTGCCACCTCTGGGAAGGAATGTGGCAGTGTGACAAAATGGAGCCTAGACAAGATCTAAGGGTGGAGAAAAGTCTTCTCCTTGACGTGCTGGTTCAGCCCTACCCTGCAGTCCAATACACTGGGGAGGCAATGATGCAACAACGAGAACAAGCATGAGGCTTGCATCAGAGTGGTTTTTTCCATCCACAGAATAAGCCTAAAGAAAAGTGCCTTCATCATTTCATCTTCAGCCTCACCTAGATTTGCAGCATCAGCATGACTAAGTCATGGAAGCAAGTTGATCTCATCAGCACACTGGAGGCACTCTGTCCAATTACTGTGACTTGAAGGTGACATTTGTATATCCCTCAGACCACAATACTCAATGACGTGAGTTATTAGAAAAATCCCAAATAATGATTAATTTCTAAAAGAAGAAAATAAAAATATCTTCCATTTTATGCCAAAGAGGCTCTGGTGGTTTGTGGATGTTTGAGTGGGTAGCAGATAAATGGGTTTTATTGAAGTGAACTTTCTAGAATTTTATAGTGAAAACTTGGGAAACAAAAGACAATGCTGATGTTAAGGGAGAAGGAGAAAATGTTTCTTTAATGTGACATATATCATCATAATTGCACCTTAAATTTAGAGATTACTTTTCTTTGAAAGCATATGAAACATTATGTGCACAGCATTGCCAGCCTCAAGAATATAGGTGTCCTTACTCAAAAGATGGGAAGAACGGATTCACAGATGTGATCTTTCTCAAAATACACAGAACACTGGCATACAGCCAACATGGCTATACGACCATTCCAGAGTTTCTGTGTTTCCACAGATCTCAGGCTAGACCAAACGCATTTTTTCGAGTAGTAGACTTGAACAGAAGAGGCAGCCAATTCCTATGTAACTGGACAAATGAAGTAAATGTTGATTGTGTTTCTACTACATATAAAGAATAGGAAAGGCATAGGCCTTGTTCTCAAGGAATTTATAGCTTAGGGGAGGAGACAGACATATGAGCTCACTTTAATGCCAAGGACTGTTAAATAAAGCATTGAGCCAGGGACACTGGCAATTAGTTGTGGAGGCATGGTGGGGAAGGAGATGCTGCCAACAAGGGCTGCTGTGACAGTCAGCCTCACATGAGAAACAGAAAGACCCATCCGCCGGGGCAGGCTAACTCCCTGCAGGCATCAGGGAATCCTTCTAGCTTCCTAACTGTGGGCTGTAATCTACCTATCTGTAGCTTCCACCATGTGATTCTAGCTTTGTCCTCTGAAGCAATGTAAGTTAGTTTAATCCCTCTCACATACACCACCCTTCAAAATTCTAAATGTGGATGACATTTCTTTTCTTTCTTTCTTTTTTTTTTTTTTTTGAGACAGGGTCTCACTCTGGAGTACAGTGATGTGATCTCTGCTCACTGCAACTTCCTCCTTCTGGGTTTGAGAGATTCACCTGCCTCAGCTTCCCGAGTAGCTAGGATTACAGACACCTGCTGCCACACCCAGATAATTTTTTTGTATTTTTAGCAGAGATGGGGTTTCACCATGTTGGCCAGGCTGGTCTCTAACTTCTGATCCCAAGTGACCCACCCACCTTGGCCTGCCAAAGTGCAGGGATCGCAAGAGTGAGTCACCACACCTGGCCATGGATGACATTTCTCTCCTTTTCCACAGTTGTCCCTTCCCCCAAGACTCCCTCATCATTTTCCTTTTTGGATTAAATGTACCAATTTCTTCAACTCTTTCGCCTATGGCACGATTCCCCAGTCCTTCACTCTCTGACATTCTTTTTTTGATGAATTCCACTTTATTCATATACATCCTTAAACATGGCATTGAAAATTCAACCCAATATTTTCTTTTCCTTTTTATGAGACCAGGTCTCACTACATTGCCCAGGCTGGTTTCAAACTCCTGTCTTCAAGCGATCCTCTCGCCTCAGCCTTCCAAATAGCTGGGATTACAGGCACAGAAGCATAGCAGAAGCAACATAATATTTTAGATATATGTTGACTAGTGAGTCAGTTCCATCTTATTATCCAACTCTCCATCCACCCATCTACCCATTCATCCATCCATCCATGCACCCACCCACCCAACAATATGTAAATAAGCTTTAATCTTTGGGAGGCCAAGGTGGGTAGGTCACCTGAGGTCAGGAGTTCGAGACCAGCCTGACCAACGTGGAGAAACCCCACCTCTACTAAAACTACAAAATTAGTCGGGCGTGGTGGTGCACACCTGTAATCCCAGCTACTTGGGAGGCTGAGGCGGGAGAATTGCCTGAACCCAGGAGGTGGAGATTGCAGTGAGCCGAGATAGCGCCACTGCACTCCAGCCTGTGTGACAGGAACAAAACTCAGGAAAAAAGAAAAGGTTTTGTGATATGAGGCACTGTTTTGGTTACTACAGGGGATACAGTGATGACAAACTTAAATAAAAGTCGAATTGAGCGAGATAATGGTTGCAGGAAACCATGCTCACACACCAGTACTACCTAAGATGTTACTAGTATTTTTGGCAGCTGTAACTCACACAGGTAGCATCTACTGGCCTCGTGGACACCTGGACTTCTAACATATTCTCACCAAATTTATGATTACACAGATTGCCCTTGTTCGGTGGCTTGGCATTTGATTTTTGGAACCAAAATTCAGCCTTTTACATTGATTTTATCATTTTATGTTTCAGTTGACTGTTTAGTCCATTGAGATCTTTTGGGAATCTAGATCCTGCCCTCCCACATCAAGCCATTCCTTCTATTTCTGGGCCACCTACAAGTAACACAAGCAGCTTAGCACAGAACCTTGGGCCTTTCAAGATAGCGTTGACTCTGCTCACCTCCATGACTATCACATTTTCATTTCTTCATCTTGATCATCAAGAAGCTCATGAACATTTTTGGTCAAAGGTGATATTGAAATCAGGATGCTGAGGGCCCCAAGAATGTTACATATTTACTAGCATAAAAACCAAATAAATAAATGCATTTAAAAAAAGCTAGAACTGAGTACCAGGCCTTATCTGACACCATTTTTATAGAGGGCTCAATCTGCTCACATGGAAACTTGCAGCTCGGGAAGGCTAGGGAAGGAGGGTCTCCCTGCTCAACTAAGAGATACTAAATCAGGAGATTAAGTCTCCAAGTTGTCTCTGGGGCTAGAGAGAATGAATAACAGTGTCCTTTATAAGCATCTTGGATTTCTGCTTTTTAAATGAAATCCACTGGGTCCTATCAGTCTGTGGTTTGTTTGCTCCACTTTTAGCAAACTCGAGATGGGCTTGCGCCATGATTGGGAAGAGCATTCTGCCCTTCAGAAGGGAGACCCACTGACCCCTGACCACAGCCTTGTCATACAGAGAGTGTCAGAGGCGGGCCAATTACCTAAGAGGACTGAGAAAAATCAAACAGAGCTCTGGCACAATGAGGGGAGAAAACACACAGCAGGCCCAGCTTTAGCTCCACTGCTTGAATTACCACTATGTCAATAGAAGGTGATAAATCAAGGGAGATATTTACTGATTAAAATTACAGACTCCTACGGGAAACTGTATAAACAGATTGAAGAACAAAGCCTACAGGGACCGAGCCTGGCCGAATCCATCCCGGCTTTGGCCAGTCATTCCTGTTTCCAGCCAACTCTTGGACCCAGGGGTCACCGAGAGAGCAAGCTGTCCACGAAACTCAGACTTGCTGTACACAGATCCAAATATTTGTAGGGAAATTTTAAAGGCGTGTTGGGAAGAGATTCAGGGCTCATATTCATTCACAAGGAATCCTCTTATTTCATTCTTCTTCTCTTCATTTTTTTGCATTTACTCTCAAGTTTGGTCTACACTCACCAGAAAGACCCAGAAAGCTGCTCTGTATACCCTGCCTGCCAGCAGAGGTCCTGAGGCTGCAAATGCAGAAGGGAGGAGGACGTAGGAGACACGACTGGGCACAAAGCCACTCCCATCAGAAGTTCGAGACTTCCATCTATTGCCAATCAGCTTTCTGTGCCAATCCATTGTGTTTACCCTGTCTGGGGTGCTCACGCTGATGCTCCCTGGGAAATGAATCTCTGTTCTGCCATCCCAGTCTCTCGAGGAGGTGTATCACATGCTTACTGTCACTCAGCTTTTTTTTTTTTTTTGAGACAGTGTTTCTCTCTGTTGCCCAGGCTGGAGTACAGTGGTGCCATCTCAGCTCACTGCAACTTCAGCTCCCAGGTTCAAACAATTCTCCTGCCTCAGCCTCCTGAGTAGCTGCGATGACAGGTGTGTACCACACCCCCCCCCGCCCGGCTAATCTTTGTATGTTTTGTCAAGATGGGGTTTCACCATGTTGGTCAGGTTGGTCTTGAACTTCTCGTCTCAAATGATCCACCCGCCTGGCCTCCCAAAGTGCTGGGATTACAGGCGTGAGCCACTGCACCTGGCCCACTGTGTTTATAAGGCATTCTCCTTGAGTAAGAGGAATACCTTTTGGGAATGTCTTGGAGTAATTTATACAGGCAGGGCTTTAGAAGCAAGGCTGCAGCTAGTTTTTAGAGCCCCATGAATTTCTTCTTCCCAGCTCTGCCTGCGGGAGTAGGACCATCACCCCTAACCACTGCATTCTAATAAAGGGCAGTGTAGGTTTATGTCTGACGAATGGGGGAAACCTGCAAGAGGCTGTTTTATGTCACCACCGGCTCCATTATCCCTGAGTAGTCTAGGGGTTAAATTCTGCCTTTGTAACCCAAGTTCTATCCCTCTCTTCTTGTGCCCTCAACTGTGAATATACATTCATCACTCAAAGAGCATTGAACAAACGTGTCTGGGACAAATGGGCTTTAATGATTGGGGGGAGGGAGATGATCATCTATGCAATGTCAATAAATAACAGAATTATGTTGGGGATGTAATTCCCGTTAGGGTCATTGTGTGTGTTTGGGTAAAGCAGCTGACGTTCTACCTGACAATCTTCCATGCATGCCGTGTCACAGGGTGGCATCCACCTGGAGGAACAGGTAACCTTTTCTTCACACCAAGGAGACATTGGTTATTCAAGCCAGCAGCCCTTTGGGTTTTGTCTACCGAGTGGGAGCATTTTTTTCTAATTGTTCTTCCAGAGGAGGGCATCTTGTTTCATGTGATACAAGGGTACAGAACAGGCTAGACAAGGCTCAGAATCTTCTGATCTTTTTCTCAGGGTGGGGAGAGAGTGGGGGGAAAGTGCAGGTGAAGACCCCAACTAGGGCATTTATGAGTTCATCCTTTAAAACAGTATGGAGGGCCGGACTAGGTGGCTCACGCCTGTAATCCCAGAACTTTGGGAGGCCAAGGCGAGCATATCATCTGAGGTTGGGAGTTCAAGACCAGCCTGGCCAACATAATGAAACCCCGTCTCTACTAACAATACAAAACTTAGCCAGGCATGGTGGCACACACCTGTAATCCCAGCTACTCAGGAGGCTGAGTCATGAGAATCACTTGAACCCGAAAGGCAGAGGTTGCAGTGAGCCGAGATCATGCCACTGCACTCCAGCCTGGGTGACTGAGCGAGACTTCATCGCAACAAAACAAAACAAAACAGTATGGAGATTTCTCAAGAACTAATAATAGAACTACCATCTGATCCAGCAATGCCACTACTGGGTATCTACCTAAAGCGAAAGAAATTGCTACATCAAAAAGACATCTGCATTCGTATATTTATCGCAGCACAATCCACAATAGCAAAGACATGGAATCAACGTAAGTGTTATCCAATGGAGAACTGGGAAAAGAAAATGTATGTATATACCATGGAATAATATTCAGCCATCAGAATGAAATCATGTCTTTTGCAGCCATGTGAATGGAACTAGAGGCCATTATCCTACCTGAAATAGCTAAAAACCAGAAAGTCCAACACTGTATGCTCTCACTTATAAGTGGGAGCTAAACAATAGGTACCTGTGAATACACAGATTAGAATCACAGACACTGGAGATTGCAAAGGTGGGAGGGTGGGAGGGAGAGGGGGGTGAAAAATTACTTCTTGGGGCCGGCCATGGTGGCTCACACCTGTAATCCCAGTATTTAGGGAGGCTGAAGTGGGTGGATCCCCTGAGGTCAGGAGTTTGAGACCAGCCTGGCCAACATGGTGAAACCTTGTCTCTACTAAAAATACAAAAATCAGCCAGGGGTGGTGGCAGGTGCCTGTAGTCTCAGCTATTTGGGAGGCTGAGGCAGGAGAATTGCTTGAACCTGGGAGGCGGAGGTTGCAGTGAGCCGAGATCCCACCATTGCATTTCAACCTGGGTGACAGAGTGAGACTCAGTCTCAAAAAAAAAAAAAAAAGAAAAGAAAAATGACCTCTTGGATACAGAGTTCACTATTTGGGTGATGGGGACACTAAAAGCCAGACTTCATCACCGTGCGATACATGCATGTACGAAACCTGCATGTGTACCCCTTAAATAGACAAAAACGCAAAAAAAAAATTAAAAAAGAGGGGAGTTCACCCTTTGCCTTTTAAAAGGCAACAGTGGATAATAAAATGTCTGGAGAATTATCCTGGCTGGCTCTCTTGTTCTTTCGCAACTGCATTACCGTAAAGTGAGGTGGGTGTTTCTTTGTGTTTTCCCCTACAAAGGGATCCGTCAAGTGTTCCCTGTCTGAGTGAGTGAACTCCTCATCCAGGGGTGTCACTGAGCTCTTCTGGAGATGGTTGCTGCTACAGCCCAGATGTCACATGCTCTCTTATGTTCTGGAAAGCTCTGTGCTGTCCTTTATTATTTTATTTTTTCCTAAAGGAAGTTATGTTTATAGCTGCTGTGCTAGACCGCTCTGCCCTCTGTGAGCCTTCTCTGAGTGGCTTCCAGGGTGCATCCTTATCTGTGAGCGGAAGTGCGTTTTGGAGATGGGGAGAAATTAATTACGATTTTGGGAGCCGGGAAGGTGAGGTCAGCTCCTGTGAACCACGGGGGCGCTCTGATCTTGTTCTTGTGCTTGGCTGGCTGAAAAATCTCTCTTTGCCCTGGAATATCATGGCCCGGAGCCCTTTAAATTAAAAACAGTTGTGAAACTGGCAGCAATTTAGAACTTTTGCCAGCACATGAATCTGTAAAGAGCAGAGCCTCAGGGATGCAGGCCATGTGTCTCTAAAGAGGCCCGGTCTGTGTCCTTGGCTTTGAGAGCTCCAGGCTTTTGGTCTACTGCATCTTTTCTCTCCTAGGGGAATACGGGCTCTTTTGCGTGCTGACCAGACCTTCCCTTCTGACTTCACCCCCTACCCTGTCCCATCTCCAGGGGTGCTAGGACTTGCCACCTGGCTCAGTGGCGTCACCAGTGTTTCCTCAGGTCAGTGACGTACGCCTCCAGGCAGTGGCCAACACCTCTACTTTCAGAGTGATCAAGAGACAGCAATGCAGCTACCTACAGGCCCTTGCAGCCAATGTGAATCCAAGCCTGGAAGACCAACGGAGGTTTTATGGAAGACATTTTTGTCAGTTTCAAGAGAAGGCAGTGGAAGTGGAAATGCCAGACAGACAATAAAAGTAGTGAGGTGAGGATGAGCCAGTGAAATTCCTTCTTTGTGTTTATGGCTTGGCTACTTCTAAGCCAGGAGGTGCTCTGCGATTGCCCAAGTGGGGATTTATTTCGTAAGGGCTCGGCCAGATGGAAGGGCAGGTCGTGAGCCTGTGGGGCAGGTGGACAGACAAAATCTCGACTCTTCCTGGGCAAAGCCTTCCTAGGGACAGTCTCCCGAGCATCCCGGCCACTCCAGTGTGATGCCCTTGCTTGCAGGGTCCTAGAACACCCTAAACTGCCTGGCATCTTTAATTAAAAAGTGAAATCCAGTGGCAAGAATGAGGAGGCCCAAGTATTCAATGCCAGTGAAACCCTATTTGGGAGAAAAAAAATGTCAAATGTAAACCTGAAAATGTAATTGTTTCCTTAATGAAAGTTCAGAGTGAATTTCAATTTTGACCTGAAATTCAACAGGTTATCCCGAGAAACATTCATTGATTATCTCCTGCATGTGGGAGTAGGAACCAGACTGGTGAGATCAGCAGGGCAGTGCACAGCAGTCATTGTGTGTGAACCATCTCTCTTTTTTTTTTTTTTTGAGACAGGGTCTCAGTCACCCAGGTGGAGTGTAGTGGTACGATCATGGCTCACTGCAGCCTTGACTTCCTCGGTCCAGTGATCCTCCTGCATCAGCCTCCCTGGTAGCTAGGACTACATGTATCATCTCTCTTTTTTTGATGTGGAGTCTCACTCTGTTGTCCAGGCTGGAGTGCAGTGGCACAATCTCAGCTCACTGCAACCTCTGTCTGGTGGGTTCAAGTGATTCTCCCACCTCAGCCTCCCGAGTAGCTGGGATTACAGACATCCACCACCACATCCAGCTAATTTTCTTGTATTTTAGTAGAGATGGGATTTCACTGCATTGCCCAGGCTGGTCTAGAACTCCTGACCTTGTGATCTGCCCACCTCAGCCTCCCAAAGTGCTAGGATTATAGGCGTAAACCACCGCGCCCCACCACATGTATCATCTCTTCTAGGCAGTGAATGTTTTAAAGAACGGAGGACCTGAGCAGAGCTATGCTTTAGAACAGCCGTATTAGAATGATGCTGAGGGCATAGGTGATGGCTAATATTGCTTGAACACCTACTATGTGCCGGGAAGTGGGTTGTCTCATTATATGCATTCTCTCTTTAAATCTCCATGTAACCATATGAGGTAGGCATTATTCCTGTCCTCCTTTTACTGAATGGCAACCTGAGGTTCAGGGAGACTGAGACACTTGCCCAGTGCTGCACAGCTTGCAAGTGGCAGAGCAAAGGGCTGAACCCAAGTCTAACTGAATCAAGTGCCCACACTCTGAACTGCTATAGATCAAATTTAACACATACAGTGTTTGCTTTATCAAGGAGTAAGCAAGTGTCTCCCAGAAGCCATTCCTTTTGCATGGAATGGGCAAACCTCTGGATCTGAGAGCATGGGACTCGGAGGTTGGGGTTGTCAGATTTAGCACATAAAAATACAAGACTGAATCTCAGTTAAATTTGAAGAATAGCTCTAATGAATTTTGGTCATGTATTAAAAATAGCTGAATGCAGGACAATTCAGGCATTTTGACAAAGTGAATAACGACACAGGATGAAACCATTAAAGACAGGACATATCTTGGACTTACAGGCTCCCTAGATCCCCAACCACAGGGGTCCCAAATCCCCAGCCATGGACCAGTACTGGTCCATGGCCTGTCAGGAGCTGGACGACACAGCAGGAGGTAAGTGATGGGTAAGTGAGTGAAGCTTCATCTGTATTTACAGCTGCTCCCTATCACTCTCATTACCGCCTGAACCCTGCCTCCTGTCAGATCAGTAGCAGCATTAGATTCTCATAGGAGTGCAACCCCTATTGCAAATTGCGCATGAGGAATCTAGGTTGCATACTCCTTATGAGAATCTAATGCCTGATGATCTGTCACTGCCTCCCATCATCCCCATATAGGACCCTCTAGTTGCAGGAAAACAAGCTCAGGGTTCCCACTGATTCTACATGATGGTGAATTGTATAATTACTTCATTACATATTACAATGTAATAATAATAGAAATAAAGTATCCAATAAACAGAACGTGCTTGAATCCTCCCGAAACCATCCCTCCTTACCATCGCAAAACTGGTCCCTACTACCAAAAAGGTTTGGGACCACTGCCTTGCCAGGTGTGTATCTTGGGTCTGTCATACCTTAGGCGTGATCATGGACAGAACCCCTCACCCAGCCTCATTCTCTTCAACTGCAAAATGTGGACAACAGCATTTGCCTCGTAGAGTTATTAGAGATTTAACTGAGTTGACATAAAACACCCAGAGGTGTGCTAGGTATATAATAGGTACTCAAGAAACACTTTGTGGGTATACCAGGGAATTTCCTCATTTCCAGGAAAAGTTATGTTTGTTTTTTAAACTCAGAAGAATACTCAGTTCCAATTGAGTGTTTTATGCATCAAAGAACTTGGTCTTTTCTTCATGAAAAATGTATCTTTTAATGGGGGTCACTTTCAGATGTTTCATGTAGCCTGTATTTAAAAACACCAGCCATTTCTTCTAATGATAAAGTTGCTACACAAGTTAAAAAAAATAGGGCAACAGAAACAATGCCCATTATATTATCTTCAAGCCTTCATTATGTAGGTATTAAATTTGACCTCAGAGGTCGTCACACTTGGAAAATGTTTCCATCTGTAGCACTCCATTCTGTATTCTGTCGGTTCAATTAAGCCTGAGAATTTAAATTATCTCTCTAACTCTAAAAATATGTATAGATACTTCTGAAAGTGGAAACTATTTCAGGGCTTAGAAGAAATTCTGTGGGAATGAATGTGCTCGCAGCTTTCAGGCCAGAAAGGTTGACCCTTCCAGATCTTTGAAAGGTTGTGGAAAGATGGTAGAAATCAAATCAAATCAAGTCAAAATAGACAGCCTTTCTCTCAAGAAGAGGGTTTGGAAAAGGGGTGGAGGGGATGGACAAGTTGTGTGTGTCACACACACACACACACACACACACACACACACGGGGAAACGTATTTGTCTAAAACATTAAATTAAGAACTTCTTAGAGTGACAGCATTTCTTCCTTTCTTTCTCTCATTTCCAGTTCATTCTTATCAGAATTCTGTCAGCTCTCAAACTGACATTTTCCTGTTCGGATCTCTTCTCAGATAGTAAAGAGGGATTTTTTTTTTTTTAAATTGGGCTGATGCAAACAGCAGATCAGCCTGCAGAGAAACGTCAAGGACAGTCTGTAGTCCTAATCCCTGACACCCCCTGCCCTCTCCTAACTAGCTATTGACATTGAACTGAAAAAAGCTGCAATGCTGAGATGAGATAATGTTTTAGAGGAAAGAGAAAAGGAGTGTGCTGAGACTCCTGTAGGGGACAGGGGACATTTCAGAAGAGGGTGTGCTGCTGGCCTGGGAGTCAAACTTCAGGCTTTTCAAAGTTCGGTTTTGCTTAAAGTACGCAGTAAAAGAAACGGGTCTCGGAGAGTCTCTTTGGATGACAGCGATTTGCCCTCTTTGGGTGATCCTGTCTCTGTGCATGTGAAGTGGTGACATTTTCACGACGCTTGGTGAAGAGAAATTGTTGCATAGTTTCTACATTGGACCAAGTACCCTTTTTCACTTCACGCACATTGTATAATAGAGTTGGGCTTTACAATGTACACTTTTTCACAGGGATATCTTTATTATGATTATTTTATTTTTAAGAGACAGAGTCTGGCTCTGTCACCCAGGCTGGAGTACAGCAGCACAATCACAGCTCACTGCAACCTCAAACTCTTGGGCCGCAGCAATCCTCCGGCCTCGGCCACCCAAAGCACCGGGATTACAGGCATGAGCCACCAGGGCTATCCCTTAAAAGGATCCCTAAAGGGACTTTGGCAGCCACTTCAAAACAGAGAAGGAAAAAGAACCTTGCTTAGCCTCTATTTGGATCCCTTTGTCCGCTGGATCTGATGAGCTTCAGTCTACCCTCCTGCGAACACACTCTCACCTGAAATCGTGAATTTGACTTGCTTCCTCTCTAGCAAGGGAACAGGGATAGAGAAATAGTCTTTTCAGAAAACCCCAACTAAACTATTGTGAAGTTACCTGCCCTTATTTTTGTTTTTATTTGCCTATCACTTGGTCCTGCGTGTTGTAGAATGAAGCTCTGGTATCTCTGAAAACGTTCCCTCTATTTTCCTACTGGTCGGAAAGGTTGTTGATTGCTGACCAACCCAGAAGAAGAACTGAGAGAGACAATGTTAGATTCCCAGAGGTAGGATTTGTTTAGTTTCACAATGAGTCCTGAAACACCTAGGCTCTCTCGTTTTCCCTGATGGCTGTCTATTTACGGGGAGGCTCGTGTCTGGATGTTTCTACGGGACAGTATGTTATCCTGCTGAACACAACAGGGTGAAGATGTTCTCCAGCATCTCTACTTTCTAGAAGCTGCTGGGCCACACCCTGGGGATTCCAAACCCTTTCCAGGAACGCCAAAGGCCAGTGAGCAGCTAGTGGAATTCTAATCACAAGATCACTGTTCTCTGGGGTGGGCAGACACCACTGTCTCCACTTCCTTCACGCTCATTGCTTGAGACACTTGAAATTAGGCCTCACATAGCAATAACAAATGTACTACAGGGAACAAGCCGGCACTGGGCCCTGGGGAATGATCTAGAAGACTTAATAGGTCTTTTCCGTCTTTAATTTCCATGGTTCTAAATAATGCTGGCTGCTTATAAAGTGGCAGATTGATTTTTAGGCAGACTGGTTAGTTCTGGAAGCAGTGGGTGGAGAGGACTTGGCTTTTTGCAGCCACGTTCCTTGATGTCCACTTTAGGCTGGACATGGTTTCTGAGGGCAGCCCTGGCATCTCTCATTTCACCTTTCTCTGGTAGGTAGCACATGGGGAAGGGGTCGTCTTGGGCTTTCTCCCTGAGCTACCAACCAGGTGAGAGTATCCCTGTGAACCGGGGGCTTGTCCTTGTCTGTATGGTCAAAGTGGAAGGACTGAGCAGGTATGGTAGCTCATGCCTGTAATCTTAGTCCTTTGGGAGGCTGAGGCAGGAGGATCACTTGAGCCTAGGAGTTCGAGACCAGCCTGGGCAACACAGGGAGAACCTTGTCTCTTAAAAAAGATTAAGAACCAAAAACCTAAAGACAAACAATTGAGAAATGGAGGTGATGTTACATGGCTCAACGGCATCTCCCATTGACTCTTGAAATAAGCCAAGTGCTCAGAGTCCGTGCTGAGCCTTCCTCAGAGAAGTCTTTTTGTTGCTTCATTAGATAGAGTGAGCATCTTGACCATTCCTTATCTGAGGCCAAGGGACTAAGACTCACCTTAGGGAACCCACCTATGAAAGCAGGAAGCTGCTGACATGTGCAACAGTGCGAATTTGTATTACACAGCTGGCGAATTCATTTTGGAAATGGCTGTTTTGGGGGAAGAAGTGGCTGTTTGTCTTTTGGTAATTGTTCCCATTGGCATCCCCCACTCCCCCCACCATGACGAAAGGAAACAATTATAGGCAATAAAAAAGACACAGCTAAGTTTAGAGAGAACAGGGACCGGCCCTAGGAGTTTCCAAATTTTCTTTGAGCTCACACACAGATTGCCTTTTTCTGGACGTGGGAAAGAAGAACAATCTCAGTTTTTCCAGCCATAAAATAGGGACCATAATTATTGCTTGCATCACAGAAAATCTGGTAAGTACAAACTAGCTCACATTTTTACATTGGCCCGGAGACACACTCTTATATAAGCGAAAAGGATCTTTCGTGACAGTGAAGGTGCACATAAGAAGGGGACCCAGGCATCGTGACAGTGAAGGTGCACATAAGAAGGGGACCCAGGCATCTGTTCATTTTTCTGTCTCCATTTCCAGGGCAGTGAGATACACAGCTGGAAAAGCTACTAGTTGTGGCTGGTGAAATGCCAGCGCTGATATCATGCTTTGAACTGTTTTATCCGGATTTAAGGAGCCAGTTCCCAATTAATCAGACTCCAAGGTCACTCACTGAACCAGTGTCTCAGGTAGAGGAGGATTATGTGTGGGTGACAGCAGAGTGAGGACATGAGGGATGACAGGGTAAAATAAGAAAAGGGAGAAGGATAGAGACCATAGTGAAGAGGAACCGGATTTTTTTTTTTTGGAAATTGCCTACATCTGAAATAATCATTGGTCAGCAGAAACATGTTGGCTTATTAAAACCCATTTTTAGTTTGCCACCCCCTAAAAATGGGGCCAAATGCAGGGCCAAAATGCAGCCTGCTTTCCTGGTGGCTACATGGTGGCTCTGCCCAGCCTGATGTCATATTCAGAGGTATGGGAGAGGCAAAGCCCCCCAGCAGGAGCTGTTTCATCAGGATTCTGTGGGCTTCCTATGCAACCCCTCCTAAAAATCTGAAAATGAAACAAGACATATTTCTGAGGTTGTCAGCAGGTAGATCCACTGGTTTGTGGTAAGTAATCTCTCTGGGAGGAAGTCTTGGCTCTGATGTCTGTGTTGAACGTTCCGTGTCTCCCCCCAGCCACCCCAGCCCAGGTCTGTTTGCTGGGCAAGGAGATGGTGATGATATTGCTTCTAACAACCAGACTGAAGCGTAGCCTCAGGCTGTCTTGCAAAGCCCCTGCCAAACTGCCTCTAATTAATTTTTATCCTGCCATCCCAATGAGTCCCGGGGGTGCAGCAACCTAACAACTAAAACACCCTCATCAAGTCATCTGGAGAAAGCTTTGACGTAACACTTGCAGATTTTAGATCTCCGAAAGAGGAACTGCTGCAGAAAAACAAAAAGCCAAACCGAACCCCGCCCCTTTAGTCATGGCCATCCTACTCAATTTTATTCCCCCCCAGCTTCTCCCCTTTACTTTACAGTGGCCGTAAGTCGGATCTCTCTCTGGCCCCCTCTTACCCACAGCTCTTTCAGAGACAACCTGCAGCTGTATTTTTTTTCCTTGCTGGAGAGAACCCCAAATTCTCTGTGGGCTGGGGTGAGGTACCTGCGAATCTCTTAAGAGAAGGGAAGGAGTGAAGCCTACGGTCTCTCTCTGGCTTGCAGCGGGGCCAGACCTCCCTGCCCTGTGCAAACATGTTTTAGGGGACATAATGCAGGGAGCAGAGGGAAGGTTCCACAAAGAGGAATCCCACCCACAGAACACATCAGAGATGCAATACCCTGGGCCTCCCCCATTAGAAGTGCTGCTGGCAGCAGCTCAGTCACCCCAGTTGGCTGCATGACAGGGGTTCACGCAAAACTGTTCAGGTTGCTTTTCTTCTTATTCTGAGGGGATCGGGGGACAGTGGGGCGCCTTCCTCCCTGGCAAGCCTGACTTGCCACCTTCCCTCCAGCTCTGGAAGTCTCAGCTCCTGGGATCAGATGTCCATTGATCTCCTCCCCAAACACCCTATCCCACTGCCCTTTCAAAGCCCTCCCTGCCCCTCTGCATCTGTTCAGGATGCTTCTCTTAGGACCTCGGAATGAATGAAAATTTAGGAAGAGTGACTGTTTGAAACAAGGCATTGAGAAGTGCTGAAACCCAAACCACCTGCTGCCCCGGCTTCCTGGGATTTCTGGACAAAAAAGGTTGAGTGACTGCTCCCCTCCCCGGGATGCAACAGAGGAGAGTGATCCGGTGCCAGCCGCCCCGGTGTTAATTTCACGATCACCGGGTGCCAAAGAAAGTTCCTCAGGATCCGCTGGACTCGACACCTTCTGAGAAATGGAGTCATTGTTTCTAATGAGACTGAGCCGTCTGGCTCCTTTAAAAGAGTTAATCACAGAATCACAGACCTAGAAAAAGCCTTCTTTGACAGCTCCTCTATGCTAGGTCCAAGTGAGTGAGGGCTGATCCTATGTTGAAGAAGCCCATGGAGCCCCACTCCAGTGACTAATCGCTCGTAATTGTCCTCTTTAATTTTAACCTCATGCTCTGGAGCTTTAAACAGATTTCCGTTTGTCTGTCCTCAGAGAAGGTAGAAAGCATTGCTCATCATACAAATGGGGTCATTCATTTCCTTCCCTCTGCTTTTTCCTGTCTCCTTGGGCAACAGACTGGCCCAGTGGGGAAGAGCAAGCGTTCGGGAGTTGGACACGTGGATGTGAAGTCTGTAACCTCCTAACTCTGCTACTAAGCCTCAGTTTCCCTCCTGTCTGTGAAATTGGAGGAATAGTAGCCACCTCATTGGGTTGTTTTGAGGATTAAATGAAATAATGGAAGGAAAGTGCTTTGCATGGGTTCAGGGTGGTGCCTCCTACAGACTCACAAACAAAAATGTGCCCTCTGCAAGAAAGTTGGATGCACGTGGAATTCTTGCTTTTGGGGTGCCCTGTTCTTCAATGCCAAGTGACATGGGTGGGCGAGACAGTAAACAGTGGTGGAAAGAGAATTGCAGCTGGAGGCCTGAAGATGTGGGTTCTATTCATAGCTCTGCTGTAGCCTAGTCTTGTGAGCCTCACTCGGGAAGGCACCACCTCTCTGGGCCTCAGTTTTCTGGCCTGTAACATAGTCTCCACCCTGTTTGCTTTGCAGGGGAGGTGGAGGAGCAACAAAGGAGAAGTGGGGGCGGCGAACTGCCAGCGGGAAAGTCCTGGCCAAATGTCAGGTGTGAAGAGTCCTCAAGGTTGATGCCTAACCAACTTGGCCACTGCCCTTGGCATCTCCCCTGGCCCCAAGGAGCACCTTGGCAGTTTGCTGGGATCCCCCTGAATTTCCAGCATCCTGGGGGTAAAGACTGGCATGAAGCAAGTTACGGTATATATTATCTTACTCACTTTGTAGGGCTGACAGTTTCTTAGACTCTCAGTTCTGGTTTGTTTTGAAAGGGGACAACCCCTGGCTGGGAGTAGCCTTCGTCAAGAGGCAGTACTGCATAGTGGTGAAGCAGGTGGTTAAACCCACAGACTATGGGGCCAGACTCTGGTCATTATTCTAACTCTGCCACTTTCCCTCCTATGTCCTTGAGAAGCCGCCTGCATTTCTGTGTTTCAACATCCTCAGCTGTACAGCGGGGATAATAAGCTCCCATCTGGGATTATGTGAGTATGCACCACCATCAGAGCAATGCCCTGGCACAAGGTACATACTCAGGACACAGTAAGAGTCTAATTATCATGAAGCAAACTTTTTTTGGTCCATGCAATGATGAAGCCTGATTTGTTTCTGAAAGACCTCGCTAGGACCCTATAGTCCAGTGGGTTAAGCTTCGGGGGCCATGGCTTGTAGGATAAACGTCATGAACTTTCTCTGCAGAAGAGTTAACACATGTCCCCAAATTTCACATATATCTTCAGGGTGTTCCAACTCACCCATGGAATTGCTAGGGTTCATAGACCCTGGGTTAGGAACTTCTATTTTATTGCCTTCCTTTTTTTTTTTTTTTTTTTTTTTTGAGACAGGGTCTCACTTTGTCACCCAGGCTGGAATGCAATGGTGCCATCATGGCCTATTGCTGCCTCTGCCTCCTGGGCTCAATCCTCCCACCACAGCCTCCAGAGTAGCTGAGACTACAGGCACGCACTAGCACACCCAGCTAATTTTTGTATTTTCAGTATAGATGGGGTTTCACCATGTTGTCCAGGCTGGTCTCAAACTCTTGGGCTCAAGTGATCCTCCCACCTTGGCCTCCCAAAGTGCTGGGATTACAGGCATGAGCCACTGTGCTCGACCTTATTGCTTTCTTATTTGCTAGGTCACCAAGATCATCCAAGTACAGTTTTGGATATAGTAAGGATAAGTATCTGGTCAGAAAATTATGTTATGGTTACATCAACTAGAAGTCTAAAAAAAGAAAGAAAATGCATGATATGACTGAACCCAAGCTAGGCTTCATAAATTTTTTTTTTTTTTGAGATGGAGTCTCACTCTGTCACCTGGCTGGAGCGCAGTGGCACGATCTTGGCTCACTGCAACCTCTGACTCCCTGGTTCAAGTGATTCGCCTGCCTCAGCCTCCTGAGTAGCTGGGATTACAGGCACGTGCCACCATGCCCAGCTAATTTTTGTATTTTTAGTAGAGACGGGGTTTCACCATGTTTACCAGGATGGTCTCGATCTCCTGACCTCGTGATCCACCCACCTCAACCTTCCAAATGTTAGGATTAACAGGCGTGAGCCATCGCGCCAGGCCCATAAATCTTTTTATTGAGTGGGATGCCTTTGATGCACGTCATTGCAATTTTTGTCCACGCCCAATACACACTGCTCTGAGAGAACCTTGGAGAAACATTCTCTTTGTCTCTATTCCAATTGCAAATAGCCAAGAGTCACTTTGTTAAGAATCCCTAATTCCAGAGAAATGGAAGGTCAAAGTCATGAACCTCTCAGCTAATAGTGGAAGTTCCCCTATTTTAAATTTTATGAAGAACTCTCAAGTACTGTGTTAATAGGCTAGGGTTTGTAAGAACTTGAATTAAAAAACAAATAACGACAAATATAACCTTTGAAAGGATTATACCTGGATGACTTCATTGTAATTTGGTAGGAATTAAAGGTTAGACTCACAAAAGTTTAATTTTCAGGTTAGACAGAAGCATATTTCAAGTCTCCTCAAATACCTACTTAACAAATACCACCTTTTGCACGTTCTTGATTTATTTCTCTACTTTTGTACCACTGGCTTTGCAAAATTAATTTGCTACATGGAAATATCTTAAATCACTTTCTCACCAAACCATGAATATGGTTTGGAAAAGGAAGAAGGGGAGGACCCCTTGCTTTTTTCTATTAAAGGCCGATAACCCAAAGGAAAAGGTAACTGTAGGCTACCTACAAAAATCAAATATCTGCATTTTCTTTTCTTAGGGAAAGAAATACCTGTTTTAAAAATTAAGCACAGAGAAGATATAGAAATACTACAAAATATGGTGTGTCTTCTGCAACCTCCCTTCGCCTCATGGGTTCAAGCGATTCTCCTGCCTTAGCCTCCTGAGTAGCTGGGACTACAGACGTGCGGCACCACGCCTAGCTAATTTTTGTATATTTGGTAGTGATGGGGTTTCACCATGTTGGCCAGGATGGTCTTGATCTCTTGATCCTCCCGCCTCGGCCTCCCAAAGTGCTGGGCTTACAGGCGTGCGCCACGCACCCCGCCCGTGTCTTTAGTATTATCTCCAGTTAAAGTGGCCAGAAAGAGGAAAAAAGGACAGGTAAAGGGGAAGGGGAATCAGGAACAGCAGGAAGTGCTAGAGAGAGTGAGGGGCCTGCTGAACAGGCGGGAGAGAAGTGGTGGGTGCAGAAGAGAGAGATTTGGGTCGGGCAGTTGCACAAACGGTGCAGAGAGGAAAGGGAACGTAGCAACCACTAGTTACTGCCTCTGTACCTGTATATCTCTGCATCTCCCTCACCGCCTAACGCACATGCCGCGTACATATTAGGTACTCAATAAATCAATGAAACAAACAAAGAGAATGTGTAAAACATCAGAAGCTTTAAAATTAATTCTGACTTAGAAATGTATTTCATCTAGGCTGTCATCTTACCACAACTATCAAGTGCCATCTGTTTCCCTTGAATTACATATATATATATATATATATATATATATATATATATATATATTTTTTTTTTTTTGATGGGGGATACAGTTGAAATGCTCTTCATGGATCTTCAACTGGTTTAATCCCAGGGTTCAGAAGCTCTACCCTAAATGAGATATCTAGAGCTTCCAGTTTAGGGTAGTGGGAAGGGTCAGATTATCCTCAAGACTGCAATACGAGTAAGCAGAAATCAGGTCACGGTGGGGTGAGGGGTTCCCTGTGGATTTGGGTCGGCCATGTCCCGTCAGGATGGCTATGGATGTTGGCAGAGCCTGGCGATGTCATACCTGTAGATCACAGACAACTGCTTACATTTCTTCTTTGAAAAACAATGTCCGAACTGGGGCTTGAAAACACAGAGTTGAGAAACAAAGGCCAAGAGAAACATTAATTTTGTGGTTAACACTCAACAGAAGTGTCCGTCCTGGCCAGGAAAGAAAAAAAAAAAAAACAAAAAGAAGAGTGTTCTCCTGGTTTGAGAGAGTCTGGCTTTAGCAGAACATCTGAATTGGAATCCCATGTAGCTATGGAATGAAAATGTTCCATATTTGAATGACTGGCCTGTCCACCTCTTATAATGACATCTAGCCCAAATAATGGACCTGTAAGTGTAGGTGGCACTTAACAAATACCATTCACCAGAAGGAGGTTTAGGGAGGACTCTACCTCACTATTTCAGCCATGCTTGGAATAAGTGCAAATGGTCCCGTGTCACACGGAAGGCACGAAGCAGCATTCCTTGGGTGAGCAGGGCGCCCAGGACTCTGAGGGCAGGTGTTCTGGAGGGCCATGGAGCTGGGACACTGGTATTAACATGGTGACCCCTAGTGTTTCGTGTTGGTAGCACGACTTGGAACGCCACCAGCAACGCTGGCCTACGTAGGGCCTCTTTGCCACCTTCTGATCGAAGGAGTTATGGCCCACCATAATTGTTTATGTCTTTAAAACCATCCTGTTAAACAACCTCCCGCTTCAACTTTAATGCATTTTTCTGCACAATATCCATTTCTAACCCCTGCCGAATAGAACTGAGTCTTGACATTGCTTCTTTCTTATAATGTGTGGCCTCCTGTCTAAGCATTTCAAAGATCAAGACAGATCAATTCATTACTGCGGTTACAATGTCATAAACAATGGATAATGGCATCAATGGATGAATTGCTGGAGGAGGTGGGGATTGCTATATCCATGGCATGAGAGCATGACTAGCAAGGCGTATGAGCACATCACATAGAGGACAAGCTAGCAAGGTGGACGTGATGACTGGCCCCAGTACCACGTCTGCTGTCTGTTGTAGTTTTCATCTTGGTACCCTGCTCCAGACATTGTAGCAAATGATGAGTGAAAACAAAGCAATTGGATTGTATATCCCCATGCAAGGATGTGAGGAAAGTCAGCTAACCCAGATAGTTCAAACTACCTAAACCACTTCCCATGACTTATCTGGATATTTCAGAGAAAAGTGTTTCTCTCTTTTTGGGATTTGATCACGTGTATTCCTACGAAACATGATAGATGTCTTCATTTCTAATGTTACAAACTATAGGCAGACAGAGCCTGAGAGTAAAAAACAATAATTACAACTCATTCATTCAATTATCACAAAACCTACTTGACATAGACTATGCGGGCTGGGAATGGGCTGGCCGTTGGTTCAAGTCCCAGGGCTTTTCAGTTTATGGCTATTACCTTGTTTTATCAGATATAAAAGATGCTTCTTGTCAGTGTTCCAGTGTACTTGGGTGTTGGCCAAAAAATAATAATAATAATAAGTAGAGTATCTTATTTGGTGGTGGTTTTTTTCTTGAGATGGAGTTTCACTCTGTTGCCCATGCTGAAGTGCAGTGGTACAATCAAAGCTCACTGCAACCTCTGCCTCCTGGGTTCAAGCAATTCTCCTGCCTCAGTCTCCTGAGTAGCTGGGACTACAGGCGTCTGGGACTACACCACGCCTGGGTAATTTTTTGTATTTTTAGTAGAGGCGGGGTTTCACTGTGTTAGCCAGGATGGTCTTGATCTCCTGACCTCATGATCCGCCCGCCTCGGCCTCTCAACGTGCTGGGATTACAGGCATGAGCCACCGCACCCAGCCCCTTATTTGGTGTTTTAAGACTCATTTCACCATATCACAAAGACTGTAAGTCTTTTAATTGCATGAACACCATTGGTTACTTTATTCTCTTCCATGGTAGTATCTTTTTTTTTTCTTTTAAGTTTCACCCTATAGCTGGAGTGACACCAACGGACTCAGACGAGAGCTTGGGGATCTTCTCCAGCTTTCGATGGTCTACTGAGAAACAAAGGCCAGAAACTGCATATAAAACAAAGAAACACAAAAAGCAAATGTAATCCCATGATTTAGATCAGCTTCTGGGTGAAATCTTTATGGTTCCAGTTTCCTATATCCAGACCTCCAGATTCACCTGGTGGCTCATGCTCACTACAGAAGCTTCCTTTATATGCCAGAGGGACATGTTAGAAGCAAAGGCCTTCTATCAGCATTGGAAAGGGCAGAGACGAAAGGGGACCTTCACTTAGATGCAGGAGGGAAGCAGGTTCTCCCAGGCAAAGTCAACAGAATTGGATCCTTTCCCCCACCCGCTTGTTCTGTTCAAATACTTCATCCTCTTCTTTTTATGAATAATCAGTTCTACCTTCTCAAAGGAAACATCAACATCAAAAACATGGCTTGGATGTCATTTTAAATGAAAAAGATAAAGAAATAAACAGATTCAAATGTCAGCTCAGGGACTCTCGACCTTATGACTATCCCATTCAAAACAAAGCCCTTTGTCTATTAGGCTGAGACCAGAGAGTTGTACCTTCCTGGTGTATAGAGTCATCTATATTCCTAGAGTCGTAGGGGGGAATGTTTGGAAACTGATGTCCAGGTTCAACCATACCGTCAAATTCTGGAGATTGCTAACATGACTACAAAGGAAGAAGATGGTTTGTATAGGCAACACGGCTGGTCTCTTGTAGATGGAGCATAATGGGGTACACTTGGGTATCGAGAGTACAGAAAATCTGCTCACAGGTAGACACCAAAGGTAACAAAGAAATTGTCATATTTATTGTTTTAGTGGGATAAAATGCATGGTTGTCTAAAATGAAATGGTAGCACCAAGTCAGGGGCCCATGAAAGTGACTCTGCTGCCATCTATGCTCAAAGCCTCTTGTTTCCAAGGAAGCCCGTGTTACGGGAATGCATCAGAACATCTTCTTTTACCTTTTGACAAAATGAAACTGCGTCCTTGGGAGTTTCCCACCCATTGCTCTCTTGGCTACTTCACTCCAGTACTATTTCATTACTTATTGATTTTTCAACCCCTCTCTGCATGGCTGTAATTTACACAAGTCCTTATAGCCCTTAGCAATTCTTAACACCTCAAGGTAAGATCACTGAGTCCACTAGAGAGAGACATTCTTTTCTGGAATGATGAAAAATTAGTGAGTCTCCTTGCTAACACAGGGTTCCTTCCGGAGGCCATGGTGGATGAAAAGTAGCATCACGATACTCCAGGTGCTACAGTGAGAGGGTGAACGAAGCCAACTCCAAAGTGGATGTTGCCACATTCATGTTATGCTACTGAAGTCTATGCAACTTTTATTTTGGGAAAGATGCAGAGTTTTATAGATTGGCAGTTCTTAGTTAAAAAATAAAGCAAGCCTATGAAATAACACGAAAGCGGGTAACACTGGGTTTATTATGATCTTTTGAAAAATTAATCATCGCTCTAGTCCATTTGTAAAATATGTGTTTGTGTTTATTGTAATCAAGGTTCCACATGGAAAAAAATGGAAGCCACAGAAAATGTCAGCACGATGAAAAACCATAGAAGAAAATGAATGTCTTCTGGGGACTTTTTTTTTTGGTAAAACATATCAGTGTTGTGAAGAAGAAAATAAACTAAAAATGCATATTTGATGCAGAAAGATATAATTCTGATTAACAGTAATAAATCAAATTAAATTGGTAGAATTTCTAAAGTCTCCTATCCAGACTTCGTTATTTTGCCTTCAAAAGTTTGTAATTTAAAAACTTATTCAGCTGTTTTGTTACATATGACTAGGAATTTTTGTTTGTTTGTTTTAGCTATAAAATCCCTTCATGAATTTTTATTTTATGTATTTAGAATTATGGTGAGAATGTGATTTATACATTTGAAGAAAAATGTAATAAGATCAAATAATCATATGAAAAATGATGTGGTATATTTTCAGCCAAAGATAGGACTGAATTCTCTTGTTGCTTCCACTACAAAATGATATGAGATAAAAGATCCCTTGAAGAAGTGCATTTTAGATTGGCGTTGTGAGGAAGCCATAGTGTGAAAAAAAAGGATAAATGTCAGACTGTTTACACAGTATCATGTAGCTTACCTAACTTTATGACCTGAAAACCATTTCTGAATGCTTCCAAAACAATGAAACTAACCAATTCACAAATTACAGACGTTTTTAATTTTAATTTTTTTTTTAGCTTAAAGTGAATTTAGAAAGCATCTGGACCAATTACAGTTAATTTGTTGAAATCAGTGAGAATGATCCCATCAAAGGAGCTATTTAGCATTTGAAGATTTTTTAAAAGCCCGTATTTTGATGACATACTTTACTTTTTAATTGCCTATTACATGTTATACTTAGGATTATTCATTCTTCACCCGGTGTATAGCACCCAATTTTCTAATGCATTGGGACCTACTGAGGTAATTGTAATGAACATGATGCTTGCTTGCTCTGTATTGCTTCCCTTTCTTTTGAAATGTGCACTTTAAATTTCTTTGATGTGGAAGCACCTTTCCTTGCTCTCAGTTCATTTGCTTTGGGAAGGGCAGACCCTACCCCTGGCTCTCTGTTGATCCAAGCTAGGCCAGCTGGACAATACACCACCCTGTCTACAGTGATAAACATGAGCTGAGACAATGAGAGCCAAAACGAGGTCTTTTGCTGAAACCACTGGCAATGGGGAGGGGGGCTCTGTTCCCTTGGGGTATTTATGCTGGTGGGATGTGAGCTTGGGCTGCCAGGGACTACCACATGCCAATAGCCCACCCAGAAGTGAGCAAACACAGAGGAAAACAGAACCAAAATAGGTATGGGGAGAGTAGGGGAGTCAGATATTACTGTTTGAGCTGTTGAATCTAGCTAAGCCTAAAGCGGCCAACCCCATACATTTTAGTATACGAATGAAGACACTTCCATTTTTACTTAAGCTAATGTGAATTTGGTTATAGTCAGTTTCAACCCAAAGAGCCTTGATTAATTAGGGCAATTTTGTCTGTGAACAGTCTGCATGCTTCAAATGAGTTCCCTTTTATTCTGAAATAAATGTGGAATGTTTAGACAGGTTCACTAAATTAAAAGGGCTGCAAGAATTTTATCGTCCATCCAAGAGGAAAATGCTGCAAAAGCATCTTAGACTTGATCATGCAACTGCCTTGGTATGAGAAAAACTCTGCTAGAGCAAGCAGAGAGGTGCCGAAAAGTCCTTAAAAATAATAATAAAGATGAAGAGTCACTATTTTTTGTTTTGTTATGGTTCATGTAATGCTGAATTACATGGAATCTCCTTAAGAATAGGAATTGTGGTCTGGGTGTGGTGGCTCACGCCTGTAATCCCAGCACTTTGGGAGGCTGAGGCGGGTAGATCATGTGGTCAGGAGTTTGAGACCAGCTTGGCTGAGATGGTGAAACCCCGTCTCTATTAAAAATACAAAAATTAGCCAGGTGTGGTGGTGGGCACCTGTAATCCCAGCTACTCAGGAGGCTGAGGCAGGAGAATTGCTTGAATCCGAAAGGTGGAAGTTGCAGTGAGCCAAGATCACACCACTGCACTCCAGCCTCAGCAACAGAGCTAGGTTAGAGTCTCAAAAAAAAAAAAAAAAGAATAGGCATTGTGTTCCCATAGCATCTGCAATACCAAACAAAGAGCTAGGTGCACAGTAGGCATTTACTTGACTAAACTTATTAGAAAGAATTGCTGCCTGTTATTAATGCTTCCTCCATATTAAAGAATGAAAGGCACTTATGCTGTGACACTGTTTCTTAGGGATTTAACGCAATCCAAAAATGATCAGACTATTCTCTGAAGATTGACAAAATTCCCAGAAAACACCAAGAACATAAACCAGTGGGAAGAACCTTTTTAAAATTTTACCATGACTCACAATCACTTTCTTAAAAAAGGCATTTAAATGCAAATATCTAAGCTCAATATTATTCACCATAAGTCTGTGTAGCCAACCACCCGTTCTTTGTCCCAGGATGATGTGTGAGAGTACTTTCCTTGTTAGAATTCATAAATGTGGCCAAAACCTGGGCTAGACTCAGTATTTCTGAGCCCTTGAAGCTCTCTAGAATGAACACCATTAAAAGAATGTATTCATTTGGAATCAGCTCTCTCTTAGGTAGTTATTTCCTAACCATCTCTTTCTGATGATAACTGTGGGCCAAAACAGAATGCCAATCAAAAGCCACATGGAAGAGAAATATGAACCTGAGATGAAAATATGAACATCACCCAGGGTGAGTGGCTCAAAGAGTTTCTGTACTAAGGCAGCCCAGCCATATGGCCAGTTTGGCCCAGAACCAAAATCAAAGTCATAAAACCATTGCTATGGCAGGGGAAGACGTTAGGGCTGCTGTGGTCTAAATAACTACACTGTAATGCTGAGCCTGGGCCAACCAGATGGTGCTGAGGGAACCAGACAGGAATTCCACAGCAGGAAGATGGACTTTGGCCCTCGTCTAGCTTTCCAGACTCACCTCTCTGCCACCCTCTGCTCCAGCCACACTCCACTGCTCATTGGCCTTCTTTCATGCGATGCACTTTTCACATCTCTTTGCCTTTGATTATGCGGGTCCTTCTCTCTGGAACGACCACCTCCTTTGCTCTCCTCCACCCCCATCAAAGTCGTGACCATCCTACCCACCTTACTGAGCTTTTATCCCCAGCCCTCTTGCATACTCTGAACTACTTGGGGTGCCACAAGGCTTCATCTTTTTTTTTTTCCCTCTCTTTTTTTTTGCCTTGACTTGGTTTTAATTTTTTCCTTCCAATCTTCCTCTCTCTTCTTGATCTTCCCAACCTAGTCTTCTAAATTTAGCTGAAGCATCACCTCCTCCTGGAAGCCTTCCCCGATTTCTCATTTTAATTTAGAAGACCCTCCTCCATGCTCCTACAGCCTCTCAGTGCCTACTTTATCAGTATCTTCTCCATTGTCCAGTAGTCACTGACCCACATGTGCATCTCTTCCATATGCCTGGAATGGCCTTGAGGGTCGAGACCATGCATCAACTAACTTTTCCTTTCCTTAGTTCCTGGCACTCAGTAGGAAGGGTGGGTGGAGAGATAGATGGCTGGAAGGAAGGAAGACTTACTCCTTCAAGGCCCTGCTTTCATGTTGCTAACTCTAGAAAGTTCCATGGCCCATCCAATCTTCTTGTACTTTACATATAGACATTATTTTTAACATTATTTTTAAACATTCCCAACATTTGACTTGCATTACAGATAGGCCCTGCTCCTCTGTTTCAACAGGGTGAAAGCTCTTTGAGGTCAGAATTCAATCTCCTTCTTTATATCCCTACAGATGCCTTATTCATAGTGGAGGCATATTTGTTTCTGTTCCATAAACATTTATGAAAAATTATACGGTACCAATAGGCCAGAAAACATGTGAAAAGCATTCACACAGATTCTGAGCTCAACAGGAGACTCTTCCTAGTTTTGGATATTTAAAAAGCTGGTCCATCTAACCTAAGTAGTGGGGTGGGTTGGGGAGAGGTGAATTCTCATAGTAATAATATTAGCTAACACTTATCAAGCACTTACTGCAGTATACAGGCTGCACTAAGAGCCTTATGTGTATCAAAACAAATGCTGGGTGGTAGCTGGGCATGACTCCCATTTGAGCCAGGGACAATTGTCCATCTATACCTCAAGGGAGAGAGTTGTGTCTGGTGGATTTCAGGCTTGTATATGAAAGTTGAAATTGTTCTAAGAGTTAGCAGAGAGCTTCATCAATTGCTCTCTGCCTGCTTTTGAGTATGTTAAGCCAAAATTATTTTGAATTCTATTCACCTATGATTCTATAACTTGAATGGAAAAGATTCCTCTCTGAATTTCCAGATGTTTTCAGTAAATAAACAGTTGGTTTTCGGACAGGATAAAAAGAGAACTGAGGTGGTCTTCTTCACTGCAGTGGTCCCCAACCTTTTTGACATCAGGGACTGGTTTGATGAAAGACAGTTTTTCCATGAACTGTGAGTCAGGGGTGTGGGGAAGGGTTCTGGGATGATTCAAGTGCATTACATTTATAGTGCACTTTATTATTATTACTACATCATAATATATAATGAAATAATTATACAACTCGCCAAAATGTAGATTCAATGGGAGCCCTCAGCTTCTTTTCCTGCAACTAGGGGGTGATAGGAGACAGTGACAGATCATCAGGCATTAGATCCTCACAAGGCGTGTGCAACCCAGATCCCTCACAAGTGCAGGTCACAATAGGGACTCTAATGTCACTGCCGATGTGACAGGAGGCAGAGCTCAGGTGGTAATACGAGCGATGGGGAGTGGCCAGAAACACAGATGAAGCTTTGCTTGCTCACCTGCCTCTTGCCTCCTGCTGTGAGACCTGGTTCCTAACAGGCCATGCACGGGCTGGTACCAGTCTCTGGCCCAGGGGTTGGAGGATCTCTGCTGTATCAGGAGGTCTATACCCCTTGTATCAGGAACCCTCTACCTGGCAAGGCTATAGTGCATATTCAACATAGTAAAGAGCGTAAATAGCCCAGCCCAGAAAACACTTGGATGGAGAGATGTTGCTAGCTGAGCCCTCACCATAACCACAACAGGGTAGACACGGTTTTCCCCATTGCAAAGAGGCTGACGCACGACAAAAGAAGTTAGGCAACTTGCCCACAGTCATTGTGTGACTAGAAGGTCAAGCTAGGATTTGAATCCGGGCTTATCAGAGTCTGTATTAATCATTAACTTCCAAGGGAGCCCAATCTTCCTACTACTAAATTGTCTCATGACCCCAGGAAGCTGATTTCCTCTCTGGGCTGCAATGTTTAGTGTGGGGTAAGAAACTAGCAAGTAGAATAATGAATGTGGGCCCCTCCGAGATTTGGAGTCCTAGGACTCCAGGTGACCCTGGTTGATGGTCTGGACCATACTCTTGAATGAAGGGCTGAGTCCCAAAATGCAGGTATCTAATGCAATTTCAGAGACCTCTCGAGAAAGGGTATATATATCTGACCCACCTTGCATCTTGCAGGATTGTTTCCAGAAATAACTAATAAAAAAAGCCTAGGACGTGCCCAAGTGCCACAGTGACAGATATGACTATCCATAAATTAGTCTTGCAGAAAGCAACTTGCCTGGGGTCATCATAAATTTCTGATGGCGCAACACAAGACTGATTGTATTTACTTTTGCTCTCTGTCGGGTTGAGAAGTATGATAGGCTAGTAAAACGATTTAGTTGGCTGGTAAATTATCTGTAAGACTGATTAAAAATAGGAAGTGAGCAATCGGCAAATTGTCAATGCACAGAAAAAAGAATCCTCAGTAATGAGATCCAGAGATTAAACTCATTTAACACGGGGGCACTATTTGAGGAGGATGTTTTGTTGAACCCTTGTGATATTATTTGGGCTGAAATGACCATGTGTGGCTGTGAGTGTGTATGTGTGCGTGAATGAAACAGCTCTGTAACATGGAGCTCATTTTGGCTCTCAATTCAAGATTAGGAAAGCAGTAAAAATAATACACAAGGGACGGCAGTCCTTAGCACTCATCATTCTAAAAGAGATCATTTGGTGGAAATTAGAAAGAAAAAACATCAGCCTTGCAATAAATTACTCTGAGTATCCCAAGAATGGGAAGCTGGCTTCTATTGTTCCTTCTTCTCATAAATGATGTGCCCAGATTATACCATCACTCTAACATGATTATGTATGCAAATGATGCAGACAGTTATACAATTTACAATTTGGCTGAACTTGTTAAAGAACTGGCAAATGGACTTTGACAAATTGCAATTTGAGGTTTTTAAAAATGAACTTTTATCACAGAGCAAGAAAACAATGGGTATTCTGCTGTGCTTATGTAAATTCTCTGGGCAATGTACAATAGAGATGCAACTGACTACGTTTTAAAAACTACCGTCAACTCTTTACTGTGGCTGGGAAATGGATAACTTGAATATTGCTCTGGGTGAATCAAAGATTGAATTAATAAGGAATTATCATATATACCACACATGGATTACCAATTTTAAAAGAATTAGGCTACCAGAAAATACATTTAATTTAATATTTCTTTGATGAGTCAGAGGGCAGTTGAAGATCGTGCTGTGCCCCCAGGTCATCATTATGAACCACTAAAGATACTGGGGAGGCATGGGAGATAGTTAATGAAGAGATCTGGTCAACAAAACACAGGAAAACAGGGAGTCTGCTGTTTTAGACATTTATGTCAGGGTGTTTCCCTTTCAATTTTGATCTCTTTATATATGCCTAGGGAAGCTTCTAGTTCGCTACTGCCTTTCTTATCTAGGCCAGAGCTTGGTGACATCATTGTAAGATTTCTCAATGTTTTTTCATTCAAAGATTCATACCAGCATCTGTAGTCTTCGCCTTTATCAATATGTATTCCGTACTTTTTTTCAATTAAATACATTTACAACAATTCTCCTACCCATTTTCCTTCTCCTCCACTACACATGGCCACCATCTCGATACACAATCAAACAGAACGCTCAGAAAGTATCTATTTGCAGGCTAGGTGAAGGGGCTCATGCCTGTAATCCCAGCACTTTGGGAGGCCAACACGGGCAGATCATTTGAGGTCAGGATTTCGAGACTATCTTGGCCAATATGGTGAAACCTTGTCACTACTAAAAATACAAAAATTAGCCAGGTGTGGTGGCAGGCGCCTGTAGTCCCAGCCACTTGGGAGGCTGAGGTGGGAGGATTGCCTGAACCCAAGAGGCGGAGGCTGCAGTGAGCTGAGATCGCGCCGCTGCACTCCAGCCTGGATGATAGAGTGAGAATCCATCAAAAAAAAAAAAAAAAGTATCTATTTGTGCAGAATGGTAACAAGAGAATTGGACTGGGTTCCTGTACTCCAAGATTTACTATTGCAAATATGTTGATGTTCATATATAAAGGCTGTCAAGAACATTCACGAAACTTAAACCCAGAGGAAAGAGCCAGCAGGCAATCAACACATGGGTCTAGAGCTTCTTGACCAGTTCAATAAGACCAGTTTCAAGTTTATTCTCCCGTTACTGCCCTTTTATGAAGTAAACGTTGTTCACTTTCCTCTTAAATTATAGGGCACAAAATTAGACCGTGGCAGGGTGTTTAGCAATGTAGGGTATAATGAGAAGCCTACCTGTGGTTTTGACATTCTGTATTTCTAGCCAGAAATATTTCTAACAGTGGCCAGTTGTTCATTTGGTTAGTAAACAGGTCATAATAAAACCAAAAGAACGAGAGCAGGACCCCTTGGGCCAGTTGGCTTCAGTCATTTAATAACTAGAGTAGACATTAAGGTACGACTCCAGCACAAGCAGCCGTCTTAAAAATAAGTGGCTCGCTAGAGAGGCGTACCAGTGGCCAGCAAATAATACTTGGGAAAATTATTTTGACATCAGTAAAAATCAAAGTCATGCAAATTAAAATAAGGGAACGTTGTGCCCATTAAGTTACTCTGGAAAAGAGAAGAGCAGGGAGGTGCAGAGAGAAGAGGAAACAGTAAGGAATAAGTAACAATAAGTAAGAGACAGAGAGAAAACCCGATACTGGCCCGGAGAAGTTAAATGTCCACTGTAACATGGCAGGTATAAATTGGGCCAAGGTTTTGGGAGCAAAATTGGCAACAAAAGAGCCAAATGTATGTCTGAGCTCTTTGTCTCGTCTCAGTGTTTCTACTTCTAGGAATCTATCCTGCAGACTTGTGGAAGCTGTCACTTTCCTACAGAACATTCTCTGCACCATCTCCTAGACTTTAGCATCAGCAGGGGCGTTTGGGTGGCAAAAGCCTCCAAGAGCAAGCTGAGTGATTCCGTTTTTGAGAAACAAGGTAAAAAGAAACAGACGATACACAAAAAGCCTCTAGTAAAGAAGAAAAGATTTATGTCTGCCCCAAAATGTTCCCAGCAACATTATTTGCTTTTGAAAAAGTGTAAACAATATAACAACAGTGGGATAGTGAATAATGTCACATCCATATGATAAAATATTATTCTGTAGGAAAGTGATGTTTGTGACAAGTTTTCCACTGACACGACGCATGTTTATCATATGAAAAACAGCATATAAAACCATGTACACAATGTATCATGGGTGCCAAACAACATGTGTAGATGGAGAAAAATATACCAACATCACAGGCAGGATTATACCAGATGGTGACACATGAAGAGTGATTTAATTCTTCACAGTTTTCTACATTTCAAAGATTTAAACGAAAATAACATGTTATTTTCATAATTGGAAAAATATTTACATCTATTAAACTAAGGAAATTTAAACAAAATGAGAAATGTTTATAAAACAGCATTAAGTCACAAAAGTAGGATGCAAGATGGAAAGACACAGTATGTTCTTACCTAGGCAAATATGCTTGTAAGACGGACTGAAACTGATATGCTGCTAAAAACGCTACACGGGCGGACCATGGTGGCTCACACCTGTAATCTCAGCACTTTGGGAGGCCGAGGTGGGTAGATCACGAGGTCAGGAGTTCAAGACCAGCCTGGCCTAGATGGTGGAACCCTGTCTCTACTAAAAATACAAAAATTAGCTGGGCATGGTAGCATGCGCCTATGATCCCAGCTACCAGGAGGTGGAGGCTGCAGTAAGCCTAGATTGTGCCACTACACACCAGCCTGGGTGACACAGTGAGACACTGTCTCAAAAAAAAAAAAAAAAAAAAAAAAAAAAAAAAAAAAAAAAAGAATGCTGTCTCTGGATGGTAGGATTAGAGATGCCTACTTTTCTATACTTCCCCCATGCCATATATTACTTTTATAATTGGAAATAATGGATAAAATACTTGGGAAAGAAAATGTTATTTGCAAAATGAATCTAGGTGAGAGTGTACAGATAAAACAGTCAAAGTATTTTTACCAATACTGCCCCAAACAACTCTGAAACGCCACATGGCAGTAACTCATCTGATAGATTAATAATATACGTCATCTTTTTATTGGGTTTTGCCAATGCAATTGCCATTTTTGGTAAGCAAATAGTGGTCAAATACTCGCAATTTCATATGGCTCAACTTAATATAGGGGGAAGAAATGTCTACTTGTAAAACTAATTATCATACGCTCTACTTTTGTAGCCAAAAAGCCAAGGCCAAACAACACAAAAAACAAGAGCTTGTGTTTGTGTGAGTTTTATCTAATATATTAGAGATCGAAATGGAGAAATATTTAAAAAAATGATTCATTTAAAACTAAAATAACCCATTGCACGTTAAAATTAATATATTTCCATGAAAATTATTACGTGTCCCAAATAAAAATAATTAAGGAGAGGAATGGCATTGTCTCAATCTGTTTGTGCTGCTATAACAGAATACCACAGACTGGGTAACTTATGAACAACAGAATTTTTCCCCCATGGTTCTGGGGCTGGGAAGTCGCAGGTCAAGGCAACTTCAGGTCTGGTATCTGGTGAGAGCCTGGTCACTGCATACAAGATGTTGCCTTCAGGGCTGCATCCTTTTATGGAGGGAAGGAATGCTGTTCCTCACATGGTAGAAGAGCAAAAGAGAGACATCCCCCTTCCACAAGCCCTTTTTATAGCAGCATTAATCCAAGCAGCACTTCCCGTTAGGTCCCATCTCCCAACATTGTTGTGTCGGTAAATTTCAACATGGGTTTTGGAAGGGACAAACATCCCAACTATAGCAGGTTTTGTTTCACATTTTTGTAAATCTTTCTTTGGTTTAAGAGCAGGCAGCTAGATTCTCTGAAATGCTTCTGCATTAGATCTATTGCAATATTATATGCCATGTAGCTTCTGGAAAACTCCACTGTACGCTTGTGAGAGAATGAGAGTGAAAAAGGCAAACCATACCTTTGTATTAATATGGAAATTGTATTGACTTCAGAGACCACAGAAACCCAGGGGTCCCCAGACCACACGTTGAGAATCAATGTTCATGACTTTTTCAGGGTCATGGTTCCCCAAAAAGCTAAACATGTTCTTCCTTCTCTATGAAATGAGCACACTCTATGTACACATATAAGTTTGTTAATAACTTTGGGGGTTCATTAACACCCTGAAGTCTATGGACACCCCAGATTAAGAACTCGGCCTAGAAGGAAGATGACCAGAATTATTCTGGCTGTTTTTGCTTGCTGAAGTTCCCAGGTCAAGGCCAGGCTCAGTTAAGGCGCTGGATAAACACTGTTGCATGAAATGAAATAAAAATTTCTCAGCAAAATTAGAGAAATGTCTAAAATCACCAAAAGATTAAATGGTACATAACTGTTGGATCTGGTTAGCTGAGCTCTAACACTCAGTCAGCAAAATGCCTCCGCATACAAATGGCAAGGAAAGTAAGTGCAAACTCCATCTTTTACTTCTCTCCCAAACTTATCTTTTTTTCAAAGAACCTCACTGGCTGCAATTCAAAGACATGTTGAAAAAATATAAATATATATTTTGGGGGTAAAAAAATCCATTAACGTTTTGATTGCATTGAGTTGCTTATCAAGGGTGTGTGAATAATGCCAGGAAAAGATACTTTTCTAAAAATCAATACGATGAAAGTGCTGTTTTAGGGTTGCTGTAGTTGTTGGTTGTGTTTCAGAGTTATTCCTATTGACCCGAATTCAAAAACAAGGTATTGATTTATAAAGTACCTTCAGTAAATAAATGCACATTCTTTCAGCTAACCCTAATAACCTGTAGCATACAGAACAAGGTTTCAAGGCAGCTCTGTAGAGCTGAGCTTATACGGTCACAGTTGATCTTCTCTCGGTCATGAGGCTCCTCTCATGTGGGGAACAACAGAGATGGCAGACAAGACACCCATGGAAAGAGGAAGGAGGCAGAAGCGTCTTTGCTTTTTTTTCCCCCAAATATTTTCTCGAATGTCATTTTGGCTTCCTGAGCAGGTAGGATGCACAGATAGCAAAATCACAGCCTTCCAATGATTGAATGATGACTCATCATAGTCTTGTACATTATGGCTCTACTCAACTTTCCTTTTAAGACTGAATGGTACAGATAAGCAGAAAGGTATCTCCTTAGTTGACTGTTGGGTACATTCTACAGAAATAGAGGATGAGGTCCATGACCCCTGGCTTTACATTCAAAGTCCACATCAGGACAGTGTTTGTGGGTTGGTTCTGATCTTTCTCACCCTGCCATTACCTATCAGTCACAAAAATTGGTTGGTTGAGGACCACATTGCCTTAAAACCCCCAAGCTTTCTTCACAACCACTGTTTACCAATGGCAATTGACTTGCTTCTTTGTTTTTTTTTTTTTTTTTGTGATGGAGTCTTACTCTGCCGTCAGGCTGGAGTGCAGTGGCATGACCTCAGCTCACTGCAACCTCACCCTCCTGTTCAAGTACTTCTTCTGTCTCAGCTTCCCGAGTAGCTGGGACTAAAGACACACGCCACCACACCCACCTAATTTTTATATTTTTAGTAGAGATGGGGTTTCACCATGTTGGCCAGGATGGTCTTGAACTCTCAACCTTGTGATCCACCCGTGTCAGCCTCCCAAAGTGCTGGTGCTACAGGTGTGAGCCACAGCACCCGGCCAACTTGCTTAAGAAGCAGGTGAGCATCACGAAAGCAAGCTTGGGTAAGGTGTGAAAAATAGAGTTTCTAGGCATTGGGCTTCTTTTTGGACTTTTCTTGACACTTCAGAGTGGCTATTAAGGGATTATATGCTTAGTTTCATCACTCAAATTTTATCACTTCAATGTATCAATTCAGATAAATTTATCCATATTTTTAAAAAAGAGGCAAAGCACAGGGTAATATAGAAATGAGCAGAAATCCCACAGAAGTAAAAATGCAAAGCAGAGAGAAATGTACCTGTATCAATGATGAAGGCATCCCGCTAGATACCAGTGAGGCTACCACATGGAGAGAACCCCTGGTGGATCCTATTTAGTATCCACAGAGCAGGCTCTGGCAGAATTCCACACATTTGTATTTAAATCCCAAAAAAATCTATGTTTTTTTTTTAAACCAATCAAGTTTTCTGTTGTTTCTCTTGGTTATTATGATTTTGATTATGATTTTGATTATTTAAATAGATTTATTCCTGCAAAGCACATTTTTTGGGGGCAAGCATGATTCTCCTGCAGTGGATGACTGGTGTTTTGTGAACCTGGAGCCTTAGGGATGGAATGGCAGGGAGGAGGGTGGCTAGTGAGTAGGGCCCTGGGCCTCACACCTGGCTTCAATCAGTGCAGTTCTATTTGATCTGTTTTTATATATTGAGGCTAGGAGTAAGATTTTATTAGAAAAAGAATTTTGCTGCTAAAAACAATGACAATGAAAGGTTGAAAGTCACTGATCTGGGGAAACTATGTTCAGACTGAAATGGACCCTGACCATTAATAATTCTTCTGTAGGAAATCAGCAGGTGATTTCTCTCTCTTTTTTTAAAGTTGCAAGTTATCCATATTCATTATTTTAAAAAGTACAGAGGAAAGAGATAAACAAAAAGAAAAAAATAAAAGCACCCCTCCCAATCCTACTACCCTGAGATCACAGCTGTCAGCTTTGGTGACAATTCATTAGCCTGTTTTTTTCTGTGCATACATATGTATTTATACATCCTTTTTTAAATAAAAAAGATACAAACTCTACATACTCTACACACTGTCACTTGACTTTTTCAATGTAGGATATTATGAACATATTTTCATGTCAGCGAATATACCTCTACTTTATAAAGGGTGCCTAGTATGTTAGCATGTGGACTTGATCCATTTCTATCAGACATGCCGTTTATCCAGTGCCTTCTGGTAAGGTATTTATTCTGCTATCATAAACAATCCTGCTGTGAACATCCTAGATTGCTATACAGAGCAGAACTTCCAAATGCTATACTCTGGCATACTGATAGAATGCAAATGGTCACATGGGTGTGGGTGTGGAGATATGGAACCACCTGGGTCATTTGCTGATCTGCCCCCCCAACTCTTATGACGGTCACCTGGGGCTGTGAGCGGACCACAGTGTTTACCTCAATATACTCTACACATGTGCTTTTCCATGTGACCCATGACTCTAAAATTCTTGCAGAGTATTGATATGGAGTTGGAATTGCAGCAGCCAGCCCAGCAGACTCCGAGCCTCAGGGCCGCCCTCTATCAGCTGGGGAATCTTGGGTAAGTGACTATCCTTTTGTGTCCCTCAATTTCCTCATTTCTTTCCTTTTTATATTTTGAGACAGAGTCTTGCATTATTGCCCAGGCTAGAATGCAATGGCGCAGTCTCGGCTCACTGCCACCTCCACCTCCCAGGTTCAAGCGATTCTCCTGCCTCAGCCTCCTAAGTAGCTGGGACTATAGGCGCCTGCCACCACGCCCAGCTAATTTTTGATAGAGACGGGGTTTCGCCATGTTGGCCAGGCTGGTCTTGAACTCCTGACCTCAGGTGAGCCTCCCACCTCGGCCTCCCAAAGTCCTGGGATTACAGGCATGAGCCACCAAGCCTGGCCAATCTCCTCATTTCTTAAGTACAAGTACTGATCATATCTGCCTCCTAGTCACTGTGGTGTTTAAAAAGTGCATATGTGATCCCAGCACTTTGGGAGGCCAAGGTGGGCGGATCACCTGGTCAAGAGATCAAGACCATCCTGGCCAACATAGTAAAACCCCGTCTCTGCTAAAATACAAAAATTAGCTAGGCGTGGTGGCGTGCACCTGTAGTCCCAGCTACTCGGGAGGCTGAGGCAGGAGAATTGCTTGAACCCGAGAGGTGGAGGTTGCAGTGAGCTGAGATTACACCACTGCACTCCAGCCTGGCGCCTGGCAAAAGAGCGAGACTCTGTCTCAAAAAAAAAAAAAAATGCATATGCATAAACACTTAGAACAATGTCAGAAATGCAGGAAGTAATCAAGATGTTAATTATTAGTACAAGATGTTAATTATTAGTATCCGTGGCTCTTTTTGACTATTTCAAAGCTGGGAAGGTTTCTGATCTGAAAGAATGTAACCTTTGAGTCCCTGAACATCTGTGTCTCTCCATATAGCGTAGGACATAGCTTTCCAAAAGGTATGATGAGAGAGGAATTCTTTTGCCCTGAAGATTGCCTGGCAAAGGCCTGAGGGATCAGAGCCCCTGGGCTGATCGCACCCAGCCTTTGATGACTCCAGTGAGCCAAACAGACAGAATCACTTCTGTCGTGTGCAATGACTTGAGAAAGATAGGGAAAACCGGTCATGGGCTTTGTGTTTATCTCAGATTTTACTTTGACATCCTGCCTCGGCAAGCTTTCCTTTCCTTCTCTTCTCTCTCAACCGTAAGCACCAATTATTTGGCAATCGCAACTAACCAGACACTCAGCTTGACCTACGTGTGCAAGGAGAAAGAGATCACTTTTCAATAGTAGTTTTCTGAGGTAACTTCAATAGCATTTGGCAATATAATATTATAATTACCACGTTTGAGGGAAAGAAAAACAAGTGATTAATCCTTTACCTACATCTTGTGTGACTCTTGTTTTCTACCACTTGGCTAGTCCTTGCAGTCCGGGACATTCAGGGGGTAAGTGCATGATAATGAGAATTGCATACTGTGGAAACCTGACGGTGCGTTTAAAACCTGGGAGATGCTTTTGTGAATAGCCATGTTTTCTGTCTTTAATTTTAGCCGCTGTTTCTCCTAGTCTTGAGGTTTTGAAGTTTTTGGCTTTCTCTTTATGGGCCCGGGTCCCATTTTTGCTCTAGCTGAGTGCAGAAACACGTCTCAAATTCTGGCTGCAAATCAGCTGTCCTCTCAGTTTTCAGAAGATGGCTCTCCTATTCCTTCCATAAGCTCCTTTGGTCTTTGTTCTCTGCTCCAATCTGTAAGCCATCTGCACCCTTTATTATTAAGAACATATTTACCGAGATTTCACAACTGTTTAATAGATATGTATCTTATTACATGTTTGATACACCTCATTAAACATATGATTCAATCGGTATTTATTTAACATTCAGTAAACACAGAGACCCCTCAGCCTTGATGGGGGAAGGGGGAGGACCCCGGCTCAGTGTCACTGTGCCCCTTTGTCCTATAGAAACTGCTCCTGCACAGCCCAGTGCTTCATCTTTAACCCTTCAACACTCCAGCTCAAATGGGCTTGGGCCAAGAGTCAAAGTCGGGATGAAAGCCTCAACTGTAGCTTACATACAGCTCGGGCTCCCACTGGGGCTACCAGGCTGGATGCGATCCATGTTCTCCTCGTACCATCTCAGCAGCAGAGCTGAGTGTGAGCTATGGGGTGTCCTGTATTTCCAGCCCTACAGCGTGACTGTGAATTTTTTTTTTCAGTGACTTACAATGTGGCCTTCAATACAATTTATCATAAAAAAAGAAGGAAGATTCCCAAATCTCCCAGCTGTTCTTTCAAACCAGGTGAGATGCATCAGAGCCCTGTTAAATCAATTAGATGTGTACAGGGTGCTCCCTGAGTCTGCCACTCTGCTTCATCATTCACTTGCCTAATCTTCAAGACTCTTGGTTCATGGTGTAGACCTCTTCGCACATATCCCAGACATTTGAGTTCACTTCCCATGTGCGGAAGATCTCTTCGTTACTTCAATTACGAAACACCTGAGTACTACATGGGGGGATGCCCAAGACAAAATACAGACCAACGCAAGAGGCTTTCTTCACATGGAAATTTTCTGGCATGAGTTTCTCATCCCTGTTCGCTTCACTTTCTCCCGCAGCAGGGCTTTGGAGAAACATTACTCCATTGAAAAGCTGGAGGCCTTTTTTTTTTTTTCTGTTGTTCAGGGTTTCCAGGATTCAGAATGAAGAAATCCAAAGAAGCCACAGCAACTCCTCTGCGGGAAAACTTTTCCTTTAAGAAGGCCACAAGCCTAGCCAAACAACTGATTACAAACTATGGAACCGCCACGCTTTCTATAGAGGAGGTGGGAGGCAATTTAGTTCTTAGCTCTTTGCCATAAATAACGGATTAAAAAGCTTAGCTGATGCTATAAATTAAAAATGTGAAACTAATTATACCAGTCCCATAAAAGCAAAACAATCAATTCATAACCAAAGTATGTGATGTGACAGCGTCTACCGGGTATGACAGCTCAAGAGAAGCCGAGGGGACCCAGTAATCCTTCAGGAATCTGTCCTCCAGCCCAGAACCACAGGCCCACTTCCATGTTACAAAGCAAAACAGTAGTAGCTCTGTTGTTTTCTCTACCCATTTTTCATGACAACGGCTTCATCCTTTCTCCACCCCTTCCATGCAGGCCCATTACTCAAAAGAAAGGCTCACCCATACCAACAAGCACAGCTGCAGTTTCGCCAATTCAAACCAGATGGGTCTGAAAGGCAGCTGCTGCCAAGACTATAACTCAACTGGGAATTCCTAAATGTTTCAACCAGCCATTTAATAATGTTCTAGCTGGAGTTTTCTCCCTGTTCTAAATATATGAGTGAGGCCGACTTGGTTGGACCCTGCAGTTTCAAAAGAGTTCTCTGTGTCGCTTAATGGATTGTTTCCTTCTGTTTTACATGGTCCCATACTCAACATATCACAAGCTGCCTGTGTTTTCTCCACCCCCAGCTTGTCCTCCCCCTGGTGCAGAATGAACCACTGTTCACAACTGATCATGCCCTGTGTATGAGAATTATACATTATACCTTTTGCCTGTGATTTTGTGGTTCTTCTCATTAAAGGTGGAACATATTTCTTCATTGCATTGGTCTGTTGCTTAAGCATATGACTTGATTTGGCTAATGGAGAGAGAGAAGCGTGTATATGTGCATGCCAGGTCTACAGTGAGACCTCAAGAAATACTGCATATTTCTGTTCATGCTTTTATACTAGGTTGATCTGGCATGAGAATGATACAACCTGGATAGTGATTGGCCTGAGAAGAATGAGAAAGCAAAGCTAACTTGAACCATCTTGCAATGTGAAGCCAAGTTCAGCTGATCCCAGTCAAGCACAGAAGAACCAAAGCAGGCCTATAGATACATGAGAGAAAAATAAATGCTTGCTGTTTTAAGATGCTAAGTTTTGGGAAGGTTTGTTACACAGCATTATTGTGGCAGTTGCTGACAGATACACTTGCCACCCAAGTTATCTTTCCAAAACCTTCATTGGATTATATTAGCCACTTGATTTACGGCTTCTTGCTGCTAATGGGGCAAGTCCAAACTCTGAGTTGTGTTATTCAAGGTTCCCAGCAATCCTGCTCTAGTTTAAGTGTCAGTTTCTCTGCAAATCCTTCCCCAGCTGAATTGGTTTCCCCTCCTCTGGGTTTCCAGAGCCCTCCAGTGATCTGCTGCAATAGTACTTATCATACTGAGTATCACTAGTATTATATCCATCTTCCTCAAAAGACCATGAACTCCAAAGTCAAGAGTCAACCAATTCATCTTTGTAGTCTCAGCAGGAACCTATGGTAAACAAACTGAATTTACTTAGCAACGATTACAGCCTGCCTGATTTTGATAGGAAACATCGATAGATCATTTGACTACAAAAGACTCAAATATTTTCTGAACACTTTCAGAAAAGTAACTTCAACTCCATCACCCCTTCCTCTAATTTTCTAGTTCAGGTGTTCAGTTTCCTGAACAATGGTCTGGGTTTCAGCGGGAGACAGATCGGGGTGCAAATATCACCGAAGGTCATAAAGACATGTTCCAAAAGCAAGGCCGTGGTCCACTTAAATTCCCCCTGGGATTTCAGCCTGATCCTTGCTCTAATGTTGACCCACGGCCATTGCCCAAATAGAGGGAGCGGAAAACAGGCTGGAGTTTGATTTTCTCAGTTGATGTGGTCAGTTCTGCCCGCAATAATGTTGCTGTTTTCCCTGGGCTGTGACTGCTGCAGATGAGTCAGACAGAGCAGGGCTGTTGTAGCCCTTAGATGGATCGATGGTATCGATCCTCAAGCTCCATGTCATTTCCAGGGGATTTGCTAAAGAAGCTACTTATGTTCCTTTTTCATTTTCACCAACTCATTACCAGCTGCTGCAGCCTTCGTACGTCTCAGCAACACCTGGAGAAGTGGAACATGACCGTCCGATTTGAGTTCAGAAACCTTCCTTTGAAATTCAACACAAGGCAACATGCAATCCACCAAAATCTGAGTCAAATAAGGAAGTCAGGTCACACTGGCCCACAGGGGTTTGGTATTTTTTGTTTTGTTTTAAAAAGGGCAGCCTGGCCCTACACTAAGCAATTGATCCCCTGGCTTAACTTTTAAATTAAGACCATTGTAAATTTGGGAACTTGAGAAGACATAGAGAGGACACCCATAATACTTTGCAAATGTCAAGTGCCTCTCGATGTTGGTTACTTTTCAAAGGTAGCTAGGTTACAATGTACCCTGGTAATGAAAAAACCCTGTCAGGCCCACTCCACGGGGTTTCAGTCAATATACATAATATTATTGGGCTTTGCAAGGATTAAAGGTTGTTTCTCTCACAGCCTCACAATAGGGCTATTTATTTTTTTTTCTACCCAAGGCACAAAAGAAGCCTCCCTGTTTACAGAGGAGCCCAGGACATTTTGGGGCCCCAAGGAGGTCCAGACTTCTCTTTGCACACTTCCCCCTGCTGGCGGCTTTGTAGTTAACCTAAAAAATTCAGCTCTTAACCTATAGACACCAGGACTGAAAACCGCCAAAACTAAACAGTATTTATTAGGGATTGATATCGTCTATGAGTCATTATTCTAGAGTATAAAAGTTCTGGTGTTCCGCAGTTTTATTCTGAGAGTAAAAGCTTTTTGTCACTCCATCTCCTCCAACCTAATGGGCCTTTAGCAATTCCGTATTTAGTGTAGCGTGGAACCACCCATCCTGAAGATTGTGGTTCCCAGAATGGAGTCTAGTACAATGGAGCCTTACTGATATTTAATGACATTAGGAGGCTAGAGATAGCACATCAACAAAATGTTGTGGTGTGTCACGCCCATGCCTAAGTAAGAAAAAGGAAACTCGTTTTTCATTCAGGTTCTGATTAGCATAATGATTAAAAGAAATTCCAGTCTTAAAAACTCATAACAGAGATGCAATGATTAGTCTGTCCAATGAAATTGTTTGAATGAAAGAAGACAGGATTATGGAGACTAATGCTGAGCTGGTTGCAGGGATGACCCAACTAACTCTTTTAAGCATCTCAACAGTGCCAGAGCTTTCTTAGAATTAGTTTGACTTACAGGCCAGGTGTGGTGGCTCACACCTGTAATCCCATCATTTTGGGAGGCCAAGGCAGGTGGATCATTTGAGGTCAGGAGTTGGAGACCAGCCTGGGCAATACGGCGAAACCCCGTCTGTACTAAAAATGCAACAATTGGCTAATCGGCTGGGTGTGGTGGCATGTGCCTGTAGTTCCAGCTACTCAGAAGGCTGAGGCAGTAGAATTGCTTAAACCTGGGAGGTGGAGGTTGTGCAGTGAGCCGAGATCATGCCACTGCACTCCGGCCTGGGTGACAGAGCAAGACCTTGTCTTAAAAAAATTAAAGATATATAAACACATACAACATAACATTTCTCATTATAATCATTTTAAGTGTATATTTCAGTGTCATTACATATATTCACAATGCTGTGCAACCATTACCATCTAATTCCAGAATGTTTTCATCACCTCAGGTGGAAACCCCATACCTATCAGCAGTCATTCTCCCATCTCCTCTTCCCCCCAGCTTCTGGCCACCACAAATCTACTCTCTGAATCTATGGATTTGTCCATTCTAGATATTTCACATAAATGGAATCCTACAATATGGAGCTCTTTCTGTCTGGCCTTTGAGTTAACCCAATGTCTTCAAGGTTCATTCATAATGAAGCATGTATCAGAACTTCATTTTTTAAATGGCTGAATAATATTTCACTGTATGGATATATCACATTTTGTTTGTCCATTCATCTGCTGATGGACATTTAGGTTCTTAGATGTGGTTTTTGCTTCTCCTTATGGTAACCAAAATTCATAGCAACAGCATACACACCTATGCTGTTGTGGTTGTTTTTAACACGCCATTTTATTAACAGATTGTACTGCCAATCATCATTAATAAGTACCAGCATGATAGGCACTCAACCCATGCTGCTTGAGAGTTCACTTTCTTGCCTCTAGAGCTCTGGTTGGGCAAACCAGAAATAAAGAAAGGATTACATGAAATGTTAAGGAATGGTGCAGGCAGGATATGAATATGTCATACTACAGAGACTCCCTACAACTGGGGCTGGGTAATACCGAGGCATGCCCAGTTGCCACTCAAATACCTGTTGCATCTATGAGACCCTGCTGTCTGAGGGGTATTGCAATTTCCTGTCAGTATTTTGACAAATGGTTGCTGATAAGAGATTCCGAAATCAAGGACTGGCTCACAAGGCAGTGAATAGAGAGTACTGTGATGGCTACTTCTGGACTGGCCCTATCTTGGAATCAGGTTGGTGAGAGCTGTCTCCTCCCGTCAGTTGGATCCTAGGAAACTGGGCAAGATTTCTTTTGAAAAATATGTTTGGAGGCCGGATGCAGTAGCTCACACCTGTAATCCCAGCACTTTGGGAGGATGAGGCGGTGGATCACCTGAAGTCAGGAGTTTGAGACCAACCTGGCCAACACGGTGAAACACCATATCTACTAAAACTACAAAATTAGCCAGATGTGGTGGCACATGCCTGCAATCCCAGCTACTCAGGAGCCTGAGGCAGGAGAATTGCTTGATCTTGGGAGGTGGAGGTTCTAGTGAGCTGAAGTTGTGCCATTGCACTCCAGCCTGGGCAACAAGTGTGAAACTCCATCTCAAAAAACAAACAAACGAACAAAAAACAAACAGAAAATATGTTTGGGCATTGGGTATACAAAGACATAAAGATGGCAACAACAGACATTGGGGACTACTAGAGAGGACAGGGAGGGAGTGGGGGAAGGGGCTGAAAAACTAACTTTTGGGTCCTGTGCTTAGTACCTGGGTGACGGATCCATTGTATCCCAAACCTCAGCATCTCACAATATTTTCCTGTAACAAATCTGCACATGTACCCCTGAATCCAAAATAAAAGTTGAAATTATAAAACAATAAAATAACATTTTGACATTAAAAAAAAAGAAAATATGGTGGAAAGCTAGGTGAAATGTACGTCAATAAAAAAAATAATAAAACGGAGTGGGCTTCCACTGACAAACAAGTCAAAACTATGTCAAAGGATGTTCAGTAGGTTGTGGTTTGCAGGCCTTCTCAGAGCCATTAAGACTTCAATGTGCATCCTAAAGCCCCAGTAGGCCAGACACAGTGTGCAGTATTTTCTACAATTCTTTAACTATGGAATCCTTTCATGCTGCTGGGTTAATTGTGCAGTTTTTGTGCTATACAAAGGCATCTGGTAAAGGGTGTTAGTGGGAGCTGAAATGTATGTACCCTGCACTTTGCTTGCCAAGGCAAGGGTCTGTAGGTCTGTGTTCATCAGAGGGGTTGCGTTCTTGTGTGTGTGTGTGTGTGTTTAAAGTTTGTCTTCCAATAATGTCCTTCATTTTCTAATTTTCATAAGGACGCTCTATAGGATAGTGAAGTCCCTGAACCCTTTTTGGTGGAGCATGGGGGATGGATGTTTTTGGGTATGGGAGGGAAGTGTACTCAGGGACAACAGCGGTCCAGGGAATTTCTGGGCTTATCCTATATGGGGCAAACCCTAGAGCTGGAGAGGAACACTGCTATCAAGGGCAAAGGAAACCAAAGATTGATCTCTGGGGATATTGTACCATGGAATTCATTAGGAATGAAGACTCTTGGGAAGCATAGTGTAACCCTATTGTTATAATCAAGTCATTATATTTGAACTTGGCCTGCTGCTGACCTCTATAGAAGACTGAACTTGAGAATGTGCTTTTCTGTATCTCATATTTTTTCTGCCTACAAAAGATACGTGTGCCCATTGCGCAAAATTTGTAAACTGTAAAAAAGTACAAAGAAGAAAATAAAAATCACTGTTAATATCTCTATTCATGGTTATAATTTTGGTATATTTTATACATCTTCATATATAAAGATATATTTTATTCTTATAGATTATTTACACATGAGCATACATTTTATTTTTAAAAGTTGCATATCTTTTTATAGATTTTGAAACAAAATTGTGAATTCCTATCTAATCTGCAACCTCTTAAAAAAATCACATATCACATTGGGTACAGTGTACACAGCTCGGGTGATGGGTACACCAAAATCTCAGAAATCACTGCTAAAAAACTTATTCATGTAACCCAGAATGACCTGTTCCCCAAAAACTATTGAAAAAAAAGATGTATGAGAACTCCCATCCTCTCTGAATTGTATGTGAAATTGTGTTTGCATATGTGCATAACATACAGTTTCTTTTTTCTGAAAATAAGATCTGTAGTTTTCAACACCTTCTCAAATGGATCATGTCCTAACTTTTGGTAGCACTGATTTGTAAACTATAAAGTACTATTCAAATAAAAAGACCCTCTATTGTACTCATTCTTAAAAAAAAATAAAAAAAAATCACATATCAATGCATTATATATACTTTCCATATCTTTAAGTATCACTTTACAACATGGCTACACAGTGTATTATTGTATAGACATACCATATTTTATTTAATAAAGTTAAATACTTAACTGTATTTCATTTAGTAAACTGTTGGACTTCAAGTTTATTTTAAAATTTTCCCTGTTATACATAATTCAACAATGAACTCTTTTTTCACATCTCTGACTGTTTCTCAGAGCTTCTTACATCTTTTCTTCATACTCCTATAATACTGCTAATCCTGATGTTGTCGCTTCTGGTTATAATTATTTCCCAAAGATGAATAAGATACTAAGTGTGAATAATCTCTCCTGATATGAGTGTTATACACTAAGACAGGCAATGCAAAATTGTGAATTTAAAGTACTTAGCTTTAAAGTATTATTACTTTCCCTTATATCATAAGATTTTTTCACAGATGATATTGTCCATATAGGAAATCTGAAAAAAATCAACAAAAACTCTCCTGGAACTAATAAGTGATTATAGCAAGGTTGCAGGATACAAGCTTAATATACAACACTCAATCAGTTTCCTATATATGAGCAATGAACAAGTGGAATTTGAAATAAAAAACACAATGCTATTTAAATGAGCATTCCTCAAAATGAAATAACTAGGTATAAAGTTAACAAAATATGTATAGGATCTAGGTGAGGAAAACCAGAAAACTCTGACAAAAGATCAAAGAAGATCCTAATAAATGGATAGATATTTCATGTTCATAATACAAAGACTCAATATTGTTGAGATGTCAGCTCTTCCCAACATGATTTATAGATTCAATGTAATCTCAATCAAAATCCTAGCAGATTATTTTGTGTGTATTGACAAACTGATTTGAAAGTTTGTATGGAGATGCCAAAGACTATGAATAGCCAACATAATATTGAAAAAGAAGAAAAGCATTGGAGGACTGGCACTAGCCAACTTCAAGACTTACTATAAAACTACAGCAATTAAGACAATAAAGTATTGGTAAAAAGACAGACAAACAGATCAATGGAACAGAATAGAAAGCCCAGAAATATACTTGCATAAAAAAGTCAACTGATCTTTGAAAAAGAAGGAAAGGCCATGTGATAGAGGAAAGATAATCCTTTAAGCAAATATTGGTGGAACAAATGGATATCCAATATAAAAATGAATCTAGACATAAACCTCCTTATGCCCATCACAAAAATTAACTCAAAATGGATCACAGACCTAAATGTAAAATGTAAAAGTATAAAGCTCCTAGATAACAACATAGGATAAAATATAGATAAACTTGGGTTTTGTGACTTTTTAGCTCTAACCCCAAAAGCATGGTCCATGAATGAAAGAACTGACAAACTAGACTTCATAAAAATTAAAATTTTCTGCTGTGTCAAAGACATGATCAAGAGGATTAAAAGACAAGTCACAGACTAGGAGAAAATATTTGCAAACAAAATACCCAATAAAGGACTATTGTCTACAATATACAAAGAACTCTTCAACTAAACAAGAATTTTAATTAGACAACAGTTTAATTAAAAAACTGGCCAAAGAACTTAACAGACACCTCACCAAAGAAGATATATAGATGGTAAACAAGCATATGAGAAGATGCTCCATGTCATATGTCATCAAGAAAGGGCAAATCACACACCCATTAGAATGGCCAACATCCAAAATAATGACAACAGCAAATGAAACACTGATGAGGATATGGAGCAACAGGAACTCTCATTTACTGCTGGTGGGGATGTAAAATTGTGTAGCCTCTTTGGAAGACAGTTTAACTGTTTCTTACAAAATTAAACATACTCTTCCATATGATCCAGCAACTATTCTTCACAGTTTTGACCCAAATGAGTTGAAAACTTATGTCTACTCAAAAACCTGCACACAGCTGTTTATAGCAGGTCTATTCGTAATTGCCAAAACTTGAGAGCAACCAAGATGTCCCTCAGTAGGTGAATGGCTAAATAAACCATGGTACACCCAGACAATGGGACATTATTCAGTGCTAAAAAGAAACATACTATCAAGCCATGGTAAGACATAGAGGAAACATAAATGTATATTACTAAGTGAAAAAAAGCCAGTCTGAAAAAGACTACATATTGCATGATTCTAATTACACGTCATTCTGTAAAATGCAAAACTTTGGAGACAGTAAAATGATCAGTGGTTGCTAGGGGCTAGGGAGTGGGGAGGGATGAGTAGGCAGAGCATACATGATTTTTTGGGCAGTGAAAGTTCTCTGTATGATACTATAACGATAGATACATATGATTACAAATTTGTCCAAACCCATAGATTATACAGCACCAAGAGTGAACCCTAATGTGAACTACGGACTTTGGGTGATACTGATGTGTCTATGTAGATTTACCAATTGTAAGAAATGTGTCATTCTGGTGGGGGATTTTTTTTTTTTTTGCACCCACGTGCCTTTATTAAATTGATTTTCCACAACGGTAACAAAGTACTTCAATGGAGAAAAGGTAGACTTTTTAACAAACGGTACTGAAACAACTATATATTCATACTGAAAAAAAGAAGAATCAAATAGATGCAATAAAAAACGATAAAGGGGATATCACCACTGATTCCACAGAAATACGAACTACCATCAGAGATACTATAAACACCTCTATGCAAATAAAGCAGAAAAACTAGACGAAATGGATAAATTCCTGGACACATACACCCTCTCAAGACTAAACCAGGAAGAAGTTGAATCCCTGAATAGACCAATAACAAGGTCTGAAATTGAGGCAGGAATTAATAGCCTACCAACCAAAAAAAGTCCAGGACCAGACAGATTCACAGCCGAATTTTACCAGAGGTACAAAGAGGAACTGGTACTATTCCTTCTGGAACTATTTTCAGAATAGGGGATTTTAATAATGGGGGACACTATGCATGTGTGGAGGCTCAGAGTAAACGAGAAATATTTGTGCCTGCTCCTCAATTTTGCTGTGAGCCTACACTGCTCTGAAGGGTATTATAAAAAGTTGATGTAGCATCGCAATGTGTATGTAAAATAGTTGGAAATTTTTCTTGTTCAAACCAGCTATCATATTATATGGTTATATTTCTTTGCTTGACATGGAGTTTTCCAAGGACAAGTCATGAAAAGCACATGAGCCTCACCTGACCAAAGCAAGTCAAGGAACACAAGCAAGAATTTCTCAAAGGCTGTTTCTAAGAAAGTTCCTGGCACCGTATTTCTAGAGGTTTGCAGAAACACGGCCAAAAGAGTATGATTTATAGGAAAAAGGAAAAAGGACTCCATTGTCTCCTGACTGATGAAATGCTATAGTAACCATGTAAAACTCTTTGTTAAAAAGATGCCTCTCGGCCGGGCATGGTGGCTCACGCCTGTAATCCCAGCACTTTGGGAGGCTGAGGTGGGTGGATCAACTGAGGTCAGGAGTTCGAGATCAGCCTGACCAATATAGTGAAACCCCATCTCTACTAAAAACTAGAAAATTAGCCAGGTGTGGTGGCACATGCCTGTAATCCCAGCTACTCGGGAGGCTGAGGCAGGAGAATTGCTTGAACCCAGGAGGCGGAGGCCGCAGTGAGCCAAGATCGTGCCACTGCGCTCCAGCCTGGATGACAAAAGCAAAACTCTGTCTCAAAAAGAAAAAAAAAAAAAAAAAAGATGCCTCTCATGTGTCTTTTTCAAACACAGGTTCATGTGTGGAAACCTGCATGTTTCAACCAAATGGACAAAGACAATGAGGGCATAACAGGAACTGGCGCAAAGTCAAAAAGGAAAGTTGCTTGACATCAACACAGATTACCCTCCAGGATCTTCTGCTTGGAAAAGCTGAACGGTGGAGGTGGTTCAATTGCAGAATGCTCTGATTTACAGACATCTCTTAAAGCTTAAGCTGGTTTTCCTAAACTTCAGTCACTTGACTATCACTTCATGATTTCGCCCTATTTCTGTACCACCTTCACTGTAATTATTTTTCTTGTAATGGGCTCACAATTTTATTTAAATAGATTCAGCCTCATCCTAAGAGATAATATCTATGAAATCATAAGATTATGTACTGGCTATATATTTTTATATATGCATAAATGTTAAAATTAAAAAAATTATTGGTGTACTACCAAGTATTCGCTTTCCCATCACCATGGATGTGCACTACACACTTGGAGAAGTGCTAGTTTAAGAAACGCTATTTTGGGACAAATATGGAAAATATGACTGTATACAGTAGAGAGTAAGCATCTGAAGCTTATTTTTCTGAACAGCCTTATAGGCCATAAATCAAGCCAGGTTTAAAAAGATTTGAGGGCCCAGTGTGGTGGCTCACACTTGTAACCCCAGCACTCTGTGAGGCCAAGGTAAGAGGACTGTTTGAGCCCAGGAGTTTGGGACCAGCCTGTGCCACACAGGGAGACCCTGCAGGTATGGTGGCAGACACCTGTGGTCCCAGCTACTCAGGAAGTTAAAGTGGGAGGGTCACTTGAGCCTGGGAGGTTGAGGCTGCAGTGAGCTGTGATCACACCACTGCCTTCCAGCTTGGGTGATGGAGAAAGACCCTGTCTCAAAATAAAAAAATAGGGGCTGGGTGCCATGGCTCATACCTGTAATCCCAGCACTTTGGGCAGCTGAGGTGGGTGGATCACGATGTCAAGAGATCAAGACCATCCTGGCCAACATGGTGAAACACCATCTCTACTAAAAAATACAAAAAAATAGCTGGGTGTGGTGGCACATGCCTGTAGTCCCAGCTACTCATGAGGCTGAGTCAGGACAATCGCTTGAACCCAGGAGGCGGTGGTTGCAGTGAGCTGAGATGGCACCACTGCGCTCCGGCCTGGCAACAGAGTAAGATTCCGTCTTAAAAAAATTTAAAAAATAAATAAATATTTAAAAAAATAATAAATAAAAGAATTGAAAAGATTTGAATAAATGTCCAGAGGTCATATCCACTGCAAGCTGTTCAGGCAGGGGTACTGAAGATACCAACTTGGCCCTCTGATGTCACGACCCATGAACACTGTGTCCTGCATAGCATCATCTGCACACAGGCTGAATATTGGCCCATGTGGATTTTTGTTCCCACCCAACGTTGCATTGCTTGTCTCTGGGTTCCTTAAGCAACGTCCATGTCACTGACTCCCTGAACTGACAGCCACCGTCCACTCCCTTTGGAAGCCCTATTGACCAATGCCTACCGTAGTCCATGCAGTCCCAGGGAACACCCTGCACTCTCGAGCACCTGAGCAGTCCTGGCCCCAGAAGCTCAGACCTGTCCTTCCTAGGAGTCAAATGTTTGCACCGAAGCCTCTTTAAGGATGTTCATAAAATACATGACTTAATGAACTAAAATATAAACCGGGGACATAGGGTTACAGAAAGCGTTGCTTCTATGACAGCTAAACTAGCTCTGTGAAAACACTCAGGTCAGTCACTGTATATTGCCTTGTAGACAGGACAACTGTAACTGAAGGATCCCGCACTCATGGCCTCCCAAGTGCCTCAAAGTCTCCCTTCCTACCAAAGAAATGGAAACTGGGAACGGTAGAGAAGCAAGAGAGCTGGTTCCTGCAATAAGACAGGGTGAAACTCTAAGTGGACACTCATACAAACAACTTCGTCCTACATCTAAGAATTTGTGAGTGAATGTACACATGTTGTTCTAAGCTGAAATGTTTAGAGTATATGCTATTTTAAAAAATATGTTCCTCCTTCAGACAACATTTAAAATTAATTGGCCAACTATGGGCTCATGAGAGCTTTCCTACATGCCCATAGGAAAGCTGTTTTCATTGCTGGGTCTGAAATGTTAGGCGTTTGCGTCTTGGCCTTGGTCTGTCTCATGAGATGGGAGCTCCCAAAGACAGAGCCCATATTGAAGCCACCTTTACTGAGGTGGGAGGACTGCCTGAGGCTTGGGAGGTCAAGGCTGCAGTGAGTTACGACTGCACCACTGTACCCCAGCATGGGTGACAGAGGGACGGAGCCTCTGTCTCAAAACACAAAAGCAAACGAAAACCACTTTCAAGGGCCCTTAAACATGTTGTGGGCCTGAGGCACTGAGTTACTATACCTCATGGAGAAGTCAGCCTTGGTTACATCACAATCCCAAAGACTGGGATTATGTGGTCTCATTTCTGATGACAATGGAATCCAGAACACTATGGCGACAGAATAAGTGTAAATAACAGGAGAAAAGGAATCAGTAGGTTTCTTTCTCCCTTGTGTTTTTGGAAGACATCATGGCTTAGGTCCCTGCCTGCTTTCTTAGCACTACAACTCCAAACTGATGTGGTCTCTATGGACTTGACCTCACTAGACTTCTCTTCAGGATTCTTAACTGATAAGCCTGCCTACATGTAATGAAATATTAGAGATGGTCAGTATTGGCGGAGGTAACAGATCTGCTGCTCACGTAGGATTCTGCATAGAGAATATGGCCTTGTAGCCATGGATCAGTGTTCTTAGACTTGAACTCCGGTGTCTTTGTTTGCATATATTTGAATTCCTCCATGTTGACTGTACTTCCCACCTTAATCTTAAGTGCTTTTTTCTTATTGCCAATTAAATCAGTGTGTTTGGGATAAGGAAATGCCTTTGATTGAACTGTTTATTCGGCTGGGATTGGCTAGTCAGGGCGAAACAGAGGAGGGGTCTTCTAGTAGCCTTGGCATGACTGAGGTATGGTATGGCCAATTAAGTATTTCATACTAGAACATTCCATGAATGCTATAGGATAGTGAAGTAATTCATCACATATATTTAAAGTTGAATTTACCGATATTTTATGGTATTAGATATTATTTCTATTAACATTTTATGCTGAAATTACAGAATGATTCGTGAGTACTGAATTTTTGATTGCTTTTACACTTGCTGGGACACTATTAAACGTGATTTACGTTAATAGCACTGTAAGAAGATATTAACAATGAATTTCCAAAAGCACTTAGCATCTCATAATTGGAGTTAAATGACAAAAAAAATGAGGAGATAATAAAGTAAAGAGAGAAAAGGAGAGAGAAAGTTTTGACAATATTCTTTTTAACCTGTGGTTCTTAATAAGGTTTTTGCAGGATTGTTTTAGCTCAGGAAAGAACCAAACCTCCGATCAGGAGAGGCGACACTGACTTATTGAAGGAGTTTTATAATACAGAATGAATAACTGGCTCCAGGTAGAGTGCAGAACTTTCTACTTACAGGAGAGAAAATTTCCTGATTTTCAGAGTAGGGAGGAAACTTCAATTACGACCTTTTTCTTCCTTCCATGGTGACTAGAAGATAATCTCATTTTTTTAGGAAAACGAATTGATTTGGTCATAGCTGCTGGATTACAGAGAGGTAGGCTTTTAAGGCAAAAACACTGAAGCTAGGCTGGGTACAATGGCTCATGTTTACAATCCCAACACTTTGGGAGGTGGAGGCAGGCCGATCGCTTGAGCTCACAAGTTCAAGATCAGACTGGGCAACATGGCAAAACCACATATCTACTAAAAATCCCCAAATTATCCAGGTGTGGTGGTGCATGCCTGTAATCCCAGCTACTGGGAGGCTGAGACTTGTTAGAACCTGGAAGGCTGAGATTGCACTATTGCACTCCAGCCTGAGCAACAGAGCAAGATTCTGTCTCAAAAAAAAAAAAAAAAAAAAAAAAAAAAAAGACATAAATGCCAAAGCTGAAACAATAACAACAATTATTATAACAAATTTTATTTAGCCTCCATTATGTATAGACTCTACACTAAGCAGCTGATACACATAACTTCCTTTAATCTTCACAACATCCCTATGTATTAAGTACTAATATTATCTCCATTTTAAAGCTAAGGAGAGCGAGAACCACAGAAGACAAATGACTTTAGCAAGTAGTGCCATCAGGATTTGAAGCCAGGTAGTCCGGCTCCTATACAGCTACTCAGCCATCATGCTTTCTGGAGTGTAACAACTAAGTTATTGGTAATCTGGTTAACATCAGAGCCACATTACATATGGCTTACGCAGACCCTGTGTGCTTTTATCTACAAAGGCACCCTCCCTTCTAAAAATTATTAAACCATATTTTATGACTGCCTTGGTATAGAGATAAATATTAAAAATAATATTGATATTATGTGCTAGAACATTTTCTTTGACCTAAACGTTTACTTTTTTTTTTTTTTTTTTTTGAGATGGAGTCTCACTCTATTACCCAGGCTGGAGTGCAGTGGCGAAATCTCAGCTCACTGCAACCTCCGTCTCCTGGGCTCAAGCGATCCTCTTGCCTCAGCGTCCTGAGGAGCTGGGACTACAGGCACATGACACCATGTCTGGCTAAGTTTTTGTATTTTTAGTAGAGATAGGGTTTCACCATGTTGGCCAGGATGGTTTAGGTTTCCTGACCTGGTGATCCGCCTGCCTTGGCCTCCCAAAGTGCTAAAATTACAAGCATGAGCCACTGTGCCCAGCCTAAAAGTTTACTTTTTAAATGACTTTAAAAGAAACTAAGGCCAGGCGTGGTGGCTCATGCCCATAATCCCAGCACTTTGGGAGGCCTAGGTGGGCAGATTATTTGAGGTCAGGAGTTCCAGACCACCCTCGGCAACATGGTTGAAACCCCATCTCTACAAAAAATACAAACATTAGCCACGTGTGGTGACATGTGCCTGTAGTCCCAGCTACTTGGGAGGCTGAGGTGGGAGGACTGCCTGAGCCTGGGAGGTCAAGACTGCAGTGAGTTACGACCGCACCACTGTACTCCAGCATGGGTGACAGAGGGAGCCCCTGTCTCAAAAAACAAAACCAAACGAAAACCACTTTCAAGGGCCCCTAAACGTGTTGTGGGCCTGAGGCATTGAGTTACTATACCTCATGGAGAAGTCAGCCTTGGTTATATCACTGATAAAGCCAAGACCAAAGCCTGGGATTATGTGGTCTCATTTCTGATGACAATGGAATCCAGAAAACTATGGTGACAGAGTAAGTGTAAATAACAGGAGAAAAGAAATCAGCAGGGTTTTTTTTGCCCTTGTGTTTTTGGAAGACATCATGGCTCAGGTCCCTGCCTGCTTTCTTAGGTCTACAACTCCAAACTGATGTCGTTTCTATAGACTTTACCTCAATATACTTCTGTTCAGGATTCTTAACTGATAATCTTACCTACAAGAATAATCTTACCTACAAGAATAACTGATAATCTTACCTAACAGAATATTAGAGATGGTCAGTATTGTCAGAGATAACAAGATCTGCTGCTCATCTACAATTCTGACTTGGCCTACTGTTTGGGAACCGAGTCTCTGGAAACACAGAGAAAGTCCAACCAAGCTCCCCAGCCCTCCCTGCTCACAGCAACAAAGTGGGGTTTCTGTCTTAGACAGAAACATGATTTATCTATTGGAATCTCCCCAACGCAGTGACGCTTTGCTTGACCCATTGTCATTGGAGCTAAAGGACTAGAGGTCACGCTCAGAAGGTGTTGAATCTTAAGGTTTGGTCCAGACTTGAATGTATTTTGAATAAAAGTCATCAGGGGGAAAATATCTATTTTTAGATTCCAAATTGCTCCTCAACTTCAACCTGGATATGGGAGGAAGCCAAACGTGTGTACGTTCATTATAGTTTTAGGGTTAATATCTGTTTTGATATGTGATAAAAGTAATCTCAATTAAACTCTGCTTGAATTGGGTTACTTTCATGAAAGTCTCCACAGTGGTAGATACAACAGATGGAATGAGATTTACAGGTAGATGTTATCTGAAATTCCATTCTTTTAAGGGCAGCATGCTTTAAAAGGGACTAGACATGCATACTTTTATTCAGTAAGGAAAATACTACAGAAATCCAGGATAAAATAGTTTCCTTATAATTTTTAATTCATTTGAAATCATGTGATCCTAGTGACTTAGTTCAGAAGGCTCTTTGAAGGAGGACAGAGAACCAAGTATACAGAGTTCATTTGGAAATTGGGCATTATTTACCTTAAAAATGACTGAGAATGTGAATCTAGGATTCTGTTAAGATTACAGCTAACAAAAGGCACAAAGTAAAGTAAAAAGGGATTCGTAACTGATAAGCAAATGATAGATGACTGAGTGGATAGATACATGAATGGATTAATGAACAGACAGAAAAGCAGGTAGATGGATAATACAGACGAATGAATTAATAGAGACACAAATGGATAGACAAGGAGATGACAGATAATAGAAAGATATTCATAGATCAATACATGGTTAGAAAATGAGTAGCAGGATGCACATGGATGAATAGATGACTTAGAAGCAGAATAAATAGTTGATATATAAATGAATATCACTAGATGAATGGATAGATGCTAGAGATTGATGAATGCAAGGGTGAATTTGGAATGAGATTGTAGATAGATGCAAGGGTACGACAATATTATGATTATACCCAACTGGAATGGAATACCAATGAAGATAATGACATTTCTCTTCATGGAACTATTTTAAATAGTTTAACTGTTTTGGGAATGTATGGACTGCAGGCAGAAAATCAGTCAGTCTCGAAGAGCCTGGAAGTTTCATAGGAAGTGTCTCAATGATATAAAAAAGTACCTGAGTGTGCCATGATTAGGCCACTTCTGAATCCTCCCTAGTGCCCCATTCTGGCCCATTTGGCCTCTTTAAAACAACGTGCAAATGGAGGACAAAAGTGACTTCAGCCTTTACGCAACCTTGGTGATACATAAAAGTCATCCTTTTTGCCTCTTCTTAATCCTGATATTCACATGCACCTTCATCAGTAGACCTACTCGGGAAGGCCTGGTGCTGTAATTAATCCATGTCACAGGCAGATGTAAGATTGGCAGAATTTATGAGTGGGTTTGAGCTGCTGTGATGAGTAGGGGCACCTCAGCCCGTGTGATATAAATTCCTCTGCTAATTGGATTGCTAGAGCTAATCAGAAGCCAGAAAAGGAATAAAAAAAAAATCAGTGTTCCTGCTGCCGCTGCTGCTGCTGGCTGATAAAGCAGACAGCTCTTTTCAGGACCGGAGGGCGGGGGGCGCTGGAATTGAATCCTCATGCGGAGGTCTCACTCTAGATGGCTATCTCAAAGGCGACACAGCTCTTCTGTCGCCAGGCCGGGAGGAGACAGATGGGGAAATGGGAGAAAGGGTGACATGAGCCCAGAGAGATTTTATTACCAAACTGCAAAAACGGAGTGAGTGGGGAGAGATGAAAGGAGCCGAGACCAAGACTGGGAGCGGGGACCTCCATCCAATGGCCTGAAAGAGCTAGAAGGCTTTTCTGAAATGAGGTACCACTGCCCGGGACACAGGTGCATGCCCAGCATCATGGTGGGATATGACTTCAGGAGCCTAAGGCCTCATCCCCAAAGCCAAGAGGTGCTTGCAGGACAGAGCCATCTATATCTTGCCATTCAGCTTAACACACTCTTACGTTCAATTTCCTGAAGATGAGAGAACCGAGGGGACGATGTAAATCCCATTCAATACTAGGGCAAGTGCAATTCAGGAAGCTTACCTGAACTGCTCAAGGTGTAGGGCAAGTGAGGGAAAAAGACCAGATTTAAAACCTCTCACCTGCTGGAAAACCATCAGCGCCTAGCAGCGGAGAGGGAACGCTCTATCTATTTGTGTTCACTCTTTCTACATTTTGGAAGTGGTGAGGGGGTGGTAAGGCAAGTTTGTGTGCATTGCCCTGCATATCTTTTCCACCAGGGATCAATAGTTCATTCCAGCTGAGAGCGTGAAATGTGTCTAACAGGGACCCGGGTTAGATTCTGGTGGTCCTTATCTCTACTTTGCTTGTCTAAGTCTACGCCACTTCTCCAAGAAGCAAATGTATCCCTAATATTGGGTTTCACCACGCCAAGTGCCCTTCAGTTCTCGTTAAATTCCATTCTTTGTCCCCTGTATTCTGTTCTCTCTGTGATTACCACTTCTTTGCGTATTTCTTCTGGAGCTCTCTACATAGGCTCTGCCTTGGAGGTAAATCCTTAGCCTCGATGAGTAGGCAGCAAGCCCCTCTTGCACACAACAAAGACTTCTATTTTTTTTTCTCTATCTTTTGGGCGACACGATAAAAAATAACCCTGTATTTATGCAAATTGCAAAGTAGCGTGTGATAATGAAAACAAAACAGTGCTGGCCCGCAGCCAAGACATGGCGCTGACGGGAGCTCCCCGACCATTTGGCTCTTGATTCTTCGGGGAAAGCAGCTGTAGAGAAATGAGAATACAGGACCCCCTCCTCACACGCGCACACCCTGGTTCGCACGCATTCCGGTACCCGTCACCTCGGAGCCAGCAAGACCTGGGATCCAGACACGGTTCTGCCTCCTCCGGCCGTGGAGCACTGCAGTGTCGTCCTCCACGAGCCTCCCTGCCCCTGCTCCTGATTCCCTTTCAGGAATTTACAAACATTTTCCCCAGATCAATATCCGTATTGATTATTCATTGTGAGTGAGTCGTGTGTCTTTGGTGATCCAGCTTGCAGAGGTAGCAGCCAAAGCCTGCTGCAGGGGGAAAAAAATAACAGAAGGCGAGAGGGACCCAGCTCTTGCTGGGTCTGCGGCTGTCGGCATCACAGAAGGGAGGAGAAAAGAGAAAAGCGCCTCAAAACCAAGCAATGGACAAGGGTGGAAGAGAAAGAGGGAGCAACAGCAAGAAAAAAGCCATCGATGACTGGACATCTGGTCCCAGGGAATCTCGATGGCTTGGAGGAAACCCCCATCTTGGGTCTGCTGTTACGTGCAGGACGCAGTGGACTTTCTCTGCTCTGGGAGTGAAAAGTGACTCACAGTTTTGGTATCTCCTACGTAAGAGCTTTGGGGGGATTCCTTGGCTTGCTGACAGGCAAGGAAGACAGCAGCAGCAGTGAGGTAAAACACGATTACTTCCAACTGCCTTGCGGAGGATGTGCAGTCGTTTGGTTTGACTTGAACAGCTTGCTGCTCTCTGATGGCACGCGGAGGGAGAATAATTAAAAAGGCCAGCATCACTTACTAAGTGAGTAAACACAGAGCCGTTCCAATCGTGCTCTCCGGCTAATGAGAAGCTGTAATTTCTTATACTTCAAGGGAAGAGGAGACAGTGATGGGCTCAGTGGAGGGTGTGTTTGCGTGGTTATGGGGGTGGGGGGTAGTGGTGGTGGTAGAAATAGATGGACTAATTGTTGGCAATGTTTAAGAAAGGGATTACTGGAAAAGACAGTGAAATGATGACAGGAAAACATCTTGGACCAGAGCCAAAAAAAAAAAAAAAAAAAAAAAATCGAGGCAAATCAAGTCTGCAGCTCAGAGAAAACACCCGTCGCTCTGGTGGGAAGCTCCGACAGGAATTGCCGGATGTTCCTTAGCCAAATACGGAATATTATGTGGGCACAAGGGGACAAAATTAGCAGCCACCAGAGTCCAGAGGAAAGAAGCACGGCATGCCAGGGTACACAGTGATGTCATACATTGAGAGAGAGAGAAAAAAGAAAACCCCAAAACCAGACCAGACCAAACCAAAACAATAAAAACCAACCTGTGTCCTTTCCTTTTTATGGGAGGCTTCTGCTTCAGTTTATTAAAAGCAACCCCCAAATGTGCCTTCTGATAGTAGGAGCTGCTGATTCTCTGTCTCCAGAAGCTGCTGCAAGGTTACGGAAATACATTGGAAGAAGGAGGTTGAGGAAATTCAGTTTTCCATTGGTTGGGTTTCTGGCAAACGTGCCAGGCGATCGTCTGCCATTTGGACGGCCATGGGGGTGCCCGTTTGGGATTCCTCTTCTGTTGTCACCCAGCTGTGGCTTGGTGAGTCCCAAACTACCCATAAATAGAACCCTTTTAATACAGTGTTCCAAACACATAACAAAGTAGGGACCCAAAGTCATAAAATGAGCTGGGTTTTCTTTCTTTCTAGGAGTTCAGTGAACTGAGCTAAATGGTTCTCCTTCCCATGAATGGAACTGAGGCTCTTTAAGGATTTCTGGGACTGGAAGGTCACTCTTTTAAGATATCCTCCTCCTTTTCTGATGGAGGTTTTAATTTCATATTGCTTCCTTATTTAGGACTCCTCAATAGCATCCCAAGTTTCCTGAGCAAGATCTTGCAGAAGAGAGCTGCAGAGAACCAAATGAGGAGGAAATGAGCCAATTGTGGATGACTTGGGCACCTTTCCATTGCATGTGTCTGGCATTCATAGAGACCCGTGTCTGCAGTGTGTGTGTGCGTGTGATGGCATCATGGGGAATGTGTGCTCGCATGAGTGTGGCTCCGGGTCTATGTGTCTCTCAGAGAGGGAGGGAAAGGGAGCAACGTCGGAGCAGGCGGAATGTTTGGGTATTTATGTAATTCACACAGAGAATGTTCAATGCTGCAAGGCAGACAGCCACCCATCCCTGGACTCTGTGGCTGTGGAGGGCCTGTACAGACCTGATCTGAATGTTAAATGCAGGAGATGAAATTAGCATACGAACCAAGGATGTCAACCCCTCCTCACAATCAGTAAATGGCCGTCTCCTCTCTCTAAAGCCGGCACAGCCATGCGCGCCCGCCACTTAACTGTGTCCTCTGTCAGATCCTTTTTTTGTGTTTGTTTTTTTGTTTTTGTTTTTTGATGAAAGACTGGAAATTCATTAATGAGGAGGGAAGGAAGGGCTTCAAGGGGCTGTAATGAAAACAAATGATCCTCTTTAAATCTCACGACGGCCAAAGCCAGGCGGGCGGGGATTGCTTTCTGCTCTGGGGCTGGAGAATAGGAAATTCCACAGACAGCAGACCACTTGACGAGAGCCAAAGAATGCATTGCTTTGGGAATATTCCTTCTGTGTGGCACAGCCCGGCCACGACCAGTGTGTCTGTGTTAACAATACCGAGAATGAACTTTATCTTCCTAACTGTAAAAGAGAAGTGTGGTCTACTAGATGTCTCTCCATTGGGCTCAAGGTTATCAAAGTTTCTTGACCTTGTGGGAGAAGGAAATACCTTCTGGACTTTGTTGGCCAATTGCCTCAGCTTTTGAAGGGATATAAATTTTTCTTTTGGGCTGTGCATTAGGCCTTCCCCAAAGATAGTACTTGCTTTTATTTTAATTTCTATTTCTCTGTGATTCTACAAAGAGTCACACAGAGAAAAAGATTTGATGTCCACTTTTAAAGAATCCCATCCTAAAGCAGACGATGCTGTCTAACAGCTGAAAATCAGGCATCCTGGCCCCAGTACTGAAGCTGGGAAATGTTTACCTACGTTTTCTTTATTTTCAGCATTCTATCCTCAGAAACAAGCTTTTTTCTTTGCGCTGTACTTCACTGATTCGGCTTTAAACCAGGGGCCATACACTCTGAAATCTCCAGGGCCCTGAGCACACCATCCTGAAGAGGTGATGAGTAGAAGTGAAGCTTGGGACAAAATGGACCGGAGAGCCACTCAGCTCTGATCACCTGATGTTTGGGGGAACAAAAGCCCTGCCACGTGTCGCTTGATCTTCCACTGTTCCAAGAGGTGGTAGAGATTGGTATGTGTAAATATCAAATATATCAATTTTTTTTGAGATAGCATGTTGTTTGTTGCCCATGCTGGAATGCAGTGGCATGATCATGGCTCCCTGCAGCCTCGACCTCCTGGGTCAAGCAATCCTCCCACCTCAGCCTCCAGAGTGGCTGGAACTATAGGCATGCGCCACCACGTCTGGCAAATTTTTGTATTTTTTGTAGCCACAGGGTTTCACCATGTTGCCCAGGCTAGTCTTGAACTCCTGGGTTCAAGCAATCTGCCCATCTAGACTTCCCAAAGTGCCGGGATTATAGGCATGCACCATTGTGCCTGGCCCAAATATATCAATCTTTTAAAAATCATCTATGGGTTAAGTAAAACATATTTGCAAAGACAGTCTTAGCCTCCAGACATGCCTTTGCAGTCTTTATGTTAGTCTAAAGTTCCTAGCACAGGTGTTTGGGCTTTTATTCTATTTCATAAAGGACACGGCAAACATCAAGGGAGTATGTGTTTTGCTGGACTAGGAGGTAAACGCTCATTTAAAACAATCAAGAGAGGAAGAGAATGGATGTCCATGTGGCCTGCTTGCCCTAAGGTCACTATCATCTTAGCAGGCATAATGTAATGCCATCTTTCTTCAAAGTAGTGATCGCTGGCCAGGCGCAATGGCTCATGCCTGTAATCCCAGCACTTTGCAAGGCCAAGGCAGGTGGATCGCTTGAGGTCAGGTGTTGGAGGCCAGCCCGGCCAACAGAGGGAAACCCCATCTCTACAAAAAATTAGCTGGGCATAGTGGCACGTGCCTGTAATCCCAGCAACTTGGGAGCCCGAAGCATGAGAACTCCTTGAGCCTGGGAGGCAGAGGCTGCAGTCAACTGAGACCGTGCCACTGCACTCCAGCCTGGGCAACAGAGCAAGACTCCATCTTTTTTTTTCTGAGACAGTCTCACTCTGTCACCCAGGCTGGAGTGTGCAGTGGCACGATCTCCGCTCACTCCAACCTCTGCCTCCCGGATTCAAGCAATTCTCTGCCTCAGCCCCATAAGTAGCTGGAATTATAGGTGCCAACCACTGCACCTGGCTAATTTTTGTATTTTTAGTAGAGACGGGGTTTCACCATGTTGGCCAGGCTGGTCTTGAACTCCTGACCTCGTGATCCACCCACCTCGGCCTCCCAAAGTGCTGGGATTACAGGCGTGTGCCACTGCACCCGTCCATCTTAAAAAAAAGAAATTAAGTAGTGATCTCTACAAAGGGATTTTCCCCCTGAAAGGGTCTTAATTGGAAAGATGAAATATCTAAAAAGAAATGCATTCATGTAAGTTTGATGCAGATCTACCTCCATTTTAAAAACAATTAGTGATTAGTGTCTGTTCAACATTTTTTTTTTCCAAATGTTCTTCTTACCTATCCACAGCACTCTTCATCTCGAGTGAGTAAGAAAAAAAGATAGAAATCCCCAGAAGAGAGAGAACCTGCCTGTAGTTTGGAAGAAGGCACACGGTGCCTGAGATAACTTCAACAGGAAAAGGCACTTCAGCAAAAGGCGAAGGCAGCAAGAAGCCTCCTCTTCTCTCACAATGACACCTCACAGTCGTGCAGGGCTTTCCAATTTCCACGGTGCTCTTCACACATATTACCCTGTTTAATTCTCACTACAACCAGTGATATAGGCAAGACAGGCAGTCTTTAGCTGACTTTACAGATGAGGGTACTCAGGCTCACAGAGAGGGGACTTGCCTAAGGTTGAAAGCTAATAAGAGACAGTCACAGGTCTTCTGGGTCTTAATCTGGTGTCATTTTAGTATTTTTCATAGGTTCTTATAAAAAAAATCCTCTTTAGAATCCCTGACCCAAAGCTTCCTTGATTCTTTTAAAAAAAACAAAAACAAAAAACCTCTTTAGAGATAGGGTCTTACTGTGTTGTCCAGGTTGCAGTGGCAGGGAGTGGTCACAACTCACTGCAGCCTGATTCTCCTTGGCTCAGGAATCCTCTCACCTCAGCCTCGTAAGTAGCTGGGACTACACGTGCATACCACCACACCCAGCTAATTTTTTTTTTTTAAGAGATGGGGTTTCGTCATGTTGTCCACTCTGGTCTGAAACTCCTGTCCTCAAGCAATCCTCCTCCCTTAGCCTCCCAAAGTGCTGGAATTATGGGCATGAGCCACCATATGCAGCCTTTTTTTTTTTTTTTTCAAATATATATACCTAGAACAGGGTCTTGCTTTGTTGCTTTGGCTAGTACTGAACTCCTGGCCTTGAAAAATCTTCCCACCTCAGCCTCCCAAAGTGCTGGGATTACAGGCGTGAGCCACGTGGCCAGCCCAGTCCTTGATTCGTGATCCATGCTCATCCCCACTCACTTCCTCACCATGAGGCTTTTAGCTCATAGCCTGTGTTATTTGTAGTTATGTGCGCTTTGAAAATGCTCCCTGTATCCTGCCGGCGAGGAAGAACCACTGCTAACCTCCACTGGCAAAGGCAGAAGCCTTCCTTAACTTCCCATTCCCCTCTATTTGTTTCTCCTTTCCTTAAAAGTCAAGTTTATTCAACAAGCTGTCTACATTTATACTGTTTTTACTTTTTCACCCTGCTTTGCATCTCTACCCAGGACTATCCGCTTTCATTCCTTCTTTCCCATTAAGACTACACTAGGGCATGAACAACCAATCACGCTGCGCCTTCCTCCCGGAGTCATTGTATTCAGTGACCACGCCCTCCTCCATGACATCTCCTCCGTCACACTTGGCATCATTCTATTCCCTCTTCACTTCTGGCTAACTCCTCTCTAGCTTCATGTCAGATTTATCTTCCTTTATTCATGCCTTAAATATTAGTGTTTCTGAAGAGGGTTTCTGTGGCCATCTTCTATTCTTTTTTTTTTTTTTTTGAGATGGTGTCTCACTCTGTCGCCCAGCCTGGAGTGCAGGGACATAATCTTGGCTCACTGCAAACTCTGCCTCCCGGGTTCGAGCGATTCTTCTGCCTCAGCCTCCTGAGTAGCTGGGATTACAGGCATGCACAGCTAATTTTTGTATTTTTAGTAGAGACGGGGTTTCATCCTGTTGGCCAGGCTGGTCTGGAACTCCTGACTTGAGGTGATCCACCTGCCTTAGTCTCCCAAAGTGCTGGGATTACAGACGTGAGCCACTGTGCCCAGCCATCTTCTGTCTTAACTGTAAACATTTTGCTTTGTGTAACGTAAAGCCTTGGATTGAATGATCATCTACAGACTGATCATCAATTACCATCTCATCCCAAACCACTCTCCTGAACTTAACCCGGGATCTCTGGCTCTGTGCTGTAACCTCGGGATGGTCCTGGGCCCTCCAGTTCAGGGCGCTCCAAATCATCCCCAAACCTGCCTCCCTTCACGCTCTTCTCTCTCTCCCAGCTTATCTTCAAATTCTCTCAATTCTTTCCCAACTCCTCTCTAACCTCTCTCTCTTTTACTGTATTCCTACTGCTCTTCTTTTGGTTTTTTTCACTAGTAACTGTTCTCATTCTCAGCTACGCCCGGCCCACAATGCATTCTCTGTTCTATGTCTAATTGACCTACAGAAAGTGCAAATTGATGATCTTGCTTGCCTCTGTGAGATCCTTCTGAGGATCCCAACTTCCTACATGGCCTTCCAGGCTGTTCATGACCTGGGTGATGCCTCTCCCTTGCCTGCTCTCTTCTAACTCACCCATTTTCCATGCTCTGCTTCTAGGTCATGAAATGCCCCATAACTCTTTCATGCCTCTAGGGTTCCATATGAGGTTCCTACTTCCTGGAACATTCAACTCAGCTTCCTTCATTTGACCAACTCCTCCTCCCCTTTCAAGACTGTTACAGCAAGCAGCATCTCACCTCCCACTGAAACTTTCCATGCTGGGTGACGTGCTACTGCAAGCCCCCATTCCAGCTTCCCTCTCCCACGACATGACTTCACTTTTACAATGACCAAGTTTTCCCAATTGACCACAAGATGCACAGAGGCAGAGACTGTGCCTTTCATCTCTGTGTTCCCAGCACCCAGCACAGATCCCGACATAAATTGGATGCTTAATTAATTAACATTACAATTTTTATTCCTAGTACCATAAATAGTATTTTTCCAGCTGTAAGATTACAGGCCTCCAAAATAATCAAGCTGAGGGAAATACAGTGACCATTTCCCCTAGAGAAAAAAGGATTTCCTATTGGGCAATTCTCACCTACATCAGTTTTTTGACTTCTGTCAGGCGAGAGACAAACACTGGGGTGGTCTTTAGGTGTTTGCTGATGAGGTAGAAACTTTGGAGTTAATTAGAAGCTTTGGCTAAGGCCGAACTTCCTTTGCAGAGTTCCTGGGAGGAAACACTAAATTAACAGTTAAAGATTACTGTTAGAAAAATGGCCTGCTTTCCTACGTTATGCCTCAGAGAGTTTGTTCTTCTCTCTGCCATTTCTAAGATGTTTCCACTTTCCTTTTGACCTGGGTACGTTTGCCACCCTAAGCCCAGTCATTCCAACACAGGCGAAAGCTCTTGAGGTCAGGGACTGGTTCTTTGCCTATCTTCCAGCAGCAGTAGATTCTGGGGTACTCAATTAGTACTGGGTGGAGTTGAACAGCAAGAAAATCTGATCATCACAGAAGAAGGAATGGGGATGGTTTTGTAAGTTCCCATTTTCCACAAAGCAGAAAATGGCATGGGATCAGTAGTACCAGACCTCCCTGGCAGTCCCAAAAAATGTCTCAAGCTGTTATGAGCAATGTCTACATTTGGAAATTCACTGATTCTTGTTATTTGCAGTAGTTATGCTCTGTAAAGTTGCCACAGGCACTGAATTAGTGAATACTAAATGATTGCTCCTAGGGGAAATAGACAGTTAGGTTCCTATAAGCCTCTGGTCACAATGTTTTCATTAATTAATCAATACATAGCCTTGTTTTATGTGTTTTTCTGTTTAAGGACACCTTATTTTATATATAAAACACTATAACTATATATATTTTATATATATATCTATAGTCACTTCATTAACATTGAACTCACGGCCAATAACACTGTAATGATGCCTGAATGAAGCTTAATTTACATGTGTGTTTTCTTTGTAAGGCACATAACAGCCTTCTTTCACTTAGGAACTCTAGATAGTACTTTGGTACCATGCTTGCAGGGTCTTTTCTTTTTTACTTTCTTTCTTTTTTTGTGGGGGGGACAGAGTCTCACTCTGTCATCCAGGCTGGAGTGCAGTGGTGCAATTTCAGCTCACTGCAACCTTTGCCTTCTGGGTTCAAGCGATTTTCCTGCCTCAGCCTCCTGAGTAGCTGGGATGACAGGCACACACCACTATGTCTGGCTAATTTTTGTATTTTTGGTAGAGATGGGGTTTCACAGTGTTTGCCAAGCTGGTCTCGAACTTCTAACTTCAAGTTATCTGCCTGCCTTGGCCTCCCAAAGTCCTGGGATTATAGGTGTGAGCCACTGTGCCCAGCATTGCAGGGTATTTTAAACAACAAAATCACCAACTAAAAGCACAAAATGTGAACAACATGGCATTGTGAGAAGAACACTTTTTTACAGTATGAGCACCAAAACAGGAAGCAGACCTTTATTTGACCTCAGCTGGGAACACGCATGTTGGGTGACTTGTTGTTTTCACCTCTCTACACGTGTTGTGAATAACAAAAGTGCTGCAAGTATTGATTTTGAAGTTACAACTAAATTTCACTGAGTAGGTAAATTTGCAATAATGAGGATTGACTGTGAATAGTGAATAATGAGGTAGTATATACCATCAGGATATATTGATGAAAGAATAGAGCTTTCGCTTGTTTCCAAATAGAGAATAGGATCATCAAACTCGCAGGGCAATTCTGACTTTCGAGTCCATTCTTTACATTGTACAAAACGTCTACTTTCTGGCAAAGTTCATCTGTGCTTTCTTAGAACTTTTCATATAAATAATTTCCACTCACCAGAGTTGTCTAGTTGTTGGAAATGGTGGTGCATTTTTCTCAAAGAAACAAAACTGGTTTGCTGCCAGGAGAGGCAAAGACTAGGCAATCGATGAGACCCCACTGGAAGCTGAAGAATCTCCCGCTGCCAACCCCCCATGTTTATGATTTAACAGATGACTCACGTTAGGCACCTGTGCCCATATACAGAGGATTATACATGATTGTCATAAAAGTTATTCTTCTGAGCTAAATTTTGCCCTTTTTGAGTCATACCTTCACTGACACTTCACATGGCAAGCAGCTGCCTAGAAACTCATTTTTACTTTTTGCTTATTGAGTTCCACCTTGTTGCGAAGAATGGATATAGAATTCTAAAATGCAATGTTACCCTATTGACACTAACCAGAGGCACAGAGGTTTGTATGTTTTAGATGTCAGGGAAGTGGGTCACTCAAGCATGCGGAGTGAACAGAGAGGGGAAGCATAATGAGATTCAGACACAGAATAATAAAAGGAGCGCTGGGAACTTCTTAGCATGTCTTATTAAAAGTGTGTTTGGAGTTAGTTCCATCAGGACTGGAATCTCGGCTCTCTCATTTATGAGCACTGAGATCCTAAACAGTGAGTGACCTCTTGGGGAACTGTTCTCTCTTGTATGAAATGGGACCATAACACCAACCTCTTGGAATAACTGTGAGGCTTAAATGAGATAACATATATCAAGTGCTGAGTTCTAAGTCCAGCAGAAAGTTGGTAATTGTTGCTTTTGGTAGCATCCTCTGGATTCCTAACTAGCCATCTGACTTTCTGTGCATATCCATGGAAACATGGAAGAATGGAGTTGAAGAGACTTGCTCTAGGTCAACTTCCTTACTTTACAGAGGAGAAAGAAGGCTGAATGGGGTCCAACCAGCACAAGTATCACAAAGGTAGTTACGGCAGGATCAGGAGAGCCTAGCGCCCTGAAACCCAGTTCACAATTACACAGTAAGGTCCTGTGTACCTAGGTTTCCACTCAAGATCCTCCTTCTATAATGATTAACTGTCTGCCACCTGCACCCCCACCCCAATAGTCTGGTAACCATCACTCCACAGGTTTGTGTCTTCTCTGGCAGAAAGACTTGGTGTTACATCAGCCAGGTAGAATTTTTTAGAGCAGGAACCAATGAATGTGATTTTTTCATGTCTCTTGACTATACATATAAATAGCTATGAACAGATAATATTCACAGCATATTAATGTAGGACAAAGCAAAATGGATCACAGGAGCTACAGAAGGAATGCTACTTTTAAAAGGGATCAATTATTTCTTCAGTTCTCTGTAGCAGTTTGCAAGATGCTCTGTTGGAAAAGCCCGCACGGAAACACTGCTGGATATATAAACCCTAAAGCTTGTAACTGATCATGCAATAACGGGACAAGAAAGCTGTGCTGGACAAACTGGATGATGCTGGTTAATTTTCACCAAGCCTATCTTAACAAGTGGAGTACAGGCTTAACACGGGCTGTTTCAAAGTGCCAGCAACCTTGCCATCAGCGTGGAGGTGTGGGGTAGGGGGTAAGACGGCGCAGTCCTGGGGAAGCCCTTGCAGAAACTGGGCAGTGCCATGGAATAATGAATCACGTGGCATTTGGGCAAGAAGTTATAACCATCAGGACGTGGCAATAGAAAGACAAATCACGATGCGCTCAGTGGGGCCTGACCGTGAAAAGGAGGTCAGAGGCTGGAGTGTGTGGTTAAATGAGCAGGGTCTGCCGCTGTGCAGTTCCACCAGGAGAGCTGAGTGGTCCAGACGGCTACAGAAGGACCAAGATTGGACCTAGTGGTGCAGTTCAGGCTGGCCCACCTCTGCTCAGCCAAGTTGGGTTATATAAGGAGGTACGAACATTTTGAAGTGGTTATTCAGGCCTGGTGGGATGGGTGGTCCTTCAACTACTTCATCAGGTAAGAGATACATCTTTGCTATGAATGGCTCATGCTTCAGCAAAGAACAATATTTCTTAGTGAGGCGTGGAAGGCCGGGAGGCAACAGGCAGACGCTATTTCTCCATGGCTGTGTCCCGCTCACTCTCGAGCCTTCACCCATTTTTGTCTTCATCCTACTCACAGCCAGTCGATCTGAGGATCCACAAAGGCTGGGATCAGCCATGTCATCAGAATATTCTCCTTGTGAAAGATTTGTAACTATATTTAATCTGCCAAGGTAATAGGTTTAAGTGAAACACAGCTGACGTATCCAACCCACTAAGCTATTATATTTGCATTTTATATTGAACATGTCTGTAATATGCTCTTTGCTAGATGGAACTGACATTTCCATATGGTGGTAAATGCTAAATTGTGAATAGCTTTCATCACGGTTTTGCTTCAGTGATTTCACCACCTCATAGACATAGAAAAAAAATCACAACAAATACACGTAAGTATCCAACACCATTTTTGTTGTTTTTTAATAGTCTGTTCAGTGGCTTAATTTGGATTTATGCAAAAGATCACCTACCCAGAATCTAACTATTCAGTACTATGTTACTTAGCTGGAATTGATGATAAATGTTCTCTAGGAAGCTGGAAAGTCACTAAAGTGACATCATGACGTTCAGAGATGGTAGAAAACACCTCAAGGGCTTGGTCTTGGTTGGATGCGAGGTCCATTTTAAGAATGGTACACTAGGCCAGGCGCAGTGGCCCACGCCTGTAATCCCAGCACTTTGGGAGGCCAAGGTGGGTGGATCACGAGGTCAGGAGTTCAAGACCAGACTGGCCAACATGGTGAAACCCTTTCTCTACTAAAAATACAAAAATTAGCCGGGTGTGATGGCAGGTACCTGTAATCTCAGCTACTCAGGTGGCTGAGGCAGGAGAATTGCTTGAACCTGGGAGGTGGAGGTTGCAGTGAGCCAAGATCACACCACTGTACTCCAGCCTGGGTGACAATGCAAGACTCTGTCTCAAAACAAACAAACAAACAAAACGGTACCCTGATGGCCAGGAGCCGCCGTTGATCACCGCACCCTGCTAGGCAGCCCTCCTTTCAAAGAAAGGCTGATGAAATTGGGACTTGGGATCTTAGATCTTTTTAAGTGTGGGGTTTTCAGGAAGGCTAGTTTGGCCTTTACAAGGATGGGAAGTGGCAGCACTGATTCACTGGAGGAGGTTTTTCAGGAATAGTTTTGAATGGCAGATGAAGGATTCTAGAAAGGTATTCATCCTGAGGAGAGGGTCGGACACACAGGCTTGACTTAAGAAGGATGGCATACTAATCAAAGGGGTGGGCAGATTTAGGGTACTGAATGCTTTCCACTGTGTAGACACAGATGATCCTTCTCTCCTCCATCCTCCAAGCCAAATCCCAGAACACAGGGCTGAATCCCAGCAACAAATGAAAGATTCAAGAATGACTTTCACACAAAGCCTCTTCGAGAGACAGGACATGGGGGCCAGAAGGACTTTGGGACCAAGGCAACTAATCATAGCATAAGAAAAGAGATTCTTTCCCAACTATGCAAGAGTTTCCAGGCAGTGGAAGTGCCAAAGGTGAAAATGAAAAAGTGGAATTGAGGGAATTTCAACCTGCAGTAGGTACCTGTGCTCATGGCCATACAGGTCCCATCTCCAGCAGGATCCCTTAGTGACTGGCACCTGTGATATTACCAACTATGGCAGCAGGGAGATGCTGGCACACAGTGATGCCACCAGTTTGAGGAAGGACAGGAGGGACTGCCTTTGCACGGACAGCAACCAAGAGGACTCCCAGCAGCAGTGACGGAGCAGGATGAGGCACCCTCACAAAGAGGACTCAGAAACTGCCGGGACTGAGAGGACCGGCATGAGTACATGTGACATCCCTTCGCCGGTTCACTTCCCAGAGTCCCTAGGGGAGACTGAGTGGAAATGGAGGTCCTACAATTGCAGGTGGAGGTCAAAGCCACCTACATTAACAGAGCCCAACTCTATACTGCAGTGACCGAAGGTAAATTGGTGATCTCAGCAACCTACTCCTGGAAACTCTGCAAAGGGAGGATGGGTGGTCAAACTCCACTTGCATGGCCATGATAACTGGTTTAGAACTTGGCACCGACATCTCCCCCAAAGCTCATAGCAGTCATCACATTAACCTCTCTCTGTTGATTTACTCACCTGTCTCCTCTTCTTGCAAGATGTAAGCTCCTTGAGGAAAGGACCTATATTTCATCATCTTCATGTCCCCACTTTTCTGTGTGTGTGTGTGTGTGTGTGTGTGTGTGTGTGTGTGTGTGTGTGTTTTGTTGTTGTTGTTTGTTTTTGAGACAGAGTCTCGCTCTGTTCCCAGGCTGGAGCACAGTGGCACGATCTCGGCTCACTGCAACCTCTGCCTCCTGGCTCCAAGTGATTTTCCTGCCTCAGTTTCCCAAGCAGCTAAGACTACAGGCATGTGCCACCATGCCCAGCTAATTTTTTGAATTTTTAGTAAAGATGGGGTTTCAACATGTTGGCCAGGATGGTCTCGATCTCTTGACCTGGTGATCTGCCCACCTTGGCCTCCCAAAGTGCTGAGATTACAGGTGTCAGCCACCACACCTGGCCTTTGTTTTGTCTTTTCAAGACAGTCTTGCTCTGTTGCCCAGGCTGGAGGGCAGTGGTATGATCATAGCTCACTGTAGCCTCAAACTCTTTGGCTCTAGTGATCCTCCTGCCTCCCCTCCAAAAGCACTGGGATTACAGGCATAAACCACTGCATGGGGCCTACATCCCAAATTTTTAACACTGTGTCAGGCACACAGCAGACACTCAACCCAGGTGTGTTGGATGAATAGATAAATAGATGATGAATAAGTCATAATAATGAGATGGACTCAAATGAGAGGAGGTTATGTAAATAAGCAAAGATGGTGTCCAAGGATGTTGTTCGGAAGTACTGAGCTCCTTCTGGGGAGGCTGTCTTGGGAAGTTAGGAGGAATCTGTATGGTCCAGAGTGGGCCCCTACCTGGGACCTTCCAGAACACCCTGGAAACTCATCCGATTATAGCCTCTAGTGTTGATCTAGGTGTCCTTGTGGTGAGCAGAGAGTGTGGCAGGGCCACACCTCAACTACTTTAAACTCTTAGTAATTGAAGAAATGGAAGTGTAAGAGCAAGGGTCCTAGAAGGTGAGAGGAAATGACAGATGAACTTGTCCTGCCTCTTTAGGTCTGAGAAATTGAAGATGGCTGGGTTCTTGGGCTTGGACCATGATTGGCTGTATTTCCACAAGATGTGGGCCTGGGGCTACTGTGGGATGTCTGCAGAGACTATACAACAGTACAGAAGCCATTCCCCTGCTTCCTTCTCTTAGGATGTAGTAAGGAAGCTCCACTCCTGTGAGCAGTCCCAGGGTCCCAGCCAAGTTTTCTTGGTTATGCTTCCAGTAAGGGTGGCACTTTGGCCGGAGGAGCTTCAGTAGATGAAGCTTCACATAGGTGTTGATTCCAAGCCCCAGAGTTGTGACCTTTTTTGGAGAGAGCTGAGGCACCGTGGGCCAGGAGTAAAGTGTCCTGAACAGCAAGCCTGGATGGCGGCATCAGGTGAGTGTGGGGGCTGCCTTTCCCCTCCTGGCCAGGAGCTTGCGAGAATGAAGCTTGGCCAATGAAAGGCTCATAAGTCAGTTTTCTATGAGGTCTGTGCCCCATCCAGGTTTGCAGCTGTGAACACAAGGCTCAGGACAAGAAGTCTGTGGGTAATGGTACCATATCTAGGCTGACTGTACCCCTCAAGAGCCATCTGGGTCATCATGCATTAAACCCTGAGGTGCTGGGTTGCCAGGCTTCTGGAAGCCGTCTCTTCCATGACTATAGCCTTGAAATGAAGGGGTCTTCCCAGCTGAACATACCTCTTGATTAATCTCTATTGGCTGTTAGACTATATTTACTTCAAAAAGGAGAGAGTGTGTACTGTGTATAAAATGTGTCTGTGTGTATGTGTGCCTGTATGTATAGTGTATATGTATGTGAATATGTGTACACTGTGTATATAATGTGTCTGTGTGTATGTGTGCATATATATATTGTGTATGTGTCTATGTGCACACGTGTGTATATGTACCGTGTATAAAATGTATCTGTGTGTATATGTGCATGTGTATATATCTACTGTGTATAATGTGTCTATGTACCTGTATGTGGAGAATGTTACGTGTGTGTGTGTGTGTGTGTGTGTGCATGCACATGCATGCGTGTGTGTTGTGGCTCAATGCAGGCTATACTGGGTGTCTCCAATATGTGCTCAGTATGCACTAGGATGGAACCTCTGCTTTTCTGGACCACATGAGTGATGTCAAAGATGTCGTATTTTATCCTTATATTGAAGTTTTTTTTTTTTTAATTGAAAAACATGTTTTTATTCCAAAAGCCTGAGTAGGATGGCACTTTAAAAATAATTCAAGTAATTTAAATTTAAGACCCTGAAAAAAAAAGTCCAGTCTACGGTCCAAATCTATTCTCTGGCTCAGAGCCCAAGGCATTTTCATCAGATTGAGAATTAGATACATTTTCATTCACTTTAAGCTTTTGTTGCTCAGTGTTTTGTTCTTCAGAAACAAGCTAACAAGTGTCAATGGTCACGTTGGCCTCAGTAATACACCTCCTTTCCTTGAATAATATATTTCAACTGCATTGTTGCCACTTAAAGATGGCCTTGTACTTGAAGACACGTTGTCAGTGGATGTATGGGGAATGCTGATAATTCCCCTACATGTTTTTGCCTCTACAGTTTGTAACTTGTTTGAAGAAAAAGTCCCTAACTTACTTTCTTTGAAGTCATTTGCAAAAAGAGGCTATCAAAATAATTCTCTAATTTTTTTCTTGTTATTATTAGAGGAGACTGTATTGCTCTTTTTTCACATTGCTGCTAATAAAGATATACCCAAGACTGGGAAATTTATAAAGAAAAAGAGGTTTAATGGACTCACAGTTCCAAATGGCTGGGGAGGCCTCACCTTCATGGCTGAAGGTGAAAGGCACGTCTTACGTGGTAGCAGGCAAGAGAGAATGAGAGCCAAGTGAAAGGTGAAGCCCCTTATAATACCATCAGATTTTGTGAGACTTAATCATGACCATGAGAACAGGATGGGGGAAACTGCCCGCATGATTCAATCATCTCCCACCAGGTCCCTCCCACAACACATGGGAATTATGGGAGCTACAATTCAAGAAGAGATTTGGGTATGGATACAGCCAAACCATATCAGAGATTTTGTCCCACTATACTAAGATTTCTTTAGGTTTTAAAAATTCATTACTGAAAATTCTATTGTGGTTTCTTCAGTAAGTAGTACTGACGTATAAGCAAGAAAAGAAAACCCAGATAACTCAAAGAAAAATGGGCAAATGACTTGAACAGGCACTTCACAGACACACAAACTTCAAATGACCAGTTGGTGCAATTAAGGAAATGTAAACTAAAATCACAATAAGGAACCACTCCCGTACCCACCAACTAGGCAAACATTGAAGTCTGACAATAACAAATGTCAACATGGATGTAAAGGATGATAGGAACTTCCTACGTGGTTGGTGCTAGCTGGCTCATACTTCAGTGTTGTTTATGTAATGCAGAAGCTACTTTTCAAGTGATTTTGAAACCAGGTCCTTATTTTTCTTTTCTTTCAATAAAGGCAGGTGTACTTTCCCCCCAAGTCTATCATCTGCTTGCACTGATAGCTGCTTACCCTTTCAGGTATGATAGTATGCTTTCATCAACAGTAATGTATCACTTGAGTACTAATACATACAATAGCTACATATCATGATATAATATACCGAGCATGGTGCTCATACCCAGTAGATGCTCAATGAACACTAAGTTGACATAAACCTGTCTGTCATAGAATAAAACATTCTTGTAAAAAGATGTTACTAATTGCTAAATATTCTAGCTGTTCAGTTTTTTTGGGTGTGTGCGTTTATTTTTTGTTGTGGTAACATTTATATAACATAAAATTTGCTATTCTATCCATTTTTAAGTGTAAAATTCAGTGGCAATAATTACATTTACAATGAATAATCATCTAGTTGTCCAGTGCCAAACCTCATTTCAATATCTGAATTTGTTAGATTCACCTTTTGTATTTCAAATTTCTTTTTTTCCCTCCTTCGACACAGCCCTTTCTTCTTCCTACATTTCATCTTTTACTATCTTTGCCAGCTACTGGTCTCATTTACAATCTGGGTCACATGTATTATTATTTGTTTGGGTGACCAGAGATCTCTGTTGTCAAAAGACTTTCTTTTCTTCTTCAATTTGGCTTACAGTTGTCCAGTAGCAGAAGCTGCTAAACTATGGGCAGTTAAAACTCAAAAAACTGTCCATTCTTACTAGGAATAATGTAGACTCTTTGTTTCAAAATCCTCCGAGTCCCCTCACAGATAATCCAAAGTATGAAAATGAATAGCCCAAAGTCTTAGTGGGGGTACCACAGATGCTAACTCACCAACTGTGTGCAATGCCTGTTAGTCTTTCTTGCTAAACAGTGAATCATTAAGCTGTGGATGATGTTACGCTGCAAGTGTGATAAAACAGTCATGATGATGACAATGACAACAGCTAACACGGTGCATTGTTAGGGGCCAAGCGTGGCTCTAAATCCATCATATGTATTACCTTGTTTGATCATCATGATAATCCCATGGCATATGCACAATTAATTATTAGCCTGTTTTATAGATAAAGAAACTGAGGCTCAGAGAAGTAAATTGTGTGTCCAAGGTGGCAGCGCCTGAATCCAGGCAGGATAATCCCGTGCCTTGGTCTTAGCCACTACACCACGACCCCAGTTGAAAAGTAAAACCCAGAAGCATGCTCTATTTTCACATTCTGAAGGTTGGACAGTCCAAGTGAAAAACAGATTAGGTTAGAAACAAGAGTAAAACATGCACACACGCACACACACACATACATGCACACTTCTTTATGTCTTTGGGGGTCAATGAGGAGTAGGGAGGGTGCTTGGGGAATTAGTCAGTTCGTAATAACTGCTCAAACAAAAACATTTTGAAAAAAATATGGCAGTTTAGCTGGGAAGAGACTAGTTTTAGCTGCCGGGCAGGAAGGAGTTGAGTATACAATGCAGGGCTGCTGAAGGATTTCAACCCAAAGGGACATCATGGAAGCTATGCTTTCAGGAAAATCAAACTGTGATCCATGAGTAAGAGGCCTCGAAGAAGACAGGACTAAGGTGGAAAGGCTGATGTAGAGGGGTCTACAGGAATGTGCAGGGCAGGCAGTGAGGGCTGGAGCTGGGGCAGTGGCCTGGGGACAGAGAAGCTGGGAGGGACCCTGCAGAGGCAGAAGGGGTAAAGCAGTGGGTATGAAAGTCAAGTTGACTGCAAGATTTTAACCCGATTGGCTAACGGGATGGGATGTCTCATGAAGAGAAACAGGAAACCTGGGAGAAGAGGGGACTATGGGGGCAGAAGTGCAGGCACAGGATATGAGGCACGGGGGCGCTGGGAGTTTACAAGGAAGTCGGAGCTGGGACCAGGAACCTCCGTGGAGCTTGGAGATGTAAAAGCATGAAATAGATGAGAATGTGAAGGGAGAAAATGTGGAGTCCAATGAGGAGTGATGAGGCAGAACCTTAGAAAACATTTACGGTTAGTGGCAATAAGAAGAGAGGCCCGAAAAGTTAAAGCCAGAAAGACAGGAAGAGAAATGAGGGCAGCACGAGCTGGAAGTCAAGAAAGGAGGACAGTTGGAGAATGCAGCGGGTGACGGGCAAGGTGCAGGGTCATGGGGATGAGACCCAAGAGTGGGCACTGGGTTTCGCAGCAGAGCCCCATGCAGAAGCAGCTTCAGAAGCTCAGAGAGGAAGGCGAGGGATTGGGGCTGAGTGTTTGGTGAGAAAGGGGAGGAGCAGCAAATATAGAAACGTCTGTCACACGGACTGATGATGAGGAAAGAGGAGAGACACCAGGACAGGTTAAAGGGGCAGAAGGAACCAGAGAAAGTTTAGCAGAGGATAAAGGAGCCAGTGTTCACAGACCAAGGGACAGAATCCAGTGGAGCAGAGAGAAAGAAGATGCATGAGAGAGAAAGGAATAACCAAAGCAACCAATGTACGCTGGTGGGAGGCCACCACGAGTCCCAAGAGAGGGAAGCTTGGAGAGAATAACCTTCTTTTCTCCAGCAGAGAAAGCAGAGCAAGAAAGCAGTCCTGGAAGCAGAGTTGATTGACAACCTCCAGTAGTCTTTGCACCTTTGGATTCACCCAGCATTCATAGAAGGTCATGCTGCTCCCAGGCTGTTCCAGGCAATGACTGAGCATGGCGGAGTGCCAGAACCGCACCATTCCATCCCCAGCCTCATGCGACTCCTCCAACAGGCAATGTTTGCTCAAGGACTCCTCACTGGCCTGGCTGAGATGTAGAGAAAGCAGGAGAGGATCAAGAAACCTACAGATACAGAGCAGGGAGATGAGGAATACTTAGGGAGTTCATGGAGGAAGGCTATGTCCAGAAAACAGCAGGAGTGTGCGTGTAATAAAAGGAGAACAGGGTTGCAATAAACACTGTGAGAAATGAAATCAACAGGAGAGAGAAAGCGAAATACACCAAGGAACACTGAGGACCACCTGATCTTGGGCAACACTCGCCCATGGTGCATCCACTGGATTGCTTCTGTGATTTTCCTTTTAATGCACCAGGTAGGCAAGGAGCAGAGACAGAAGAAACAGAGAGAGAGAGAGAGTATCACTCTGATTTGGGAGATTGATTATGAGGCCAACAGAGGGAGAAGGAGTCAAGGTCTCTTAAGGGCAGGTTAGAAGTGCAACAGGACTAAGAGCAAAAAGATAGCCTGGTAATTGTGGCCTTGGAGGTAGCCACCTCAAATTTCCAAAATAATCTGCTCTGGGAGCAGGGCTGATCTGCAGCCTGCAGTGGTCTCTGCACCTTTGGATCCATCCAGCATTCATTCCAGGCCAGGCTGCTCCCAGGCTGTTCCAGATAATGACAGAGAACAGTAGGGGTATCAGAACTGTGGGATTCCATTCCCAACCCCGTGGGACTCCTCCAAAAGGCAATGGTTGCTTGGGGACTTTTCAATGGCCCAGCTGAGGTTTTTTCTGTGAATTACATACACGTGGTCTGAGGCATTTCTTACCTGACCCTTCCTTCCCTCTCTCCTTTCACAGGTATTGGAACTACCTAGCAGGTTGAAGCTCTCCCTGCCCACTCCAGCTACCTCTCACTTTTTGCTTCACAGGAATTTCCCCCAATACAACTCTCGCATGTCTAATTGTTTTGGCTTTTGCTTGTTGGAGGTTCTGAACTGATAAAAATGGAAGTGGTGAGTACTCATGGAGAGTTTAGGAACTGAAAAGTGTAGGCAGTGAGGTGTGACTACAAAGATGTGATGCTGACAGGAAATAATCATGGAATTCTTTTTTGAAATAATGATAGATTCACAAGAAGCTGGAAAAATAGTCCAGAATCCCCTATACACTTCACCCAGTTTCCTCCAATGGCAGCATCTTATATATTAAAACTAAGAAACTGACATCAACATAATATTCTTAACAAGTTTATATGATTTTATGCAATCAGTTTCTCATATTTTTGTCTCATAGATATATTGATCTCATCTTCATTGCAAAAAGTCACTTAAGTAATAGTTTATTTCTAAGTAAACCAGCTCTATAACCACAAGGTTTATAAGACATAAATGAAGCTTCAGGTGGAAGGGGAAATAGAAAATGAGAGATGCCCATTGAGGAAAGAGCTCTCCATCCACCTGTCCATCCATCCATCCATCCATCCATCCACTCATTCATCCATCCATCCATCCACTCATTCATTCATCCATCCATCCATCTGTCCATCATCCATCCATTCATCTATCCATCCATCCATCCATCCATCCAGTCATCCATCCATCCATCCATCCATCCATCCATCCATCCATTCATCCATCCATCCATCTATCCATCCATGTTTGCTAAGCCTTCCCCAAGTGTCAGGGACCATGCACTTTCTATTGCACTGAGATACTAACATCAAAATGGTAGCAGCAGCTATTGTACTTCTATTTGGGCTCAGATGCAATGAGGAACCAGCGTGTCTAGCTGTTCTGAGGGCAAAGAATATCCAGATTGGTCCTGTGATTGCTTCCATACTGGCAGTAATTCAACTGATAGCAACCTGATGCTCAACAGCTAGGATCATGCCTTTTTATGAGTCATTGTAAAGTGCCAAGTGCATTGACATATACTTCATAAATGCTAAATAATAACAAGTCAGTGAACCTAGAAGTATTGGATTCAGTATTTGAGACATTAAATCCAAGTTATGCTGTTCTAGAAGCAAGGCAAACAAATAAATCAACCCCAAATCAAATAAAGCCCACATCCATCCCCAGCCAGCAGTGGGTATTGTATGGAATGCTCTTTATGGGTGAGTGGTTATCTCATGAAGGGGCACTTATTAGTATTTTACCTGACAGATCACACACAATGCCTTGCCTGTGATTTGGGAGAAGGGTTTGATATCTAGCCCACAGTAGACAACAGCAACACTATATTCTTAAGGCTCCAATTCCCTTTCTTTGATGCCAGAAAATAATGTCTGCTGAAGCCCTGGAGAAGGGTAACAGTCACCCCGCTGAGCAATTAGACTGATCCTGGCGGGGAGTCTCTGTAGGCAGTACTGGGAGACACTGTTTGTATTTCAAAGCTAGGATTTAGTTTTCCTTTAAGACCTAAGTCTTTTTAGGGGTCCCTGCGATTCCTTGAGGGTTTAGGCACACAATCCACAAAGCCTGAAACGCCGCATAATCCTGTATTGGCAACTGAATTGGATACAGCATGGTCTGAGTGTTTTTCTGATTCACAGCCCAGAGCTCTGACCATGGCCTGGTGCTGTCTGATATAGGGTCTCTGGGCATGGCCGCTTCTCTCTAGGACTCTGCCATCTTGGTTGCACATGTGCGCATGATTTACTGGGACTCACATTCCCTTAGTCATTTCACAGACATGACACCCTTAGGAGCAAAACCCAACCTTCCATAGCAAAAGACCGACAGCAAAGCTCATTGCAAATTAGGAGGCAATGACCATGACATCTAAGGGAGTGACACAGACTGGCAAGATTACATTTGAACACCGTCTAGGAGGAGATGCCATTCTTCAGGGGTCACTTCCAAAAAAATTTTACTCTCATTCAATTGCAGCCAAAGGAAGCAGAGCCAAGGAGCCCACACACCAGACACCTAGATCTACCAATGAATTATTGAGTAGAGGACTGCAGAGCCAGGAATCAAAAGGTAGTATGGCCATCGGGTGCTGACCTTGCTACATTTTCTACAACTATAAGATGATTCCAGCCAGTTTCACATGGTGCAGGCCTAGCTCATTACATCTTATAGAAGTGATTATATATGTGAACAATATGATGTTTTCAATGGTTAGGATGGTGGTTCTCAAATAATACTGAGCATCCCAGTCACCCAGAGAGTTCATAAAAAGGCAGATTTCTGTTCTACAACCTCAGAGATTCTGACTTGGTATACCTGGGATGAGGATGTTTTTAGCAGTGATGGGAGCAGATGGCCTGTCCACCATGCTTTTGGAATGTCCACTGCTTTTGGAAATCATTGCTTTAAATCAGTGTTTCTCAGTCTGATGGGATATGATGGGATCTCAGTGATGTGAGCAGATGGCCTGTCCACCATGCTTTTGGAAATCATCGCTTTAAATCAGTGTTTCCCAATCTTCACAAGCATGCAATTTAAAGAGTTTAGGGAAACACTTTCAAAATAATCCAGTTTAAATTTCTCATTTTGCAGATGAAAAAACTGAGGCATTAAGTAACTTTCTCAAGGTCACTCAGATAGTTATAAGACAAACTTAGGATGACGAGTAACATTTAATCAGAGTGCCCTTTGTACCATTTCCTTTGGTGAATCTCCTCTCCATCAAGTCCTGTTGAACATGTACACACATAAATAGAAACTAGAATGCATCTGGATTATAATCCAAATGTATTATAATGATACTAAATTATAATGTAATGATAATGATGTGGGTGATTTTTATATTCATTGAAACAACTGGTGAGAATTCAGTGTTGCAAAAACAAACACTAGAAAAAATGAATTCAGAAAGAAACAACACCTACCTTCCCCAAACTGATGGTGAAGGTGACGAGAGCAAGGACTCAGGGTTGTCCTCTTAACGAGCTCCACATCTAGGTTCCCCAAATCAGAGTCTATAATAGAACAAACAGTAAATAGATTCAACAAAGTGTACATATTCCTGATACTGTATCGAAAGAAAAGTACATGCTTTCCACAAGCTGTTCTAGAGTCAAACCAGATTGAAGTGTCATCAACATGGTCATTATCACTAGGTCAATACCTCACTTGACTTTTTGTCACCATTGTCAGTTTAAGCTGAAGAGTTCTATGTCTCAGCAAATTCTGGATGTGTCATGACAAGGGCCATTGGAAAATTAGCCCATGGACTCGACTCTTAATTATTATAACAGAAGGCCCTCTCAGCTATGGGTAAGGAAGCTTTGAGAACTTTTGACTCATTTTTTGGTTCCTCTCTTAGAAGAGATTGAAAACTGGATACCCCCTCATTTCAAATGCATAGGAACTCAGAGAAGGCAATACAAGAAGAGTGACTAGATCTTCATGATTTCAGAGTTTATATTTGTACTCATTAATTAGTTAACTGATTGACTCTTTAATTCATTCAAGAATGATTTATGAAAACGTTTCAAGTGCTAGGCAGTTGTTCTACCCAATAAGATGCTAGGTTTTAGCCAATGTAAAACAGATTGGCTGAAAGGGGGAAAATATCCATTATGAGTTGTTAATTCTATAATAATTTAGTGGGAAGGTCAAAGCCTAACAACCTTACAGGTTGGTTATACAGGCAAGGGCACTTAAGTGGGAGTCAAGTGACCCAGGTCAAGTCCTAGGAGAACTTGGGCTACAGGAAGTTTTCTCAACCTCAATAGCATTGACATTTGGGGCTGAGTAGATCTTTTTGGGGTGTGCGGGCTGTCCCGTGCATTGTCAAATGTTTAGCAGTATTTCTGCCCTCTGCCCACTAGATGCCAATAGCATCTGCCCACCCTCCAGTTATGACAACCAAATGTGTCCAGATTTTGCCATATGTCCCTGATTAAGAATCACTGGAGTCTAGTAGTAACTATTTTTGAGAACCTCTCAGGGGCATGGTGCCAGGGCTTAACACACATCTTCACATTCAGTCTCGGCACCAGCTTTTCAAAGCAAGCATTCTTATTTCTCTTCAAAACATGGTGAAACTAAAGTCCAGAGGTGGTAAAGGAATCATCCAATATTACACAACTGGAGAGCACTGGAAAAGATTTGAGCCCAGGGTTATTTGACTTCAAAGCTTACGTTCATTCTTCCCTATTATTTTGCTATGACATCGTTTAAGCACTTGGAAAAGTACAGAGAATAACCTAATAATGATCTGTGTACTCAGAACTCCATTTTCACCACTGCTAATGTTTTCTCCCATTGCTTTATGCTTTTGGACAATAAAATGGTATAAATGGAGATGGATCTTTCTGGCAGACTTTCTCAATCCTTTCCCTCTCACTTTCTTCTCCCAAATCACCATCCAACTGAGGTTGTTGCCCTGTCCTTCCTGGGAAAGATTTTATGTTTTTTTACATGTACATGAGTAGTCTCATAAATGATATACAGCACTTGAAGAAAACTACATAAAGGTACAAAATCTTGTACAATCGGTTTCCTTTACTCAACATTAACTTTTTGAGTTTTTACCATGTTGGAGCTACAGTTTCAATTCTTTTATTTCAATTGTATCGGGATAAATAGACCATGATGGCTTAAGCCATCCCCCTTTCGCTGTTTTTCACTGTTACAAGTCACAGTGCAGGGAACATGGCTGTGTGCGTGTGTGTGTGTACACACATGTGAGTGTTTCCCTGGAAAGACAGCTGGAGGTGGGATTTCTGGATTGCAAGATGTGCATATCTTTGACTTTATTAGATATTGCTAAATTGCTCTCCAAAATGATTGTACTAAATTATACTCCCTCCAACACATTGTAAGAGTATTCATTTCTTCACATCCCTGCCAACGTTTAGTATTTTCAAACTTTATAGTGTTTGCCAGTCTGATTGGGGTGAAATAGCATATAATTATTGTTTCAAAAGCCCATGTTCTTAACCACTACTCTTACTGTCTACACTCCTTGAAGCTTCAGTTATGTAAGATGGAGAAAATACCTTTGCCGATTTCTTGAAGTAGTAATAAATTCTCCTGGTGTAATATGCGAATGCATTTTATAAACATGAAGTGCCACTTTTGTTCATTGCTGGCAGTGGGAGAGAAAATGTGCAGTTTCTGCAGCAGGCAATTTGGTGAAATCTATCAAAATTTCAAATATGCACGTATTTTCTTCTAACTTAAAAAAAATTTCAAAATTATAGAAAAGTTGCAAAAATAGTAAAGAGAATTTCTATACACCTAGACTGTCTAAACATTAACATTTTAATCACATTTGAAAATTATATTTATGTGCACGTGTATTACATGTACACACACATTATTTTTTCAGTGACGGTAACTCTGTTTTCTACAAACATTCTGCTATATAACCATGGAAAAGTTGTCAAAATCAAGGTATTAACATTGCTATGCTACTATTACCTAATTTATATATCTTATTCAAATGTTATCAACTGCCTTACCATTGTCTTTAACCATAAAAGAAAATATTTTTCTTCCTTCCCCAGGACCTAATCTAAGATCATTTGTTGTACTTAGTTGTCAAGTCTCTTAATTTCATTTCATATGGAATAATTCTTTAGTCCTTTTCTGTCTTTCAGGACCTCGACATTTTTGAAGAGCACTGGTCAGTTATTTTGAAGAAAATCCCTCATTTTAGGTTAGGCTGATGCTTTCCTGTGATTAGATCCAGGGTATGCATTTTTGACAAAAATAACATGGAAGTGACGCTGTGTGCACCATATGTCAGTTTGCCCCCATACGGGTGATGCTATTTCGATTGCTTGGTTAGGGTGGTGTCTGCCAGGTTTTTATTGTTCTTTTTTGTAATTGGTAAGTATCTTTTAGGGAGATACTTTGAGACACTGGAAATATCCTATTTATATCAGCATGGACTCATGGATTTAATGAGTTATACTGTGTTACTATCAATGTTTATTTTGATGCTCAAATTGTTCTATGCTTGGCTAGTGGGGGCCCCTTCATTCTTGCTCCTGATGTGTGTCTTTTGATATATCCCTATTTTTCGGTGAGCATTTCCTTACTTTCTGACACAATAAGATGTCCCAGATTCATCTTCTGTCTTCCTAGCTCCTGTCCTGGAATGGACCATTTCCAAGAGCTTTTGCTCCTTGAAGTAGAGAATAATATTTAGAAACAAAAATCTGGGTGCTAGGCATGCTCTTTGTTGGTACACCTAACTTTTTCTTTTCTTTTCTTTCCTTCTTCTTTTTTTTTTTAGATGGAGTTTCGCTCTTGTTGCCCAGCCTGGAGTGCAATGGCGCCATCTCGGCTCACTCCAACCTCCATCTCCTGGTTTCAAACGATTCTCCTGCCTCAGCCTCCTGAGTAGCTGGGATTACAGGCACCCACCACCATGCTCAGCTAATTTTTATATTTTTAGAAGAGACAGAGTTTCACCATGTTGGCCAGGCTGGTCTTGAACTCCTGACCTCAGGTGATCCACCCACCTTGGCCTCCCAAAATGCTGCGATTACAGGCATGAGCCATCCCCCATCGCCAGCCTATGCACCTTTTAACCTAGCAATTTATCTTTCAGGAATTCTTGCAGCAGATAAACCCACACACTTGTTAAAGGATTTATGTGCAAGGTTATTAATTGCAGCATTATATAGGATAGCAAAAGATTAGACATAACCTAAAGACCTATTAATAGGAGAGTGGCTAAATAAATTATTTGAATCCATACAATGAAATTCTATGTATCCATAAAAGATTAACAAACTCCTTTAAAAAGATATTGTAAAATTAAAAAAATCAAAATATACAACCATGTGTCTATTGTGTTACCATTACGCACTGCTAACAGGACTTAAATATATACAGTTACATGTATATGTGTATATGCTTGCTGATTAATGCATAAAATATCTCTGGAAAAATGCACAGGAAACCAAAAACATTGATTGTGGGGAAAAGAATTGGGTAGCATGGGGAACAGGCGGAAGACGACATTTACTACTAACTTTGTTGTGCCATTTAAATTTGGGGGCATATGAAGTATTAAAAATAAAATACTATAAAACATAAATATAGCATTAATAAAGCATTATTTTAACCTAAGGTATTCACTGCTAACTCAAATATCAGAAGGGGAATTCTGTTTTCTGGGAAAATTGGCTAGCTAAAAGTGTTACTTCAATTTGGTACTACTCCTTTGTTAGAAATATAAACATTCCCATGATTCCTTTTTTTTTTTTTTTTTGAGGTGAAGTTTCACTCTTGTTGCCCAGGCTGGAGTGCAATGGCGTGATCTCAGCTCACCGCAACCTCTGCCTCCGTGTTCAAGTGATTCTCCTGCCTCAGCGTCTGGAGTAGCTGGGATTACAAGCATGCGCCACCATGCCTGGCTAATTTTATATTTTTAGTAGAGACGGGGTTTCTCCATGTTGGTCAGACTGGTCTCGAACTCCTGACCTCGGGTAATCCATACGCTTCGGCCTCTGAAAATGCTGGACTACAGGCGTGAGCCATCGTGCTGACCCTGTGATTATTTTATGACTTAACTTCTCCATCTGTAATATGGTATAGTAATATCACTAACACATATACAAGAGAAAATGAAACTGAAGCAGTAGCAATAAGAGAAGCAGTCTAAAAACACAAAGTGCCAGGCTACTGTGGCTATTAATAATGCTACATTTTGACATTTAAGTGAATTTAATCAATATTTGTGAATGAAAGAATGAACGAATGGATAAAGTGATAGGAGAAGGAAGATGGGAGAAGAATTATATTGAATTGCTTGAGTTTCAAGAAAACCATTTTAAAAGCACAGGAATAAATTTAAGGAGCAGACTTAAGGTAGATAGATCGTGTTAATGCATTGTGTTATCCAATACTTCACTGAAGAATTGTGATACTCCAGGGAAGCAACGCAGCCTAGCAGCTGATGCCACAGGTTTTAGAATCAGGAAACTTACATTCATAGTCTTACATTCATACACACTAGCTGTGTGACCTGGAGTAAATTATTTAACCTCTATCTGCCTCAGTTTCCTCCAGAGCTAGAAGGATTCTCAGAGATGATCTAATCTGTGTCTCTTATTTACCAGATGATAAGACAAGATAAAAAGGGGCTTGAGGAGCCTAAGTTGTTGCCCAAAGTGGCATTGCCAACCTATTTGGCCCCAGAACATAGGAGGTAGATTGCACACAGGCACAAATTCCTTGCAGCTCCTCTCATCAAGAAAGAGAGTCTTTACCCCTTTAATGTGGTAAAAATGAAGGTGTGTGAGAGCCCAGCCTGGACTGTAAGGGGTCTTTGAGCTTCCTTCTGCTTCTTTCACTCTTGGAATGCTGCTGCCATGTGAAAACACTGGGGTTAGCCTGTGGGAGGATGAGAGGCCATGTGGAGGAGAGACAAGAATCCTCAGCAGAAGCCCTCCAATGCCAATCAGCTGGCTGACTGCCAGACATGTGACTGAGGGGCCCCAGAGCACTCAGCCCCAACCAAGCCACCAGCAGGCTACAGAAACCGACCGAGTTGATTCAGACTAGAAGAGCTGCCCTAGCCATCCGGCCATCCCAGCCACCCCAAGGAACCATGAGATAAATCAATAAGATGCTTGTTGTTTTAAGTTTGGCATGTTTGTTACACAGCAAGAACTAACTGTTAATAAACTCTATGATAGCCTCTTTTCAATGAAACTATATTTACAATCATTTCTAGGAGGTCCTTTTTTTTTTTTTAAGAGACAGTCTTGCTCTGTCACCCAGGTTAGAGTGCAGTCAGTCACTATAGCCTCAACCTCTGGTTCAAAAGACTCTCCCATCTCAGCTTCCTAAGAAGCTAGGACTACAGGCACATGCCACCAAGCTTGGCTAACTAATTTTTATTTTTTTAGAGATGGGGGTCTCAATATGCTGCCCAGACTGATGTTGAACTCCTAGCCTCAAGTGATCCTCCTGCCTCAGCATCCCAAATTGCTGGGATTACAGGCATGAGCCAGTGTGTCCAGCCTCTAGGAAGTCTTGGGTGACCAATTCACCTAGATTGACAGTCTCTCCCCACCTACACGTTGCCTGGTCCATGTCCCTCTCCTCCCAGAAGCAGCTTCTGTTTCTGCGTGGGATCCTTTGAAGGGAGGGATAAATTTAATGACCTCCAGAGTCACAGACCATCATCCTTCTGCAGCAGCAGAAGACAGACTGGTACAGGACCCAGAGGGTTCTTAGTTGCAGAAGTCCTCCTGCCCCACCTCTTATTTCACAGACTCTAGATCCCTGTTACTGGGTTTGTCAATTACACTATTATTAAATTATTCAGGATTAGAAGGAAAGGTGCTTACCTGGCACTGGCTGGAAGGTGCTAGGCAACAGGGAAAGAACATCCTATAAATATGAAAGCCCTGATGGCCGGGCGCGGTGGCTCATGACTGTAATCCCAGCACTATGGGGGAGGTCCAGGAGGGCAGATCCGTTGAGGTCAGGAGTTCGAGACCAGCCTGACCAACATGGTGAAACCCTGTCCCTACTAAAAATACATAAATCAGCCGGGTGTAGCGGCAGGCGCCGGTGATCTCAGCTACTTGGGAGACTGAGGCATAATAATAGTTTGAACCTGGGAGGCAGGGGCTGCAGTGAGCCGAGATCATGTCACTGCACTCCAGCCTGGGCAACAGAGCAAAAGCAAGACTCTGTTAGAAAAAAAAAAAAGAAAAAAAAAAAAAAAGAGCCTGGGAGTAAGCTCCTTGAGTAGGAGGATTCCAAGTGTTCACTCCCCTCTTCTTTTTATCCTCATTTCCCTTTTCCTTGGCTTCCATTAATATTTTCTTTCCTGTTCCCTCAAGGTATTCATATTCATTTCTAGAAATAAATGCAGGGTTTCCTGGTTTCCATTAAATTTAATGCCCATATCCTCTACTCATTCCCCTTCCTTCCAACTTTAGGAATCTTTTCATTTTTCTCTTTCATAGCTTTCCCCCTACCTGCCCTCATATAGGAGATGCTAGAACTGCCAGGCTCCTGACGAAAGCCCCAAGATTCTCCCAGTCAGAAAGAACCTTATGAGGTTCTGTTACTCTATTGTTACCAAGAGGTCAAGGACACATGGACAAAGGAACATCTGGCTTTTTTGTTTGTTTGTTTTTTTATTTCTACAGAGTTTTGGGGAACAGGTGGTATTTGGTTACATGGTAAGTTCTTCAGTGGTGATCTGTGAGATTTCAGTGCACCCATCACCCAAGCAGTATACACTGAACTCAATTTGTAGTCTTCCCTCACCCGCTTTCAACCTTTCCCCCTGAGTCCCTAAAGTCCACTGTATCATTCTTATGCATGCGCCTCCTCATAGCTTAGCTCCCATTTATGAGTGAGAACATATGATCCTTGGTTTTCCATTCCTGGTTACTTAACTTAGAATAATAATCTCTAATTCCCATACGGTTGCTGTGAAAGCCATTAATTCAATCCTTTTTAAGGCTGAGTAGTATTCCATCACTTATATGTATGTGTGTGTGAGTGTGTGTGTGTGTGTGTGTGTGTGTATACCTATATAACAGTTTCTTTATCTACTTGTTGATTAATGGGCATTTGGGCTGCTTCCACATTTTTGCAATTGTGAAATGTGCTGCTATAAACATGCATGCACAAGTTCTTTTGCATACAGTGACTTCTTGGGAACACCCGACTTTGGAGACAAGGGTAGAATTGTTTGGGGATTTGGAAATCCTGGGGTGGAGTAGCAGTCAGGAGGAGGAGCCAAGCTGGTGGGAGGAAGCCAGCGGGAGTCAGCTTGGCTGCGGTTTCCTTCTTGCCAGGGATAGTTTCTATGCTGCCTAACTTGGTGCTGGACACAGTTCTCAGAATCCCATCACCCTTGAACTCGAACATGGTGTCTTTTTGTTGTTTGTTTGTTCCAATGCTAAGTTTCTACCCAGGCATCTTGGAATAAGCTGAGGTGCACAGACCCCGTAGGTTGGAGCAAAGTGGTTTCACCCATTCCCATCCACCTGTCGGGTATTTGGTACTTTTGAGAAATGCTTTAGAAGAGGAATGAGGAAATCTCTGTGTCATCACCTGGAAATTCTAGTCCATGACCTCAACAGCCCTCCTGGAATTTCCCTGGTCAGTTTTCTGTCCTAAATGCAAATCATCTACATTAACAGAAGATTCTGGGCACTTGTATAAAAATGGCTGCAGCTATTCACAGCGTTCTATTTGGTGATAGAGGAAAGCAGTTGAGGTTCTATTCTATAGGGACATTAGGTATGCTGGTCAAAGCAGAAAGGGTCCTGAAAGGAAAAGCAAGCATTCCCAAGGACAGTAAGGTCAATGCAAACAGCTACCAGGCATGGGTACCATCTGAGCGATTTCATCTTCCAGCAGGAATTTCCCAAACCTGATCACTTTCTCCACTGCTAACAGACAGTAGAGGAAACATGGCAATGGGGAAGACCATTTCAAAAACAAACCACTTACTCTTTACAGCAAAGGGACTGAAGTTTTTCAGGAAAAAGATCTAGCTGCTCTCTCATTCATCAAAATGTGGCAGGGAAGTGATTACAAATGCAAATGTAACCTTTAGGTCCTGTAGGCAAAGACAGTGCTCACCACCTGCACCTAGTGGGCAGTTGAGGCTGGGTTCTTTTCTCATTTCTAGTATTTTAATAAATATGTGGTCACAAATTCTGCATTTATTGGTGGGTGGGTAAAGAAAGTTACTGCTATACATTTTAAATAATTAATATTAGTATTTTGTTTCTATTGAGTATAGTTTATTTCTATTTAGTATCAGTTTCTAAAGCAAACTTACATACAAGATAATATCTATACTTCCCTTTTGAGATTCAAGAACTAAATGAAGAGCTAGGAGGTACCAGGCATCATGAGAGGTATTAGCACCTAGAATTTTTATAATGTGTCTGTGAAGAATATTCATCCACGTGTCCCCATTTTGCAGACGTGAAGACAGATTCCAAGCACGTAAGGGTCTTGGCCATTACTTGGTGATATGGTTTGGCTGTGTCCCACCGCCCCAAACTCATCTTGAATTGTAGCTCCCACAATTCCCACATGTCATAGTAGGGACCTGGTGGGAGGTAATTGAATCATGGGAGTGGGGCTTTCCCATGCTGTTCTCATGATAGTGATTAAGTCTCAGGAGATCTGATGGTTTTATAAGGGGGCATTTCCTTGCACACGCTCCCTTGCCTGCTGCCATGTGAGATATGCCCTTCGCCTTCTGCCATTATTGTGAGGCCTCCCTAGACATGTGGAACTGTGAGTCTATTAAACTTCTTTTTCCTTATAAATTACCCAGTCTCTGGTATGCCTTTATCAGCAGCTTGAAAACAGACTAATATGCTTGGGTAATGCAAGGCAGAAAGGAGATTTGAACCTAGATATACTGACTCCAATCCCAGTATACATTCAGGATACCCTTGTAGTCAAGTGCATGGCGATAAAAAAGCACAAGCATGACCCGTGGTTTGATTATACTTTGGTGAGAGCCTCAGGGCTCTGGTGTCATTGAAGAGGGAAAAGTATCTATGGCAGATACATTTGACTGGTATTAGGAGAAGGGCAGCAGGAAAAGGGGGTTTTCTGATGCATCTTTCTGCTGCATCAAGCACTTCACTGAATTACCATCTCTCCCTTGGGTCTGTGGAATACACATTTCCTTTGTAACTTCATCTTGGGTCTGGGGCACAGGGTCTTGGGGGCCATCTTTCCCACATAGGAAACACAAGGGTTCAACATGACCACCCTCAACTAGGATGGAACAGCTAGATCTCAGTGGGGAGAGTACTCTGACTGGGTTTGGAGAAGTGGAATTCAGGCATATGGAGTAGTCCCTGGTGATGACTAGCCAGGCTCAGATGTGTATTTATACAGCATCCCTGTCTTAGAAATTTGACATGTACTAAATCATGGGGCATTTTTATAAAAAAGGGACAAGCCTTGATGACATCAGGTGGTGGCTTCCTTGCTGTGGGATGCCTTTCCCTCTTGAACCCTGACCAGCTGCCATGAAACCTTTGTGTTCTGCAACCCCTCTAACAGCTAAAGCCCTCCATGGGCAGCTTGGTCTAGCCTGGGGTAGTAGCCTTGAGAGGTGGCTGGGCTAGACCTTGAGGGGAAACTGGGCTAGACCGGTTTACTCCACTAGATTCTCAAAGATTCAGCATTGCTGTTTCCATTCTTTTTTTTTTTTTTTTTTTTTTTTTTTGAGACGGAGTTTCACTCTTGTTACCCAGGCTGGAGTGCAATGGCGCAATCTCGGCTCACCGCAACCTCCGCGTCCTGGGTTCAGGCAATTCTCCTGCCTCAGTCTCCTGTGTTTCCATTCATCTTTAAGTTGCTACATAAATTTTCATTAAGTGAACTTCTTCCTCATTCCTTATTTTATTCCCCCCCGGGGGATTTGATTTTTAATTAAAGGAGAAGTAATTAAGGACCCCAGGAAGTTTATTTTTTCAATTTGTGATGTCCCCTCATCATTGTCTCTCAATGCAACTGTTGGTAAAAGTGGCAAGTGGCGTTAGTGCTATTATTAACCCCATCGTTATACTTGAAAGATTCCAGAAGATTTGATTTACCCGATATTCCTTCTCTGTACGGCTATGGTGATGAGTGGGAAGTCAAGAAGAAACACAAAGTAGGATGTGAATAAATCCATTTTTTTCCACAATAAGTGACTGAAATCATACTTTTCTTCCTTTTTTTCCTAGACTTCGGTTGTGTAAGAAGTGTGGTGGTATGAGTTAAACTTGGCCTCCAACTGGCTTTGCTTGAGCACAGTGATTCCCATAGGGAGTAGGAAATTCTCTACACTGCAGAGTTTTGGAGGAGATGCTTTAGAACGTGGTGCACGATTCCCCTCATACTCCACATGCATCTAAAGAACAGAACAGAATGCTGAGTGCACTGCAGGACAGGGACAAGGGTGTGTGGTTGCTCAGTTACCCAGTGAGAATCGGCGTCCCCGGACCCTACCCGCAGGAGACTGACATTTAGACAAACTCGTTCTCAGCCACCAGCGCCGCGCCCGACGCAGGGCACGGCTCTGAATGGCTCTGGCATCTGTTTTGTCTTGCCTCAAGCCCACACACTGGGACTTGCTTGTTTTCATCCAATAGCAATTAGCACCGTGGTAAATGCCTTGTGCTCTGTGCTAATTCAGAAGAATAAGCCTGTCGCAACTCTGCCAAGAATTACAGCTAATCACAGAGGGCTGGGGCACACCTGCCCTTTCATTAGCCTTTTGTTTTAAAATGAGAGGTTGGTGCAACCCGAAACACTGCATTCTCCCCTTGGTTGGGGATAACCATGGAGACTCGAGGGGACCTAAAGTGCATCCTGGTGGCCACCCCTGGCATCTGTAGGATGGTGCTTCCTACAAAGGGGCACAGTGAACAACAGGGAACCCAAGCAGCCGTAAACTGCGGGCAACTGCAGACAGGGTGGGCCCCGGGGATACTCCACAGAGGTGCAGAAGCTTGGTCTACAGTAGCGCTCATCACTGGAGATGGCTCAGAAGCCACCGCAGATGCAACCCTTGCAAATAAAGACGTGGGCTGGCTCCACTTTTAAGATGGAAAGCTCCTGGTTATTGTTTTCTTTTAGCCTCATCATCTAACCTAGTACCTGTGCTTTTTCTAAGAATACACCCTTTGTCCTAATTTGGTATTGACCATTTATTGATTTTTTTGTGCTTTTTGTTTTAAAGTTAGGTTTGAAAAATAATTTACACTCAGGAAAATTCTCCCTTTAAAGTGTATGGGTCTATGAGTTTTGAGAAATATCAACAGGCACGTGATCACCGCTACCACCGTGGAGCCATCGATGGTTCTACTGTCTGAAAATTCTTTCTTGTTCTTTTCTTGTCAGTTACCCTTCCCTGCCCAAAGCCCAGGAATCCACTGATCTAATTTTTGTCACTATTACTCTGCTTTTTCCACAATGCCATATAAATGGAATAATTCAGTATTTTTTTGTTAGTGGCTTCTTTCGCTTAGCATAATGCTTTTGAGATCCACCCACATTGCCTGGTGTATGAGCGGTTTGTTGTTTTATTGTTAAGTGGTATTTCATGGCAAGGATGTACTGTAGTTTATTTTCCAGCAAATGGACATCTGGGCTGTTTCCAACTTTTAGTTATTATTAACAATCTGCCATGAATATTCATGCACATCTTTGTGAGGGTATATGTTTTTATTTCTTTTGGGTAGATACCTAGGAGTGGGATTGCTTGGTCCTTCATCATATATTTAACTTTATAAGAAGCTGCCCAGATGTTTTTCTTTTATTTTTTAGAGTCTCGTTCTGTCACCCAGGCTGGAGTGCACTGGTGTGATCTCAGCTCACTGCAATCTCCGCCTCCCAGGTTCCAGCGATTCTCCTGCCTCAGCCTCTGGAGTAGCTGGGATTACAGGTGCACCACCACCATGTCTGGCTAATTTTTGTATTTTTAGTAGAGACGGGGTTTCACCATGTTGGCCAGGCTGGTCTCGAACTCCTGACCTCAGGTGATCCACTCACCTTAGCCTCCCAAAGTGCTGAGATTACAGGCATGAGCCACTGCACTCAGCCTGCCCATATGTTTTTAAACTTGCATTGCTATCAGCAACATAAGCAAGCTAAAATTGCTCTTCTTTGTTAACACTTGGTATTGCAAGTTTTGACAAGATTAGTCATTCTAATAAGGAATCTAGAAGTATCTAATAGTGATTTTCGATTGCATTTTCCTAAGGACTAATGATACTGAGATTCTTTTCATGTTATAATTTATTTTAAAAAATCACTTTAAATCTACTCTGCTCAAGTTCATGTTGAAGACAGTTCTCATGCAACTTATTTTAGTGGGAATTTGTCAAATCTCTCCCACGTGCTTAAAAACGTGCAACCCAGGGAAGGGAAAACATAGCAATGACCATCGATGTGCCTGTAGAACAGGGGCTGCTTTACTTAACTTTTCCCTCATGCTGAGCTCATCTCCAGGGAGGAACTGAGTCTTTCCACCTCCCCAGCTCCCAGCTCAGGGTCAAACACAACAGCAGGTGGTTCAATAAATATTCTATGATTGATGGAAGCAAGATGGTGGCTCTTGTTCCCAGTGGACATGACTAGGGTATGTGCCTGTGTAGTGGGAGGTGTTAGAAAGGGCTGATTGACCACTTAGTAAAAGATCTGCCCAGTGGAAGGCATTCATGGTATATGGAGGTCAGCAGTCCTCTATCAGGCTGCTCATGAACACCAGGGAAAGAGTTTAAGAAGAGGTGGATTTACCTTGATGCTAATGAGACTCGTGCTTCAAGGCCTCACTTGCATGGTACCCACTGGGTGCTGGGAAGTCACAGGCGTTCTAGAGTGTTGTAGGTGTGGAGGGAAAGAAGCTAGGTTGCAATCAGAACACTCAAAAACATTTCTAAACCAAGGGACCTGCCTCGGTAATATGTCTGATTTCTTCCCTCATTTTAAAGCAATACTAAGCATGGAAATTTTTTTTATTGGTGATTTCGTTTTGTTCTGTTTTTCATTAAGAAATTCTCACAAAATCTGGATCTGCTCCTGCTGGGTGTCACCCCAGAGGTTGTGATTTAATGCGTCTGGGGTGTGGCGATTTTTAGAACTTGGTGTTGAGTGGAATGTGCCGCAGGGTTAAGCCACATGGTTACAGTGTCCACTAATGACCAGGTGTAAGCTACGTGCCACCAGGAAAGACCCTCACACGTGTGAGCTCTTGTCATTTTTAACATCAGCCCTTCCACCAAATGGGCCCTTTTTGTTCTTGTTTTGAGACTCTCCTATGTCAATGTGTCCTATAGGCCATCTCCTTATGACACCCGCTGGCAGGTCACAGCCCCTGCTCACTCCTCCCCAGTGGCTTTTCCCGAGTCACTGGTGAAAGCCCAGGCTACTCCAGAGGGGCAGCATAGCAAGCTGCTTAGAGCTTGGGACAGATGCTCAAGTCCATGCTGCAGTCCTGCTTCTGAGTCAGACGGAACTGGATCAGAATCCCACCTCTGCCACTGACCAGCTTTGTGACCCTAGACACGTTCCTTAACCTCCCTGTGCCTCAGTTTCTTCATCTGGAAAATGGGGATGATAACAGGACAGCAGCATAGCTTTCAAATGAAGATGAAACGAGAGGATGGTAAAAGTCCCTGCTGCAGGCCAGGAGCACGGCAGGTGCCTGACAAAAGAGGAATTCCACCCCGGCTGATTGACAACTGCCTGTCTTCTGGTCCACCCTGAGCCATGCTTCCTCCCCTGCACGGAGCTGCCTTCCTTCTGAGACATCACCGTGTCTCCACTGGCCACACTGCTGATGGGGCATTTTCTCATCACCTGCTTCTCTTCTCAGTTTGATGCTGGGTCTTAGAGGGAAGAGACAAGGCTTTACATCCTTCCGTGTATAGGGGTGGTTCTAAGAGAACAGTATCATCATCCACATAATAGTAACAGTGAACATGGTTTTGAATGTCAGTGTTTCAGACAAGCAACCCATACCTCAAGGAGGCTGTATACCCATCTAAGGTCACACAGCCTATGGGATAACATTCATCCATGTCTAAGTTTTCAGCCACCTGAGGCAAAAATGAGAAAAAGAAGGTAGAGATAACCATACTTATTTAAAGAACTGGCTTTTATTAGGAGATTACATCACCTCCATTTTCCTTTTTTAAATTTTAAATCCTCTTTCATGAATGGCAAGGTAGTGATAGTAGGTTGCAGCTTTTTTTTTTTCTTTTTTTGAGGTGGATTCTTACTCTGTCACCAGGCTGGAGTACAGTGGCATGATCTCGGCTCACTGCAACCTCCACCTCCAAGTTCAAGTGATTCTCCTGCTTCAGCCTCCCCAGTAGCTGGGACTACAGGTGTGTGCCACCACGCCCAGCTAACTTTTGTATTTTTTGTAGAAACAGGGTTTCATCATGTTGGCCAGGATGGTGTCAATCTCTTGACCTCATGATCTGTCTACCTCTGCCTCCCAAAGCGCTGGGATTACAGGTGTGAGCCACCATGCCCAGCCTGCAGTAGATATTTTTAAATGACTTCACATTGCAAAATAAATTATTGAGTATCCTATATTTTTCTCTCCCAGTTTTTTTTCTGGTAACACGTTATTGGTCTCTGAAGTAAAAAAAAATCTGAGACCTGTTAGTCTAAAAAACAGCTGTATATAAAATGATACTCAATCTGTATTGGCTAAATCAATAAATACGACACTTTACATTAGCTTCTGATGCAAACTTGCTGCCAGCAGGAGGAAGGAAGAGAAAATCTTTCAGTTCCTAATTTAATTTCTTCCACCAATATTTATTGAGCAACTAATTTGTGCCAAGCACTGTGCTAGCATCTATGGACACAAAACAAATAAAACACAACCACTGCCCTCAAAGGACCTGGCATCATTCCCAACAATTAGGTTGGGAGAAGTAAAAAGAAACTTTCCTGCTAGAATAACCAATCGATATTTCAACAGAAATATCAATAGTGTAAAAACAGTCAATCAGTATCAATATTTGTTAAGGATGTCTTTAATGCAATTTTGTTTTTTGACACAGGGTCTTATTCTGCTGCCCAGGATGGAGCACTGTGGTGGTGACAGGGTTCATTGCAGCCCTAACCTCCTGGGTTCAAGCAATCCTCCTGCCCTAGCTTCCTGTATAGCTGGGACTACAGGTGTGTGCCATCACACCTGGCCAATTAAAAATTTTTTTTGTAGAGGTGGGATCTCCCTACGTTTCCTGGGCTGGTCTTGAATTCCTGGCTCAAGTGATCCTCCTGCCTCAGTCTTCCAAAGTGCTAGGATAATGTATGTGAGCCACGGTGCCCAGCCAAGCATGTCTTTTGACCCTTAGAAGAAAAATACCACTAGACAGGGCACAACGCTTCTCTCTCTCTCTCAGCCTGTCAGCCCTTAATGAGGCTAAACTAATAAGGATATTTTAACCCTCATTTGGTAACATTCTTGGGGTTCACCTGTTACAAGGAGAAAGTGCAGAGAGCAATAAGATTTCTAACAAAAAAGCATTAGATATAAGGGCTATGGATCACTTGAAAAACATTTATGAAAATATAAAGAATATTAAAATATAAAGAATGAACCATAAACCTAGTATCTAAATAATTCCTGTTGGATATTAAAATAAAAAGCATTTTATCATGTAGCTAGAAAATTCAACTTAAAAATAGGATGGCATAAAATAAAAATGAGTTCTGACTCCTCTCAGTAGGCCATCTTCATGTATCTGTTCAGATGTATTTTCCATGCATATGCCATCAAAATTTGTATATAAAACACACATAATACAATATACATAAGCCGTCCATTTTTTCATTTTTGTATGCAAAGGACTCATACTGAACCACACTCTTCTCCACTGCTTTTTACTTGCAAATACATCGCAGAGATATTTCTGTATTAGTTTTTTAAGATCTATCCCCCTTTTTAAAGGATATATAGTATTCTATCAGAGGATATTCCATACTTTTTTTAAAAACCAATCTCCCATTTCCCAAATATTTAATGTCTTTTGTTTAGAAATAATGCCTTAATGAGTGCCTCTGTATAGATATTTTGGTGTACTTTTGAGGCATACCTGCAAATTCCTATAGGGGGAATGCTGCTTAAAAGAATATATGTATTTAAATTTGTAGGCCAGGCGCAGTGGCTCATGCCTTTAATCCCAGCACTTTGGGAAGCCAAGGTGGGCAGATCACTTGAGGTTAGGAGTTCGAGACCATGCTGGCCAACATGGTAAAACCCCATCTCTACTAAAAATGCAAAAACTAAGCCAGGTGTGGTGGTGGGTGCCTGTAATCCCAGCCACTTGGGAGGCTGAGGCAGGAGAATCGCTTGAACCCAGAAGGCAGAGGTTGCAGTGAGCTGAGATGACACCATTGCAGCACTCCAGCCTGGGAGACTGAGCGAAACTCTATATCAGAAAAAAAAAAATTGGTAATAGTTATTACCACATTGCCTTGCAAAAAATTGCACAGATTTGTATTCCTATGAAGAATGGTGGTGTAATTCTTTGCCAGGGATTTGTGTTCTCAAACTTTTCCATTTTTGCCAATTTGATAGTTGACTTTTGATATGACATCAATGTTTCACATTGCTTATTTCTGCACTTGCTTGTTCAGCTTTTCTTTATTGGCTTGTATATAGCCACACTTACTAACCTTTTCCTTTGCAGCTTCTGGTCTTCATCTTTGTTTTAGAAAGTGTGAGCACTTCAGTATACTGAATTCACGTACGTTCTCCTTCTATAACATTTATGCTTTTGTTACTTTAAAGTCTTTGATCCATTTGGAATTTATTTGCTTTTATTGATGTCACTTTATTTTTTCCCCAAATGTTTAGTCAGGTATTCCACATTATTTATTAATGAATTCAGCTATTCTTTCCTGACTTGATACACTATTTTTATGATTAAGTCCATTTCTGAATTCTACCCAGCTCTCTAATTCTTTACCAATACCAAATTGCTTTAATTACTGTTGCTTCTTAATGTGTTGTGATAATCTGATAGGCACAACTTATCATATTACTCTTTCCTACCTCTTCCTTGAGCTTCCTTGCTATATCTATGTCACAGTAATTACCAGTATTATTTTCTGAATTTTCTCTATCAAAAGGAAATGACTCTTGGAATGCTGTAAATATTCTGTAAGACATTTTCTGTATATTTTTGATAGATACCCTTTAATTGGTCCATGAAACTGTAGTTTCCTATAAAGCTATAGCTACAGGCAGTAAGCAAGCAGGACTTTTGTCTTTAACTTTTTCCCTCTGTTAAAACTTGCTTTAGCCTCTACATTCAAGCACAGCAATGTACGGAGCTGCTAATTTCCCACCTTTGCAAAGCGCATTTAGTCTATTTCACCATGCAGTAGCGGGATTCCAGGTTGCCACTGCCTGTTTCTGGACAGAGTCTGAGAGGTCTCTGGCTTTAGTCTCACTTGTTACTTTGTATTTGTGTTCCATTTCTGGTCCATGGGGAAATCTACAATGCTTTGGAGTCCAGTTACATATTTACCTTTCTCTTCTTCTATTTTACATGTTAGAACAGAGGGAGTGAGTCAGTGTGAATTTACCATGCCCTCCTGATAGGAAATCTGTGTGTGTGTGTGTGTATTTCCCTCTTAGGGTTTTAAAAGGAGATTCTCAGAATCTAGGAGCATAATTATCACTTGACAAAGCTTTGGGTGGTCATGACTGCTGGGGCTCAGGGACAAGATCACATGGTCACGTTTCACTAGGGGTTTTTTTGGAGGTTTGTTTTTACATCTAGAAACTCCAATATGTTCAAATCTTCATGCATAATCAAGACTTCCCCTGTATACCTTAGAGATATTCTGAGTTCAATTCCAGACCACCTCAATAAAGTGAGTAGCATAATAAAGTGAGTAACACAATTTTTTGTTTTTGGTTTTCCACTGTGTAGAAAGGTTATGTTTACACCACACTGTTGTCTATTGAGTGTGCAACAGTGTTATGTTTAAAAGTCTAATTTAAAATACTTTATTGCTAACAAATGCTGATACTGAGTCATGAGGGGAGCACATGCTGTGGGAAAAACGGTGCCAATACACTTGCTTGATGTAGGGTTGCCACAAATCTTAAAGTGGTAAAAAATGCAGTATATCGGTTGGGGATGGTAGCTCACGCCTGTAATCCCAGCTCTTTAGGAGGCTGAGGCAAGTGGATCACCGGAGGTCTGGAGTTCGAGACCAGCCTGCCTAACATAGTGAAACCCCATTTCTACTAAAAACACACAAAAAATTAGCTGGGCATGGTGGTGCATGCATGTAATCCCAGCTACTTGGGAGGCCGAGGCAGGGGAATAGCTTGAACCCAGGAGGCAGAGGTTGCAGTGGGCCGAGATTGTGCCATTGCACTCTCGCATGGGCAACAAGAATGAAACTTCGACTCAAAAAAAAAAAAAAAAAAACCCAAAAAACCAGTATGTGTGAAGTGCAGTAAAGTGAACCACAATAAAAGAAGGTCTCCTGTATATACTTTTCCTCAGCCATGCAGTGAGGCTTTTGGGCTGTAGTCCATAGGCAGTATCCTTTGCTCCACACCTAACTCTAAAGCTAGGGGCAGTCAAGAGTGATGGGTGGGGATAGGGAAGGATGATATCAGTAACTTGTTCTATGATGAAGCGTCCATGCCCCATTTTAAAAACTCTTATCATTTTTCCTACACAGCAGATTGTGTAATAGGAATTCTCTGATCTAGTTGGTTGTGCTGTTTGATTTAGAAAGTCAGGCATTGGAAGGGCTGTATTTCTTTCCCTTCTTCTTTTTTTTTTTTTTTTTTGAGACAGAGTTTTACTCGTCACCCAGGCTGGCGTACAATGGCATGATCTTGGCTCACTGCAACCCCCACCTCCCGAGTTCAAGCGATTCTCCTGCCTCAGCCTCCTGAGTAGCTGGGATTACAGGTGTACACCACCAGACTGGCTAATTTTTTATATTTTTACTAGAGATGGGGTTTCACCATTTTGCCCAGGTTGGTCTCGAATTCTTGGCCTCAAGTGCTCCGCCCACCCTGGCCTCCCAAAGTGCTGGGATTACAGGTGTGAGTCACGGTGCCCAGCCCCGATAGCCGTATTTCCTCTGGTATTGTAACTTACACAGTACAGGTTTGCATAATGTTGAGAACAATAAAATGTAAAAAGAATTATACTCCATTCTTTGGTTCTTATAAAAATATTTTTTAAAGTATACAAAACGATGTTTTGATATATAGAGTGAAATGGTGTTTTGGGATCTTAAATGTGAAATCTTGTCATATTTCTGTTGTGGTTATTTTCTTATTTTTTCAAAGGTAGAAATGCTTTCATATTCTCACAGGGGAAGCACTTAAGGCAAATATCAAGTTTTCCATGAATGTGGGAAATGCTCGGTTACATGCGCGGAAAGGATGTCTGGAATGAGAAAAACATTCCATTACGTGGGCTAGGTCAAGGCCATTTCAGAAACCACAATGCCCTGAAAACTATCCTCTGCCATGTCCCTTTCTACCTTGAAAGGTTTGGGAGGAATTCCTTCCCGTTAGAACAGGTCAGACATGGACAAGATACCACGTTTTTCTAAAGGAGACTCTATAGAAATGGAGAAACTGGTCAATTTACATAATGCAGTTTTGGGTATCCTGAGTTATTTTCATTAAAGATACTGGTAAGATCCTTAAGATGAGTGATTATGCCTCACACTTTAAAAAATGTTCTCCAAAGGACTTGCTAAGGGCTTGACAAACACTTGCTAAGCTGACTTACAAAACACGGTTGGCACAATCTCAGCATTTTAATCATGACAAATCTCGGGGCTGACAAACTGCATGTTGATGTCCTTGTTTTCTATCTAATGAAAATATTTAATTTTCAGAATGAACTGAAAGTCACCCCTGGTTTGCTTAATGCCAACCTTGCCTCAGATGACAAATCATTCCCAAGGGCAGTACTGTGTCTCCGGAAGCCTAGAGCGGGGCCAGGCTCTCTGGTTTTCAGCTCTAGGTGTCCTCTCATTTGTCTTTCTTACTGGGTAGATGAAATCTTTATTAAAATCCAAAAGTATGATAGTGTTTATCCTCAGAGGCTACCATTTATAGAGGAGAATAACTCCCCAAATTGTAGATGAACTGAATTTTCATGACTTTGCCCGCTTTGGAGATGTCACCCAATGCAAGCATTTCTGTCTGTAGGTCACCAAGCTACCTAATAAAGCTGGGGATGTCCTTGCTGAAGCTTTTCTGATTCACACATGTTTGAATTCATCTGCCTTCCTTGGTGGAAAGGGAAAGCCTCTGCATTAGTCCATTCTCACACTGCTATAAAGAAATATTTGGGACTGAGTAATTTTTACAGAAAAGAGGCTTAGCTAGCTCACAGTTCTGCAGCCTGTACAGGAAGTATGGTGGTTTTGGCTTCTGCAGAGGCCTCGGGAAGCTTCCAGTCGTGGTAGAAGGCAAAGGGGGAGCAAGGTGTCTTACAAAGCAGTATGAGGAGTGAGAGAGAGAGGGAGGGGAGGTGCTACACACCTTTAAACAAGATCTCAGGCTGAGCACAGTGGCTCATGCCTCTAATTCCAGCACTTTGGGAGCCCGAGGTAGGCAAATCACGAGGTCAGGAGCTCGAGACCAGCCTGGCCAACATGATGAAACCTCTGTCTCTATTAAAAATATAAAAAATTGGCTTGGATGTAGTGGCTGGTGCCTGTAACTTACTCTCAGTTACTCAGGAGGTTGAGGCAAAAGAATCGCTTGAACCCAGGAGGCAGAGATTGCAGTGAGCCGAGATTGTGCCACTGCACTCCAGCCTGGGCGACAGAGTTGAGACTCCATAAAAACAAAAACAGAAACAAACAAACAAACAAAAACAAGATCTCATGAGAATTCGCTTCCTACCACCATGACATTACCAAGGGGAATATCTGCCCTCCTGATCCAGACACCTGCCCCCAGGCCCCATCTCCAACACTGGGGATTACAATTTCACATGAAATTCAGTGAGGACACAAATCTAAACCATTCTGGTTATTTAAATTTTTGTGTCCCAAAGGAAACATTTTGGGGTACTTTATTCATTTCCATTAATATGGTAAATAATCATTTAAACCCAAGGAAGAAGTTCCTCAAACTAAATAATTATAAAAACATGGATCTTGACACTCTTCTAGGTTAAAATAGAGTTTCTGTTACTGTCGCAGCAAACCTCTTGTTAAGCAGCTTTCTCATTAGAGTCTCAGTCAGTCAAAAGAATGAGTTAATCCCGGCATGCATGTTTTTTGGTAACATGTTTGTAATGATGCAGGAGGGAAGTTGTGATTGCTTACTTTCTTGCAGGATGGCTCCAAAAATGTTCTCCTGTCTTCGGTTTTTTTCTCCTAATAACTGGGGGCATCCCCATACTTCTCAGTTAAATGTAATACAACTTCCTATACAGTCTTAAACTCCCTGTCTATCCATTCTTTTTGTAATCTTTATAAATTATGATGCTAATCATCTTACAGATTTTTGTTGCTCACCTCAGAGTTAATTCATTTTGCATAAATTTTAAGCTAGGACAGAAGTTTTGGCCCCTAGGAACCCGATAAAAGTATTGATTTTTCCCTCCAAGGAGTTTTCAGAAAACTGAGTCCCAGACAGTAATCAGGTTGTTATCAAATGTCCCAAAGGTGGAAATATCTGTCATAAAGAAAATACCCATAAATTACTGGGCATTTTATCCTACGAGGGGTCAGCAGCACACAATGTATTTACATTTTATGATATATTAGGGATCTGAAAGTGACATACTATTTTATGGTTATAAAGAAAAAATGAATGAGCTCATATTCAATGGAACATTGTATCTTTTATATTGAGAAAATAATTTGAAGACAAAGGTAATGAAGAACCCCGAGGAAATTGCTAGTAGGCTCTCTAAGGTGTCCGTACTGAGTGATTCTTTTGTCTGTACATTTCTCATGTCTTATATGGCATTGTAAAGGCAGTCAGGTCTTTTCATTCGCACGGTTTTGGATCTTTTCAACAACGGTATTATTCTTTGTACTTAGAAGCTTGGCAGGCGCTGGAACCCATCTCTCAAGCAGAACAGGCTCAAGACATGAGGACAGATAGCTGCAGCTTGAAGGAGGTTGCATGAAATATTAACCCTGCTTCTCTCAGAACAGAGTCCTGCAACTGAGCCAATGAAGCAATCACTAGCTCCACAAATAAGACACTGCAACAAATTAAGAAGTACCTAAGATGCTCTTGCAGTCTGTAACAACAACTATGCCATGATAGAAAGGCTTGTGAAAAACAGATACATAGACCAATGGAACAGAATTGAGAGCCCAGAAATAAACCCCTGTATAGATGGTCAACTGAATTTTAACAAGGGTACCAAGAATACACAATGGGAAAATGATAGTTTCTTCAATAAATGATGTTGGGGAAACTGGCTATATACATGCAAAAGAATGAAATTGGACTCCTGTTATACACCATACTAAAATATCAACTCAAAATGGATTAAAGATTTAAATGTAAGACATGATACCACAAAACTCTTAGAAGAGAACATAAGGGAAAAGATCCTTGGTATTGAATATAACACCAAAAATGCAGGCAACAAAAGCAAAAATAAACAGGTGGGACTCTATCAAAGTAAAATGCCTCTGCACAGTAAAGGAAACAATCAATAAAACGAAAAGGTAACCTACAGGATGGGAGAAAATTTTGCAAACCATATGTCTGGTAAAAGTTTAATATCCAAAACACATTAAAAACTCATACAACTGAATAGCAAAAAAACCTGCACAAATGACCTGACTGAAAAATGGGCAAAGGACCTAAATAGACATTTCTCCAAAAAAAGACATACAAATGACCAAAAGACACAGGAAAAGGTGTTTACCGTCACTAATCATCAGGGAAATGCAACTGAAAACCACGATGAGATATCATCTCATGCTAGTTAGGAGGACTCATATTTAAAAAAAAAAAAAAAAAGGTAAGTGTTGGTGATTATATGGAAAAAAGGAAAAACTTACATATTATTGGTGGGACTGTAAATTGGCACAGCCATTACAGAAAATAGTATAGAGGTTTCTCCAAAAATTGAACATAGAACTGCCATGTGGTCCAGCAATCCCGCTACTGGGTATATACCCATAGGAACTGAAATCAGTATCCTGGAGAGATGTTTGCACTTTCATGTTCATTACAGCATTCTCAATAGCCAAGATATGGAAACAACCCAAATGTCAACTGATAGATGAATGGCTGAAGAAACTGTGGTGTATATACACAATTGATTATTAGCCCTAAAAAAGGAGGGAACCCTGCCATCTGTGACAACATGGATGAACCCAGAGGACATTATGTTAAGTGAAATAAGCCATACACGGAGAGACAAATACTGTATGATAAGACTTATATGTGAAATCTAAAAGAGTGAAACTCATAGAAGCAGAGAGTAGCCTGTTGGTTGCAGGGACTGGGGCAAGGGGAAGACTGGGAAGTGATGGTTACAGAGTACAGAGTTTCAGCCTACTGCCTGCAGCTGAGACTGTAGCCAGCAATACTTTGCCTAGTGCCTACAGCTAACATTACTGTATTGGGTACTTAAAATTGCTAAGAGGTTAGATCTTATGTTAAGTTATCTTAACAAACAACAACAACAATTATAATAAAGGTGGAAACTTTGAGAGGTGACAGATATGTTTATAATGTAGACGGTGGTGAGCATTTCATGGACGTTTACTTATCCCGAAACTGATCAAGATGTATATATTAAATATGTGCAGTTTTTATATGTCAAGCATACCTCAATTAAGTGGTTTAAGAAAAACAAACAAACAAAAAGGCTTGTGGAGCACACGAATCAGAGACTATAAATATCATCAGGGGTTGCAGAGGCGGCATACCTGATTACTCGGCCTCACCTGGGGCCAGACATGGAGAAGCCGACTTTAGGGACAATCAGATGAGAATTTCTTGAGCCTTGCAGCACAAAGCTACCTTAAAGGAATCCAAAATGCCAAAATGACACATAATATGAAAAAAAGAATTGTAACTCTAAAGAAAACTTCTGAAATCTGCAGACTGTGTGTGTGCGTTTGTGTGCGTCTTTTATTTTTCCAGATAATTGTTTATGAAATTAACAAACTTTTCCCTTTGTATTTTCCCCCCATTCCACAGCTGCATTTCTTTTTCCCAGTCCTGAGTAGCCTTTACCGCCTTGTCCATCAGTAAACATTGATTTGGCAAAGCCAAGAGGTTATCGGATCATCATCCTGGAAGATACTTTATCAGTCTGCTGGGGAGTTGCATTTTCTGTCTGCAAATCTAACAATTTTTCTTTGTTTTCAAGGTTAAAATTTTTAACCAGAATATAGCTTAAGGTTAGTATTTCTCTACAAGTCTATTATTAACTTGCTTTTTATCTGTAATACTGTTATCTCTTTATTTTTAGGGAATTCTTTGGGCTATTCTGTCTTGGATAAATTTTTCATTGGTGGGTTCTCTACTTCAGGAACATCAATTGTCTTTGTATTGATCACTTTTTTTTTTTTTTTGAGACGGAGTTTCGCTCTTGTTACCCAGGCTGTAGTGCAATGGCGGGATCTCGGCTCACCGCAACCTCTGCCTCCTGGGTTCAAGCAATTCCCATCTCAGCCTCCCGAGTAGCTGGAACTACAGGCACACGCCACCATGCCCAGCTAATTTTTGTATTTTTAGTAGAGACGGGGTTTCACCATGTTGGCCAGGATGGTCTCAATCTCTTGACCTCATAATCCACGTGCCTCAGCCTGCCAATATATTGATCACTTTTTGACCGTCTTCCATACTGACTACATTTTCTCTTATTGCTTTGTCTTTTGTTCTCTGCACCCACTACGATTAAATTAAACCTTTTCTTTATATCACAATTTTAGTTTAGTTAACTGTATTTTCAGTCTTTGCTATTCTAATTTATCACTTCTATGGTGATGTTTCAGCCCTGTTTCCTAACTTTGCATTCTTTCTTTTCTTCTTGTTTCATTGTTTTGTAATCTTTGATTTCCTTTAAAATATACGTTACTTCATTCTTTACCAACATGATGCAGTTGCATAAGATTTTCTTCCTTACCTTATGTTTTCACCCAGATTAAGTCCTTCATTAGCCATTTTTGTGTTTAGTTTTATTCATTCAATATTGAGTTGTTGAGCATCTACTATATGTCAGGTGCTATTCTTAATGTTGGAGAAAGGTCTTTTAGGGAAACCACATTCCTGCCCTCATGGATATTACATCTCAGACAGAGAAGTCAAACAACAAATACATAAGTCTATAACAAAACATCAAGATGGTCGGTATTTTGGGTTTGTGAACTCCCAGCTAACTGCTCAACTCTCAGCTTCTCAATTGCCACTGCCTTGCAAAAGCAGCCACAGGCCATATGTAAACTAATGAGCATAGCTGTGTTCCAATAAAACTTTACTGACATCTGCTTTCTGGTAGCTGTTTACATTTTCTGATGTTATTCTCATCCTCTTTTTGATATTGTTTTCTGAGGTGCCTGGCCTTACTGATACTACGACAATGAGGTATAAGGTCCTGGGCAGGCCAGTGATGAGAAAAGGGGGTGATGACCATCCCCAAGGACATGTGTTGAGCTTTTTCCTTCACTTATGATTATTTCAAGACCAAGGGGAAGGGGCCATTTTAGTCTCTCCTGGCCATGACTCATTTCTAGTTGTCTGTATAAAAGAACGCGAAGGTTGGAATCTGATACTGGCTTCATCTTGCTACTGACTGGGGTGACTACCAACTAATGAGGACTCACAGAATAAGAAAACACGGGCATCCACCAATGAAATTTCCCTAATGGAGTGAAAGGTCACAGGCATGTTGTAATGACGCCTGCTGACTTAGTATTTCTTCTACTGCCTGATTTTGTCTATGAACATGGTACACGTAAACATTTAAGTACCAGCTTATTTTCCTAGGCCACAAATGTTCTTGAAAAATACATTTTAAAATTCTTATTACCAGCCTGGGCAACATAGTGAGACGTTGTTTCTACCAAAAGTGAAAGAAAAAAATGAGCCAGGCATAGTGGCGCACACCTGTGGTCCCAGCCACTCCAGGGGCAGAGGCAAGAGGGCTCACTTGAGGCCAGGAGTTCAAATTTGCAGTGAGCTATGATCATGCCACTGCACTCCAGCCTGGGCAATAGGGTGAGACCCCATCTCAAAAAAGCCCTCTTATTTAACAAAACAAAACAAAACAAAACACAGTTTTTATTCATTGCAGAAACAGATGTGTAAAGAGGCAAAGAGAAGAAAATAAATATGATCCTGAATCATCTATCCCAAGATGATCAATGTTAACATTTCTAGATATATTCTTCCAAAACTAAATCTATATAAAATACTAATATATGTGAAATGTATTATATACTAAAACATTAACGTTAAAAATTTTATGTTTATGTTTAAAAAATTTAATGTTTCTATATAAAAAACATTAAAATTAAAAATTAAAATGGACTCATATTGAATATGCAGCACTTTGCAGCCTTCCATAATACTTGATATCAATAACATATGTGACAGAATATGAAATACTCTCAAATCGGCCTGCTTTATAAACGGCTTTTTGCACTTACTAACATATCATGAAACCTTTTATAAGTCTTTTTTTCTCCAATGGGTGTGTAGTATTCTACTGCGCAGATGTATGATAACTTATTTAAAGAATCTCTCCTTCTTGGGAATTTACTTTGCTTCTATTTTTTCAGTATTATGACCAACATTGAAATGTTCTTTTTTTTCCAGGGTGCTTTCTTTCTGTTTTGTTTTTAAGACAGGGTCTCTCTGTGTTGCTCAGGCTGGAGAGCGCTGGTGTCATCAGCTCACTTCAACTCCTGTGCTCAAGTGTTCTTCCTGACTCAGCCTCCCAAGCAGCTGAGACTACAGGTGTGTACCACCAGGCCTGGCTAATGCTTTTTAAAATTTTTCTTTTTGTAGAGATGGGGGTCTCCCTTTATTACCCAGGTATGCACTCTGTACTAGAATTCTTCTTTATAAATATACTTTACCTTGTTTGGGAGCTGGTCTCATTCTTGTGTTGAAAACTTGTTTGCAATACTTGAGAAATGTGGGTTCTCTATGCTAGTTTTGGTTGGGTGGGAGGAGAGGTAGGCACCCCTGGACTGGGAGTAGGATATCGATGCTCTGTGAGGCAGTACCCACATAACTACTTGAAGAGATTAAGGGATCCGGTAGAGGGTAATTGTGTGAGTCAGAAATCCCATTGTGGCCATTACTACCTAACACCAGGAGAGCGCCATTAAACCATTAAATACTAAAAGTGGGCATGAAAAAAAATCCAAAGGGTGTCGTCAGCTGACAAAGGGCACAAAATTCATACTCTGCGTTGACATTTAGCCCTTAACACACCATGACAGCATGAGGCTCCGTCGGGCGCGTCAGGGCGAGGGATCCGAGGAAGCTCTCCCCCTCTTGCCATCTGTGGCTCTGCCTCATGTAATAATATTACAGAAGCCTCTGCATGAAGACCGTAAAATGCATATTTTTTGACATATGAAGCCTCGGCTGGTCAAGTCCATCAGGGAAATATATCCTGAGATGGGTGGAGTGTTCACATCTTACTCATATTTACACTTTTTATTTAAGCCCCCTGTTATTTCTCTGAGAGTCTAGGATACAGCAGACTCTGGGGAAATAAGTATTGTAAAGTTGGCAGGTAGAAGGGCTTTTTGGCTGTTGTTTTTCAAACATATTACACATATTTTTACATTATTAAAAACACACACACGCGCACACCATTTCCCCAGAAGCCTCTCCGGCTGACTAGTGTCAAGCCTGGTGATTTATACGATTGTTTGCATATATTATATTTTAAAACACATATTGCTTTTGTAAAATGTGTATTTATTATACATTTTGGAATTCATAATATTCTCAGAAAAGCAGCCTCTGCCTCGCTGGATCTGAGACAGTCTGTCATGTAAACACATTTCTGGAAGGGACTTCATACAAATGCTTTAGACGGGGCCAACCAATTTTTCCCTCTGTAGCTCTCATGGTCTCTCTCTCCCTCTTTCTCTCTCTCTCTGTCTCTCTCTCTCTCCTTCACCCATGCCCCTCTCCCCCTCATCCTGCATGTTACACCCTTACAAATATATAATAAAAACAGTGATGGAACAACAGCCCCAGAGGAAAGCTCTGTTAGGAATAAATCTGATTTTCAAAGCTGCACAAAAATCATCAAGCAAAGTAATCTTGTGAAAAGCAACAATTCAGAACCCTACAGACTGGGATGCCCCAAATTAGGGAAATGGCTCTGTGAACCCCTGGTCAAGTGTGTTCTTCAAATACCCCAAGCTGTGACCTTAAGTACAAGAGTTGATCTGAAACCAAATAGTGTGGTTGGTGTAGAGGAAGAGTGTTTCAGACCCTGATCGCCTTGGTAAGGCTGTGTGGGTTGGTGTGTGGCTGTGTGGGTAAGTGAGTCAGTGTGTGGGTGTGTGGGTCGGTGTCTGGCTGTGTGGGTGTCTGGCTGTGTGGGTGCATGGGTCAGTGTGTGGCTGTGTGGGTCGGTGTCTGGCTGTGTGGGTGTCTGGCTGTGTGGGTGCATGGGTCAGTGTGTGGCTGTGTGGGTGTATAGGTTTCTGTGTGGCTATAGGGGGTTCATGTGTGGCTGTGTGGATTAGTGCATGGCTGTATGGGTCAGTGTGTGACTGGTGGGTATGTGGGTTGGTGTGTGGCTGCATGGGTGTGTGGCTGTGTGTGTGGGTTGGTGAGTGGCTGTGTGAGTTGGTGTGTGGGTGTGCAGCTGTGTGGGTGTGTGGGTCAGTGTGTGGCTGTGTGGGCTGGTGTGTAGGTGTGTGGGTCAGTATGTGGCTTTGTGGGCTGGTGTGTAGGTATGTGGGTCAGTGTGTGGCTGTGTGAGTGTATGGGTTGGTGAGTGGCTGTGTGGATCGGTGTGTGGGTTAGTGTGTGGCTGTGTGGGTCGGTGTGTGGGTGTGTGGCTGTGTGGGTCAGTGTGTGGCTGTGTGGATTGGTGTGTGGCTGTGTGGGTCGGTGTGTGGCTGTGTGGGTCAGTGTGTGGGTGTGTGGCTGTGTGGGTGTGTGGGTCAGTGTGTGGGTGTGTGGGTCGGTGTGTGGGTGTGTGGGTCGGTGCGTGGGTGTGTGGCTGTGTGGGTGTGTGGGTCAGTGTGTGGGTGTGAGCCAGCAGCGGGCACATGAAAATCCAGGAAAACAAACATCTGCATTCACCAGGAGCCCCCTCTGAGCCTTCTTGCTGTCCTCTCCCTTCCTCCCTCTCACAGGATGGAAAGCATCCTGAGCATCTGGGCCAGCAGAGATGGACTGCCTGTGCCCCCATTAATGCTCTGACCCTGCACATTTGCTCTTAGCCGTTCAATCTCAGTGGGGAACCAAGGAGGAGGGTGGGGGTCTGGCTCTTTGTCAGCTTCTCCTGCTTGTCACCCCATGGAGGGAGGGAGGGAGCAAAGGGGGACTTTGGGGGCTGGGGATGGAAAGGTGGGAAGGAGATGGAAAAGGGACCTTTGAGAGCAGTTAGAATTATTTCCCAAATACAAGCCTGGCCAGGGGACAGCAGGCTCCCAGTCCCAGACAGAAGCTGGACTCTGCATCCTCCACGTGGTTCTGTTTCCTGATCCCATCCTCTTAGCATTAAAAGGAAACAGAAGCCCAGATGCTGAGACCTCTTTGCTGATGGGCACTGACAAAATAGAAGGGACAAGATCGCACAGACCTGCGCCTGCACTTGTAGCTGAAGATGCTTTTCTTCACCTACAGAAAATGAGAACCAGCTTGGAAAAACAAAAAGGCCCTGGGTGCAGGTGCTGTGGCTTGGTCCAGGTGTGCCTACTTAGCTACCTCTCCTGCTGTCCACAGCGGAGATGGATTTCTTTAGTGTTCATGTTATCAGGCCCTCGTGTTTGTCACCCCCAAACTCAGTTTCCCCCAGATGTCTTGGACTGCTTCGTTGGAGGCTTTTGCAGCAGCTGCTGCCGCCCGACACAAAAGGCAGCTCCGAGAGCCAAGATTATGTCTTCAGTGCATTACAGGCACATGCAGTGCGTATATCTTTGGTAAATAACCGCCCGTTTTCACATGGATTATTTAGAATTTCTGATGAAACTGCAGAAATGTCAACGCAGAGTCTAAGCCACCAATTGGAGAGCGGCTGGCGACCCCTCTCTTCTTCAGTGAGACTGCTATTATCTTCCAGAGGAAAAAAAAACTGTCTTTGTCTCTTGTTATACCTTTTTTATGATCTAAGATGCTGTTAATAACGACTTTGTGTTACATAAAACAGATAAATTAATGTCACCAAGTCCCCAAAGTACTGAATCTGCCCGACTCCTTAAAAGGGAAGCAGAAAGTGGGTGAACTGAAGCAAGCATTGAAGAGGGGCTCTTCTCCTAAAATGGGAGAGGTCCTCAGATCGCTGGCTCATTCCTGTTTGAAATGCAATATTTAAAAGACTGTGGGGCTGGGGAAGAAAATGCCGGCGTCTGGCTGAACACCCCTCCAAAGGGGAAATAGAGCGTGTGTTTTCAATTGGTGATTTAAAGCTCCTGTAACTCACTAGATGTGTGTGTTCCTGCTCCAGCCATTCTGAGCGAAGGCGGGGTAGGGGGAGGTTGGTGGTTCCCTGATTGGCAATTACTCTACCCTTTGGGTGAGGATGTAAGAGGGTGACTCAAAACAACACCTTTAGGGAAGCCCAGCTTTGTGTTTCCAAGATGGAGAAAAATCCTCCTAGGTTTGCACCCCACGTGAAGAGCCCCAGATACATATTTCTAACAAGGAGGGGATGGGGCACGTGACACATTTCTGGGCAGCTCAGAGGTGCTGGTCCCTAATCCACAGCTGAGGTCCCAGGCTGGCAGTCCTGTCCCCAGGGTACCCTGAGCATGGCATCCCCCCCAAGTAGGACCCGCATCATCCTTTCCTACCACACCCTCTCTGCAAAGCCAGGTGGCTGGTCTCGGTTCTACTGGTCAGTGGTGACTAAAGAGACAAAACAAATACCCATTTATCATTCTGGGGAGCTCCTGAGGGAGCAAGAGACCCTACCAGGTACACTGAAATGTGGCTGTAAGCCAGGAATCCAGGAGGGGGTGAGAGAGGAAGAGGCTTTGCAGAAGGCCTTGTTGGGTAGGACGTCCATACCAAGCCACCGTGCCAAATTCCCCAGGGCCCCTTTGAGATGCCCCTTTCAGGAGTGCTGAGGAAAGGTGGTTTCTGAGACTCAATCCAATATGAAGATAATAATGTGGAAGTGATAGGCATTAATTCGAGTAGAAATAAACACACACACAAATACAGACATTTATATATGAACTAAGAACATAAGCTCATTTCTGTAAATCACAAGGTTTCAAACAGTATTCATTACTCACCATATTCCCCAGAGCTAGGCACAGGGGAACCCGGGATGAGTCCAAATAGACTCTGTGCCTTCCCTGATGGAGATTACAGCTTAGGGAATTCCCTAACCAAACGATGGAAATAAAGGATAAAACTGTAGTGTTCAGTGCCATGAGAGCCTCACAGAGAGAATGGAGCTCATCTGGGAGGTTAGGAAAAGCTCCTCTTAAAAAAGTCAGCAAAGCTGAGATGGAAAAGATGAGTTGGCATGCAGCAGGTGAAAAGGTGTTCCAGGCAGAGGGAAGAGCCTGTGCAAAGGGCCTGGGGTGTGGGCAGGGGCCTGTTGAATGCAACAGAACGACAGAACGAGGGCGCCACGGGGTTTTACATCAGCTAAAAATGTTCCAAGCCTGAAGCCTAACTTGTAGGTTTCAGCCGAGTAGGTTTCCAGAAGAAATAGAGGTGGACAGGGAAGAGAAGTGCAAAAGAACCCCGGCTGGGCGTGGGCTCAGAGCGTGGGACTAGCGGTGACACGGGTTTCTTCTAGTCTGCTACACATCACAAAGTGGCCTGGTTTTCACTGGGGGCCTGCCCGCTTCCCTCGTACTTTTTGGGTTTCAGGGTAGATAGAGGAGGAAGGAGCCGCAAAGGTGCTTTGCAGAGCCGCCAGCCTCTCAGCCTGTTACACAAGTTCCCAGATAGCTTGGGGGCTTAGCTGTGCTGGGAGCAGAATTAAGGAATCTCAGTTAGAGGGGTAAATTCCTATTCAAAGCAAAGCCAGGAGGATCCTTTGGGAGCAAACGGGAAATGCAGAACATAGAGAACTAGAAGAGAAAAATGGCCTTGGGAACAACAGCATGAGAACCTTCTAACCAGGGCTGGTGACATCCTCAGCAGATCAGGAGGGTTTAGAAGATGTAAAACCATTAGAAACACATTCCAGTTAATCAAGTTGGCCTCATCTGCCACAACAAACCCAAACCAACCAAACCCCACAGCACAGATGTAGTCTGTGAAGCTGATGTCCAAGTGCTGTCAAGATCTATAGAGCTATCCCATTCTCTTTCCAATGGTACCCACGGCTTATGCTTCCTGATAATCAAACCCCAGAGCAGCTCTGTATATGTTCGCCTGGACATAGGCCTTATCTCACCTTCATCCCCACTGATGTCTCTGGCTGCCTAGGGTATAGCTGGGCTCATGGCCATCATCAAAGGGAGGGCAGGGTTGAGGAATTTGAGAAGCTGCCAATGAAAAAAAGCTCTCGGAATTTTCTGGTAGTTGTGTATTTTCTCTGGAATGAAGGTTTATTGGCTCCTTGCTGGTTATGAGATTATACCCCAGTCCTCCAGAGATATGTGTGAAGGATCATGTAAATCCTGCATTCTGGCAGAAAGAGAAAAACACTAATTTTTACATTAGTGACATCTCAACATGGAGTGTTCAGGAGAGCATCTGCTCGTCCCTGATTAGAAAGCCTGAAGTGTGGGTGGCATCTGTTCATCTCACCTCTCCTTCTCTCTCTAGTGGACGGCCACCAGAAGAGGTCTAAGCACCTGGTGAGCAGGTGTATTGGCTCTGAAGGAATAGACAGGTACCTTTAACTATATGCATTATCCAGAACCTGTCACAAGCCATCATGGCCATTTCTAGAAAGCTCAATAGGCTTTTAAGGAGATGCTTTTGATCATTCCTTGCCAAGGTTACCAGGGCCTGGCTTAGGAGCTGTCTGTGAGCATGCCACATATTCTGGGAAGAACTTCTGGGTGCTAGTCATTTGGCAAGTGCCTCACTTTTGTCTTTGTTTGATAATGTTTTATTTACATCTGTAGCAACGGTCTGGGTAGAGTGCTCTGTACCTCCCCTCTGGGTAAGCAGAGGGTATGCCTAGAACTGAAGTTTCTAAGTAATATTAGTGAGCTTCTGAGATGCTATTTAAGATCACGTTCAAGTTCATTATGTAACTTATCTTATAGACAGTTGTATAGATTGGGGAAAAAAACCCAAAAGCAAAAATAAAACAAATCAAATGGAAAACTGGCAATGTTAGAAGACAGAAGGAAATTTATTATTAACGAGAGAAAGAAGTGGAATCAGGGCAGGGTAATGACCTTGCTGGGATGAGTGTACTTTACTGAGCACAGCACAGGATGTGACATTTGGGTACCGATGTTTCTCCAGGGAGATGGCTAGGATGTCTCAGGCCTGCAGTAAAGGAATTCAGGGCCTGCAAGGATGTTCTGGCCTTCCCTTCTACAGGGTGAGGGCCCACTGCAGCATTCTGTGGCTTTAACTTGCAGACCAAATCTAGAACCCTTTGACTCTGTGAGTTATTTGATAGGTATGCCAGGCTTTATTTTAGTAGAACACTTCCAGGAGTCTAAAATGAAAACTCAAACTAATTCTGGAGGGAACAGAACAATAACCTGAAAAAGGATCTTTTATGTCCATGAGTTCCTTTCAAATCTTAAGGTAAAACATTTTCCTGAAGCTTCTAAGAGAAACTGCCCAGCTCTTCCCTTGGTGCTAATGCTTCCTATTGTGTGATGTGTGTGTGTGTGTGTGTGTGTGTGTGTGTGTGTGTGTGTGTGTTTGTAGGTGGGAGGGGGTTACACATAAGGGGATGGGGTTCCTGATGGGTCACCAGGGAGCGCCTGAGGCCATGGTGCAGGGTGACCTCCTGAGCCCAGGTAGGTTTGATTCCAAGACACATCAGTCATCTCTGTCTTGCGCATGGACTGAAGGTAAGGGGCACTCCTCAGGCTGGAAGCAGGAACCTTCTGGTATGTTCCATAGGGGCCTGAATTTTGAAAAAGGTAGACAGTGTGCTGAGAGTTTCGTAAGAAGCCAAGTCAACACATCTGGTATTCAGAGATGGTGTCTACCGCGGAAGCACGTGGCCTCCAGAGAAAGACTGCCCTAACTGCCTTGGAACAAAAGGGGAGACACACTGTGCTGTGTCTAAAGGTAGAACCCACTTTAAAACCCAGCTGGTATGTGTGTCGTAGGCCAGACCACCAGAGGAGGAACACAGGTGTGGGGTGAGGAGATGGGGATCACAAGAATCACATCAGAGGCAGGCGTGAGAACGCACTGCAAGGTTAGAATTTTTGAGAGAGAATACCCAGGAAATACCGGAGTCACAGCTGGTGAAAGTTTGGCAAACAGACTATGAATGAGACTCTGAATCTCACTAGACCAGGAAACAACTCCACAGAGCTCTTGATGGAGCACCCAACACCAAGAGGGTAAAGGCTGCTTCGCAGGAGAACTAGGAGTTTCCGTTGGAATTTCTAGGAAGGGGATTACGAATTTAAATGAAAGCCAGGAATGATTAGAAATAGCACTTTTAAGAATTTAGTGCCTGTAATGTCCCTGTAGTTTAATTAACTATCTTCTATTCTCTTCTATTTTATGCTATTGGTGCATGAAGACAACAGTGAGAAGTTTCCCCCGTGATCTGGGAATGAGGAAAATGAATTAAAGCAGTGTTGATTTTAAAGCTTAACTCTTTCTGGACACAGTCACTTCAAAGAGACAGACTAAAGCTCAGGCCAGCATGGGCACACCTTCCGGATGTAACAGAAGAATTTGCCCATCAGAAGCAGGGTGAGTCAGGGTTGGGCAGCACAGGGCAAGGTGATTGAAGAGGACCAGCACTGGCAGTGCCTGGTAAGAACCACTCACTGGAGCTGAAGCAGCATTGGAGTACTATTCGCAAAGTCAATGGGGATACAGATTTAGTGAGTGTTGGCCAAAGGCCTTGAGGATGTGGGGTCATTGGCAAGACCATCCGTTGCACATTTGTTTCATCTGTTTCACTTGTTTTTGTTTGTTTGTTTGTTTGAGATGGAGTTTCACTCTTGTTGCCCAGGCTGGCGTGTAATCTCCGCTCACTGCGGCCTCCACCTCCCAGGTTCAAGTGATTCTCCTGCCTCAGCCTCCCGAGTAGCTGGGACCGCAGGCATGTGCCACCATGCTCAGTTACTTTTGTATTTTTAGTAGAGATGGGGTTTCTGCATGTGAGTCAGGCTGGTCTCGAACTCCTGACCTCAGGTGATCCACCTGCCTCTGCTTCCCAAAGTGGTGGGATAACAGGCATGAGCCATGGCGCTGGGCCTCCATTTTACTTAGATCAGATTCAATGCTCACTAGAAAACCTTTGCATTATTTCTCAGCTTTCTAAGTCTATATACCTACAAAAACAAAGCTTGATATTAAAACTCTGCAATATCTAGTTTCTAGAGCAGTTATTTCTCACTGTAAATTAATACATTTACAGTTTGATTATGATTTGAGTAACAGAGCTTGTCATATTGGGATATTTATGGTAATTGTATATCTATGTTACTGTACATTTGTAAACTGTCCTTGTTTTATTTCACATATTTGTTTAAGGGAGTCTGTCCCTGAGAGAAGGAGGGCCCATTCCTGGAAGATGAGTGTCATCTGTTTCTTAGCCTAGAAGGTTGAGAACCACATCTGGAAAGATCAAAAAACCAGCCAGGTGATGGATGTCAGGCTGAGCCTCAAAGTCTCTCCAAAGATAAGCAGTTCCTCTTCCCTAGGATGGACATGTTGTTCATACTTACTGTTTTCTACAAATGATGGTAAAGATCTTAAACCTAGAAAGTGGCGGGTTGGATGATGCGCTTATTTTGGAGATAGAATACAAGAAGACAACACTCAGTAACAATGGTTAAAAACAGGCCTGGAGGCTGGGCATAGTGGCTCACACCTGTAATCCCATTACTTTGGGAGGCTGAGGCAGGTGGATCACCTGACGTCAGGAGCTTGAGACCAGACCGGCCAACATGGTGAAACCCCGTCTCTACGAAAAAAACAAAAAATTTAGCCGGGTATGATGGTGTGTGCCTGTAATCCCTGCTACTCAGGAGGGTGAGGCAGGAGAATCACTTGAACCTGGGAGGTGGAGCCTGCAGTGAGCTGAGATTGTACCACTGCACTCCAGCCAGGGTGACAGAGTGACACTTTGACTTGAAAAAAAAAAAAAAAAAGAAAAAGAAAAAGGCCTGGGGCCAAGGCATGCAACAGAAGAGCTCAAATTGGCCACTGAAGAAGCAGGAATGTGAATTCTTACAACTTTCTTTCATGGACAGATACTAGTCTCAATATCCACAGCCATGCGTTTCCGGAATGGCTAACTCTTGACTCTTCAGGCACTGAGCCAGCTGTGGGACGATTTTGAATCTTTGCTTCTCCCTTTTCCAATGTCCTGTTTCCTCATTGTTTAGTGTTAGAAAACAAAACTTGGTAGTGGCTGGCCATTTGCTGGTTTGAAGAGAGCATCTAAAGTAAGATGTGAATTTTTTAAAGCTTTAATTTGTGCATTCATGAAACCTTTCTCATTGGCTCTGAAAATTAAGGCCCAACTATAGTTAGGTTTCAGCACACTTTCTGAATGTTGACAACCTTTTGCATGAGCAATCTGCAATATTTTTAGGGTTGCCTGGTTTCCATTCGTATAACTGGGTAAGAACATTTATGATGTCAGCAACTCCATTTGCTTTTCAGTTAATGGCACAGATGGGAAGCTGCAGTGAAGTGGTGGATGGAGGGTCACCAGGAGAAAGCAGGGAGGGGGGCCTGGGCTAGACAGAGGATGGGTGACAAGGCAGTGGCTGCCCCCCCCCTTTTTTTTTTTTTTTGAGACAGTCTTGCACTATTGCCCAGGCTGTAGTGCAATGGCGCGATCTTGGCTCACTGGAATCTCTGCCTCCTGGGTTCAAGCAATTCTCCTGTCTCAGCCTCCTAAGTAGCTAGGACTACAGGCATGCACCGCCATGCCCAGCTAATTTTCTTGTATTTTTAGTAGTGACGGGGTTTCACCATGTTGGCCCAGAGGGCTTGATCTCCTGACCTCGTGATCCACCCACCTTGGCCTCCCAAAGTGCTGGGATTACAAGCGTGAGCCACCGCACCCAGCCTACCCTTTCACACTTCGTCAAGTTTGAGACCAGTTGGGCCAACATGGCAAAACATCCATCTCTATTAAAAATACAAAAATTAGCCAGATGTGGTTGCGCACACCTGTAATCCCGGCTACTTGGGAGGCTGAGGCAGGAGAATCACTTGAGTCAAGCGGAGATGGAGGTTGCAGTGAGCTGAGATCAAGCTCCATCTCAAAAAAAAAAAAAAAAAAAATCTAATTTTTTTGCTGTTTTTGTAGGAGACAGGGTTTTGCCCTCTCACTCGGGCCGGAATACAGTGACTCACTTTCACACTTGGTCAAGCAACTGGCGGGACAAGTGATGGTAAGGACAGAAAACATATATAGGCAAGAAGCATAGGGGACAGGGAGGCCACAGCTCTGGCTGGACTTTACCCAACAGGTACCTCCTCTGCAGAAAGTAGCTTTCTCCAGTCCTACTGTGGAAAAGCCTGTGGCTCCTCCTCTAATTCCAATGGCACCAGCAGGAATGGTGCCCCAGTCACTGCTGGCTCCCTGATGGGGTCTAATGGTTCAGACACAGTCCAAGTATCATCCCCAGAGAAATTCACAGTTCTAGCCCTTTCATTACAATCCCGTGTGTGTGTATGTGTATGTGTGTGTGTGTATCAAACCATAGTATCCTGACTTTTATATATTCTGTTTGGAAATAATGTAGGCAATTGGTTCATATTACCAGCTAAATGCTTATGAAATTTCATTTAAGAGACATAACTGAAAAAGCATAAAAATGTCCAAACTCTCTCATTTAAAAACATCACTACAAGCTAAGACCTTGTATGAAAATGGGTAAGTGCAGTGTTACAACTGAATTAAGAAGATGGCGGAAATAAAGTCCATGAAGGAAGGATGGGAGAACTTTAATAAGCCTTCCACATCCTTGATATGGGAAATGAATGCTAAACAGCAGTGTTTCAGGCCTCACTGTGGAAATATACCCAAAGACAGTACAGTCCTAATGTGAAGATAATCTATGTGAATACAATTAGAAAATTACTCTCTTTTGGCAATGTTCAAGATTGACTTGTACATAACAAGGCCCAAGAAATTTACTAGACAACAATTCTGTTAAGGGTTTCCTTCTTGCTATTCACTCTTCTATTCCCCAGTCCCTTATTCAGAGAGATGTAGAAATAGAATTCATACCCTTGATCTGTTACCTAAGATAGGCAGTTATGTATTGGATGATGGTTACGGGTAGATTCTTTGCATTGATTTGTCTAAGACAAATACCACTAATAACGATACTGACAATGATAATGGCAATAAACAATAACATAGTGACAATAAAACACCTATCATGGGCCATATACTATTCAAAGAGCTTCAGAGGCATCCCCTCATTTACTTTATAATTGACATGTGAAGCAGGAATGATTATCCTTTTTATTTTTATTTTTTGAGACAGAGCCTCACTCTGTCACCTAGGCTGGAAAGCAGTGGCACGATCTTGGCTCACTGCAACCTCCGCCTCCCAGGTTCAAGTGATTCTCCTGACTCAGCCTCCTGAGCAGCTGGGACTACAGATGTGCGCCACTACACCCAGCAAATGTTTTGTATATTTAGTAGAGACAGGGTTTCACCATATTGGTCAGGCTTGTCTCAAACTTCTGACCTCATGATCCACCTGCCTCGGCCTCCCAAAGTGCTGGGATTACAGGCGTGAGCCACCGTGCCCAGCCCGATTATTATCCATTTTTTTAAGATATGGAAACTGAGGTTAAGAAAGGCTAAGTAATTGACCAAGGTCGCTAAACTAGCAAGTAGTGGCACCAGGATGCAAACCCAGGTCTCAAAGCCCATGTGTTTAATAATGAAGAGCCCTCTCATGCTCCTGGTGCTGTAGCCACTGATTCTAGGACAAGCATCCATGTGTGCTAAAAAGCACTGTCCTTCCCCAGTCAACTGGTAGCCCTGTTATTTCACATGGACGCAGTAGGAGCGCTACAAACATGTGTATTTACAACAAATATCCAACCTCTATTTTTGGTCTTACTTATAACGCAGCTTGAGTAGGTAGACCTGGTAAATGTAAGATAAACTATTAAAGGTAAAAGCCAAATCTGTCTATCTGCAACCTGCTTGCTTTAGCATGTGGGAGTCCAATGGGATAGATGTAGCCTCGATACCTCATGGACTTCTCACTTTAGAAGAGAAACAAGAAGGCCTGTAAGGAGAATGTCCATGGGCTTTGGAGATAGGCAGACCAGGTTCAAATCTGTTCTTTTATTATGTGACCTTGGGTAAGTTACAGAACCTCTCTGAGCCTCCCTTTCTTATCTGAAAAGTGTCTGTGATAATAACCTTATCTTGAGGGTTGTTCAGCTGAATAGATGAGATAGCACTTAGCACAGTTCCTGGCACGAGAACACAATTCATGGTAGACTTTGTCCAGGCTTGGTGACTGACACCTATAACCCCAGTGCTTTGGGAGGCGGAGCAGGGAGGATCGCTTGAGGCCAGGAATTTGAGACTAACCTGGGCAACATAGCAAGATCCTGTTTCTACAAAGAAAAATAAAAAATTAGCCAGGCATGGTGGCACGTGCCTATAATACTAGCCATCTGGCAAGCTGAGGTCGGAGGATTGCTGGAGTCTAGGAATTTGTAAAGTGAGCTATGACTGAGTCACTGTATTCCAGCCTGGATGAGAGATCAACACACTGTCTCTCACAAGAACAATAAAAACAAACAAACAAACAAAAACAGATTTCTTTTTTTTTTTGAGACAGAGAGTGATCTCAGCTCACTGCAACTTCCACCCCCACCAGATTCAAGTGATTTTCCTGCCTCAGCCTCCCGAGAAGCTGGGACTATAGGCGTGCATCATCACATCTGGCTAATTTTTGTATTTTTAAAAGAGATGAGTTTTTGCCATGTTGGCCTGACTGGTCTTGAACTCCTGACCTCAGTTGATCTGCCCACCTAAGCTTCCCAAAGTGCTGGGATTACAAGTGTGAACCACTGTGCCCAGTCTATTTATTTATTTATTTATTTATTTCATTCCTTTAATCAACAATTTTAAGAGAGACTGTTGTTGACTGTATAGAGGGCAATTAGGTAGAAAGCTCACGGAGCATATCTGAGACTTCTGGGCCTTACCACGAGGTTGCAGTGGCCGGCTGTGATGCTCTTAACTGTGAGGCCGATGGATGGAGGCTGAGCTCAGCAATGCAAACTGATGGGTTTTTACTGAGAATTCCCACTCGGATAGGCATGGTGGCAGGCAAGGGAGATGCCGTGAGCAGAGGAGAAACTAACATTCCAGAAGTACATACCATATGTCAGTTACCACACTGAAAATGTGTTTCATTATTGACAACGACGCCTGACAGAAGGTAAGGTCTCTACTTCGAAGAGCTGTGATTACAGCCGGAACAATTTCACTTCAGTTTGTACATGCACGAAAACAAAAGCTATGTGTAGTTTTTAAAGGTCTCAAATAACAGCAGTATCTGTGCAGACAGAGAGAACTACAAGGGAAGGAAGTCCCAGAAAAGGGTGCTATTGCTTTTTCATGTCAAAAAGTCTCTGAAGTGACGAATTTTCTCTCTAAGTACAAATTATGATGATGATGATTTTACAGGCTGGGTCCCTTGGTCAGCCCCTAGAGTCACATGCAGCATCTGAGCCCTAATACGACAGTCTTTAGACAATCTAGTACAGTCTACACCTTTGAAACACACATTCCTTAATTTATGATAGCAGCCAGAAATTGAAATAAGTTGTAGTATCTGAACATTGCTGCTCAGCCCCTACAAGACAAAAAGCGTTTTCCAGGGATGTTTTGCTTGGAGTTCATAAGAGGGTGAAAGAACCTAACAATAGAATCTCTGTCCCCAGCCACCTCCTGAGTAGGCAGTTCTACCTCCAACATCAAAGCTGCCGCATTAAAATTTAATTTGAATTTAAAATCCCTGACAGGGCCCAACACTGGGGAGGCAGGGGTTAACCACAGAGATAATGAGGCCACCGCTGCCACCGCTGGTTCTGTTGACAGTATTGTATCACCTAATGAATGTGGCGATATAAATCTTGATGAGGGGCAGGCCTGAGTCTCCGGAAAAGTAATGATCATGAGGAGAGGCAAGAGCCCATGCTGCCGATGAAGAGGAATACTGAGAACGAGCGCATGCCGGGAGGAGCAGGCTGAGACCTGGGCCCACAAAGGGCAGGCCGTCTGGTCCTATTTATTTACGTAAAATGCCCCATATTTCACCACACACGTCATAGGGCCCACCATGTTTGCAGCATTTGAAGGAAGCAAACAAAAAGTAATGAGATGCATTCTATGCTTCTAAGTCAACTCTCCACTGGCCCAGCAAAGCAGACCTATGACAATTTCCAAAAACAACGAGGGCAGTCTCGTGATCTCTCTCTCTTTCTTCTGTGGCAGAAAGAAAACATTCTACAAATCTATATGATTCGTGTCCTCATCTGAAGTCTCTACTCTATTATGACTGTGAGGGATACTACCATGAATTGCTTTGGCCTTTTTTTTTTTAGTTAACAAGTTTGGTGTGATTCTTTTGCTACTGCTCCTTCCCAAATATGCTCCAAGGGCCACTTGGTAAGACAAAGGACAAAAAATGAAATAATTAGCTGGGCATGGTGGTGTGCACCTGTAGTCTCAGCTACTCAGGAGGCTGAGGCAGGAGGATCGCTTGAGCCCAGGAGTTGGAGGCTGTGGTGAGATATGATTGCCCCACTGCACTCCAGCCTGGGTGACAGAATGAGACTCTTTCTTAAAAAAGAAAGGACTCCCTGAAATGCCCCCACTGTAGAAAATAAAGATTCCACATGGCCATTATAAAGATGAGGTTGGATGTGTTTCAAATAGCATGTAAGTCCCTCTGGACTCTACCTGGAGGACACTGAGGAACAAAGATGTCCTGCAGGTGTGCCCCTAGGTGGCTGCGGGTGCCAGGATTTTTTTTTTTTTTTTTTTGACAGAGTCCTACTCTGCCACCCAGGCTGGAATATAGTGGCATGATCTTGGGTCACTATAATCTCTGCTTCCCAGGTTCAAGTGATTCTCCTGCGTCAGCCTCCCGAGTAGCTGGGATAACAGGTGTGTGCCCCCCATGCCTGGTTAATTTTTGTATTTTTAGTAGAGACAGAGTTTTGCCATGTTGGCCAGGATGGTCTCGAACTCCTGACTTCAAGCAATCTGCCCACCTCAGCCTCCCAAAGCATTGGGATTACAAGTGTGAGCCACTGTGCTCGGCCTTGTCCTCTTTGAATTTGCAGACCAGTGGTCCAGGCTTTACTGGTTCCGAAAGCTGTGACATTGGGAAGCGGCCAGCACACTGATGTAGGGGCAGTCTCTGATCTTTGGTGGAGAAGGGGACTGTGATGTTGGAGAGCTGACCAGATGGGCCTGCATTGCTCTGGACTGCGGCAGATGGGTGGACCCTCCTCCAATTCTAGAAGTCAGGAAATAGATTTCCGACTGAAAGAAATCTGGACAGGTTCAGCATCTGGATACTTGATGGCATCTTGAAGGGACCACCTATCTTTATCCAGAAGTCTCAAATCTGGTTACATATCAGAGTCCTTTGGATAACTTCAAGATAGAGATTCGTGGGACCATCCCTAGAGAGGCTGGTTTGTGAGGACTTGGGCAGGTGTGGCCTGGATGTAGAACATCTCCTGTCTTTCCTTTTTATCCTTTACTTGTAAAGAAGTCTCCTAGAGGTGACTATCATGTTTCTGGCTGAAGGAAGAAGGGTTTGAGATAAAAGTGGGGTGCAAATGAGACAGAAAAAAATGGGAAGTCAGACTTCTTCAGAGCTTACATCATGGTCACTCAATCTTGAACCTGCTGATGTTTCAGAAGGGAATTTTTTTTTTTTTTGAGATGGAGTTTTGCTCTTGTTGCCCAGGCTGGAGTGCAGTGGCGTGATCTGGACTCTCTGCAACCTCAGCCTCCCGGGTTCAAGCAATTCTCCTGCCTCGCCCTCCCGAATAGCTGGGATTGCAGGCATGCACCACCACACTGGCTAATTTTGTATTTTTAGTAGAGACGGGGTTTCTCCATATTGGTCAGGCTGGTCTTGAACTCCAGACCTCAGGTGATCTGCTCACCTTGGACTCCCAAAGTGCTGGGATTACAGGCGTGAGCCACGACGCCTGGCAAGATGGGATAATGTTTTATCGTCGGGGGCTGCCCTGTGCATTGCAGGGTTTTTAGCAGCACCCTTGGCCTCTACTGTCCAGATGCCTACTGGAACCTCCATCAGTTGTGACAATCAAAAATGTCTGCAGATAATGCCACATGTCCTCTGGACAGGGCTAGGGGGATACAAAATTGTCCCAGTTGAGAATCACTGGCCAGACAGTACTAGATGCCTTGCAGTGTGGGCACCTCAGATAGGCCCAGATACCAAGAAACAGAGAAAGATCATTGCCAAGTCCCTCGTGGCTTAATGCAGCGAGCCAGTCTCTCACCTCGTGATTATATACCCTGGAAAGAAACTTGATTCCAGCCTTTTTTTTTTTTTTTCTGGTTACAAGCACTCATTTAAGATAGGTGGTAACAGGAAAGAGAATCTTGCAGTGTGTATAAGCCTTTCTTACAGCTTCAATCGGATCCAGCAGGGGCATCCTCAAGCCCCCACCTTTGCAAAGAAGCAGAGATGAAACGTGGACACGGTCCACGGATGCTGCCGTAACCACAAGGCCTGAAAGAGTCCACGCATGCCACGAACCCACGTAGGCGTGCCCCAACCTGGCACCAGTCACATGTAGGGATGCCCTCTTCTCATTCCAGCTAGTGTTGACCAGGAAAATTAAAAATAAAAGAAAATCTCTTTTATTAACAAAGGGAGACAGAAGACAAAAGGAGAAGATGGAAATCCTTCAAGATCTCCCTTAGAAGAAAGCTCCCTTTCTCTTTCTTTCTCCCCTTTCTTTGCCCTATTTTTCCTCTCTTCTCTCTTTCCTTTGTATCTTTTTTCCTTCCTCCCTTCTCTTTCTCTTCCTCTCCTCTCTCTCTCATCCCCTCCTTCCCCTCCCTTTCTCCTCTCTGTCTCCTTCTCATTTAAAAATCCATTCAATTGGCTTGCCCAGCAACCTTACAGAAGCTTCTCTCAAGAGCAGCCTATTGAGCCTGGCTCTCAAATTGCCCCCAGAGCCCACTGGATATTCCTTCAGATGTCTAACAAGCGTTGAACACAACTGAGGTTTAGAGAGACACAGAAATCAATACTGCGGCTTCCACCAGTCACGCTGAGGGATTAGTTGTCCCAAGGAAAAGCGCAGACAGTTGAATAAGAGAATCATGACTCCGAATACCCTAACAGGTTTATGAACTAGAGAGCAGCCTCTGGCCTTGATAACCTCCAGTTGGCCTGGAGAAAGAGGAGGCTGTGAAAACATTCACTTAGCTTTCTCCCCTTTTGTATTAATGAGGTCAAGCGTGGGACCTCAGGGGGTCAACAGTGGTACTCGGAGGAACGACTGTCAAGGCCGGTGGGTGATGATGACCATCTGAGCAGTGTCATTCAGAGGCTCTGAGCATCCTCCTTGCTTTAGAGAAGTCAGTGGCCACATCCCTCAGGACCAAGCTTGCAGGGAGGCTAGAACTGAGAGCCAAATAGAAAAATAGCAATGCCTTGGACTATCTGCTGTGAGCAGGTGGCATTAAACGGTGGCAGGTGTTGACATTTTTAAAGTCACTGATGGGAGAGATCAACAGAGTATGCAAATGACTAGGGGACTTTCTAAATGGGCAGGATTCTGAAGAAGAAAAAGCAATGGAGATTTTTTTTTGGGGGGGACAGGGTCTTGCTCTGTTGTCCAGCCTGGAGTACAGTGGTGTGATCATAGCTCACTGCAGCCTTAAACTCCTGGACTCAAGTGATCCTCCTATCTCAGCCTCCCTAGTAGCTATGACTATAGGCACGTACCACCATGCCTGGCTAATTTTAAATTTTTATTAGCGATGGGGTCTTGCTGTGTTGCCCAGGCTGGTCTTGAACTCCTAGCTTCAAGCAATTCTCCCATTTCGGCCTCCCAAAGAGTTGGGATTACAGGCATGAGCCATTATGTTGGGCCGAGCAATGGAAAAATTTTCACAACTTCTTCACTTTGATCAGAATGTAATGAGAGAAAGTTCATTTCAATGTATAAAAACTCTGATGTTCTTACTTCCTATGGTTCACATTCTGGAGGCTGACCTTAAAATTCAGATGGACATTCCAAACACCTCACACAAATAAGACACCTGGTTGGGGGCACATTTAAAAACAGGTGGAGCCAAAGGCCTCAATGATGTCAGTTTCAACAAAAGGAGAAAGAGTCCCTTTACAACCGGACCTCTGGGTTTGAGTGAAGAATTAAATCTATTATCTGTGTAAGTCAAACCAAAAACCTACCTTCCTATGAATTTATAGGACAATTTAGGTCCTAGCTGAATAATTCAGAAAAAGATAATCACCTCAATTATTTAGGTGGCCATCTCATTCTCTTATATACTCCATCTCTCTAACTTGGATGTGGAAAGTCGTCAGCAATTATATCTCTTCACCAGGCCACCCACAGGGGGCCACCGATTTGGGCCACAAACGTGGTGTCCTCGAAACAGGATCAGTGGAAACCTACCAGGATTAGGAAATTGATGTGGAAGACATTGGCTCTGAATCAGTAAGTGATGCTCACCCGATCTGATGGAGGTTCAAAAACCCTAGTGCAAAAAAAAAAAAAAAAAAAAAGCAGCGAAGTCATCTCCTTGTGTTATGCATCCTTGGGGTACTGGTTCTACCCTCGGTCCTGCATGAAAGTCACTGATTCCGGAAGACAGGGATTCAGTGCCCTTCTCCGGCAGCCTCCCACCAGTCTCAGCCTCACGGAGCTTGTAAAAGAGCCTCATTTTTGGTCTGTGTCTGGGTTCAGAGTGTGAGTCGGTGCCTCCAAGGCTTGTTAGCCAGCAGCATGGGAAATGATGTCATGTAAATAGGGGAGAGAAAGAGGTGGGAGACCCCTGATGAAGTTCACAGGGGTCATGGGAAAAGAGCTCTTCCTCTGGGTGACTTTGGGATAACAGTAAGGTCAAACTGGCTGGCTAGGCTTTGCCATGCTGTTTCTATCTGGGTGGGGACATACACACCTCAAGGTCCCCGCATGCCTCTGCGTGTTTGTGTGCATGTGGCGTTCTGTGCACAGACGCAGGGTTGTCTGCTGTGTCCAGGCTGGTGGGTTTAGCTTTCCTTTGTGCAAATATTAATCTGCCTAGTCCCATCCCCCACCCTCTCCCCACACATTAAGTAAAATATGAGCGCATGCTCCGAACTCGCCTGTGTTGGCTGCTCTAGTGCCCACAGCCTCCCTGCCCCCTTCCTCCAGCCCTCTTATCTAAAGCAGCATGTCACTGCAATTTTATGGTCAACATTACAGACTCAAGCCCTCCTTTGAACCAATCAAACTGCACTGAATATGTTAAGGGAATCCAGGCGTTCTGTGAGGAGCCTGCTTCCTGAGCCGCACCGCCTGACCTCTCTAAGAGCAGCCTCCATAAATCTGCCTCACCTGATGGGAGATGGGCTTTTTAGGATCTCTCAGGGTGCTTTGAGGTAGCACTTCTATGAACTCCTTGCCACAATAAATAATGCTACCTGCAATATGTCTTTGGGAGCGTGTCAGTAGCTGCTGTCCTGCTATGAATTTTTATTCTTGTGCCGTCTGGAAGATAGATTCCAGATTCAGCATTTCCCTGCACTTAGTGTCAGATCTCTTTACCCCCTTGCCCCCGCAGAATGACAGAGACCACAAATAAAATAAAAAAAAAAAAATTTTAAAAAAAAGCAGCCTAGGAAAAATGGCCCAAGATTGGAGAGAAAGAGCCATGTTCACCTTGCAGCAGCAGCGTGAGCTGCCAACATGAGGCGGTGTGGCCAGGTGGGAGGAAGGAGGCTGTAAGTTGGGCAATTTCAGAGTCCTCGGGATGGAGGCAATTTACCAGGGGAGCCTGGAGGAAGGGGTTTCTTACTAGGGAAAGAAGAAAGCCCAAGTGTGGGTCAATACATCATTTTAAAGGACAACAACAAATCCATTCCCAAACATCAATTAGGTAGTCATTGCCCTGGTCAGTTTCTGGGCAATCAGTCCACTCAAAGAGGATGGTGGATTCAGAAATAGCCCAGAGATGACTTCCAAGACGCATTGTTGTGGTCTGAAAGACGAGGAAGAAAGACACTCCTGTAGCTTAGGAATAACAATCAGTTGGTTCCCAGATTTCACGAACTCACATGTCTTTGCTGAACCAGAAGTGATTGCTCACATGGTCGTGTGCATTTTACTAGTTATCAGCCCTGCAACTTGAGACCACTTGGCAGAGTAATGCCAAAACTCACCGATGTCCAGGAATTTCTGCTTCCTTGAAACATCCTAAGTCCCTGGGAGTTTCTGGATTTCTAACTTGCCAGCCGTATCCGTTACAGTGGGCGAGGTGCCCAGGAATAGAAGAAAGCAAAGCTGGCTTTGATATGTTAACATTTCATGAAGGTAGAATATTTTATGTTACAAGCCACTTCCTCTTTGGAGAGGGTACTGCTCAGTGTCCTGGCAGGAATGGTACCTAGGCCTAGCTTTTCTGTGTGCGGAGAGCCACACAGTCACAGACCAAAACTGTGGCAGACTTTTAAATGAACATTTTGCCAACTGTAAATCAAGGAGGAACTACCTGGGGATCTTCAAACATGGATCCTGGTTCAGTGCAACCCACGAGTTCACATTTCTTACAAAATCCCAGGTGATGCTGATGCCACCTGTGGCCCACACATTAGGGAATGAGGTTTAGGGTCTACTGAGTTTCTGTTGCATACCTACTGCTCTCCTGACCTAGAGTGTAGATGTGGGCTCCAAACCCAAGAGAACCCAGTCGGTTTCACTATTCTCAAATATTTTTTTGTTCTTCTTCACATATTAAAAAAATCAATACAGATCAAAACAGAGTTTTAAAAATTGTGATAGTTTGAATATTTGCATTTAACACATGAATACTTGTTTGTCTGTTTGTTTTTTTGAGATGGAGTCTTGCTCTGTTGCCCAGACTGGAGTGCAGTAGCACCACTTCGGCTCACTGCAGCCTCTGGCTCCCAGGTTCAAACAATTCTCCTGCCTGAGCCTCCCAAGTAGCTAGACTTACAGGTGCCCACCACCATGCTTGGCTAATTTTTGTATTTTATTTTTTTAGTAGAGATGGGGTTTTACCATGTTGGCCAGGCTGGTCTCAAACTCCTGACCTCAAGTGATTCACCTGTCTTGGCCTCCCAAAGTGTTAGGATTGCAGGCATAAGCCACTGTACCTGGCCCACATGAGTTTTTTTTTTTTTTTTTTTTGAGACAGAGTCTTGCTCTGTAGCCAGGCGCCAGGCTGGAGTGCAGTGGCGCAATCTCAGCTCACTGCAATCTCCACCTCCTCGGTTCAAGCAATTCTCTTGCCTCAGCCTCCCGAGTAGCTGGGACTACAGGCGCGCGCCACCATGCCCAGCTAATTTTTGTATTTTTTAGTAGAGACAGGGTTTCACCACCACATGAGTATTTTTAATGCCTCCAAATGGAATGTCATCTTACTTGGAGATGATGACAAGAATCCATACTTGAGATTCTCTGTGAGTGTAAGATGGATGCCAATTGACCTTCGGACAGTGATAAGCTGCTAGACCCTGCCCACAGGGAATCAGATGGTTTATGCAGAATGTTGGCTTCGAGTGGTAGCCACTGTTCTACCCAGAGCCAATGCCACATAATCATTTCTAGCCTCCTGGGGCAGTATGATCAATTTCCCAGCTTGGACATTACTGAGAGAAGCCTATGGAGTTCGGTGAAGACTAAATGAAAACCTTCACTGATCAAGTTGCCAGTGGTGGGCTGTTAAGTGGGATCAGTTCATCTCCTACACGACAAGAACAGCAAGACCACAAAACTGGCAACATAAAATGGAAGTGATAACAAGATCATTGGAAAGTGTCTTTTGGGATGATAAAATTCCTGATGGTTAAAGTGATCTTTGGAGTAAGAAGTGTAGAAGCTTGTCCTACGTCCTGACATGTTCAAATACAGTAGCTGAGAAGATGGCAGCCCCTGTCCATCAAGCCAACCATCGTACACGTGATCACTCATTTGTAAACTAGGCTTCCTGCCTGCTGAATACCTGTGAAAAACAGAAGCTGTCTCCTAATTGCCTGGGTTGACCTATATGTAGAAACCTGAAATGTGCTGCTGCAGTGGAGAAGCCAGAAAAATGTTGGAATTAATCACTAAATCAATCTGGGCTGACCCCACGAGGACGGTGAGCACTAAAGGTTGTTGGCCAAGGAGCTTCTGGAGGCTGGACTTAAAAGAACACTCTTGTTTCTCTGAAACTGGAAAAACTGCTTGTTCATGCAAAAATTTATTCTCGGAATAGAATTTTGTCTGTTCTAGGACAGCCCGTCGAAACAGTCATGCCAGTAACCAAGTTAAGGCTAAGTTCATTTTGTTCTGGTGTACACAGGTGGGTACCACAGCCAGAGAAACAAGAGAAACAGGCTCATTCTCAAGAGAAACGCAGTGACGAGATCATTCCCTTCTCACCCTTGGCTGTCTCTTTCCTTCTCTTAAATCTTTTTGGTTTCTTAGTATCCTGGCTTGTTAAAATTCACAATTGAGTTTTCCTTAAAATTTTATATCCACAAGGTGACGGTAATTTCCTCAAAGTTCAGAGTTTGAAAAATTGGGGGAAGGCACAAGGAGTATTAGGCATTATTTTCAGTTTAAATGAACTACAGGATGACATTTGCAAATGGGCACCAGGTACCTTGAAGATCAGCAATTACCTTTACAGGAACACTGAAGAGAAAGTTTAGGAAGCTCCTTAATTCTGTAGGACCAGCACTCACCCCCAAAATTTGCCAGTTCCCATGATTTCTGCAACCCATGCTAAATGATGGTTTGGGTTTGAAGGCTGAAGGATACAAACAAGCAAAGAGTGAGGACAAGGCTCATTCTCAAGAGTTTTTCAGAAGATACATGAGTAGAAGACATTTTTTTTTTCCTGCAGAAAGTTTACATTCTTAATTGTTGAGATGGGAATAAGTTACTAAAACAATTAAAAATTCTAGTTCTAGGTGCCGAGAACTAGAGATACTTACTGATCATTTGATTCCTGTAGAAAACACTTGTCAGAGAGATAAGTAATGAAAAAAATCTAGCACATATTTTGAGATTTAGGTTTGGATGTCTACCTACTTAATTTTAAATTTAGATTGAGTTATCTGAGCCACATGCATATATATTTTAATTCTTTTTTTTTTTTTTTTTTGAGACAGTTTCATTCTTGTCGTCCAGGCTGGAGTGTAATGGTGCAATCTCCACTCACTGCAGCTTCCATTCGAGCGACTTTCCTGCCTCAGTCTTCCGAATAGCTGGGAACACAGGCACCCATAACCACGCCCGGCTAATTTTTGCATTTTTAGTAGAGACGGGGTTTCACCATGTTGGCCAGGCTGATCTCAAACTCCTGACCTCCCGTGATCCCCCCACCTCGGCCTCCCAAAGGGCTGGGATTACAGGTGTGAGCCACTATGCATGGCCTATTTTTTAATTCTTGCATTGAATTTTGTAGCGCTAATCTAGGGAATGAGGACATTGATTAAGTAATGTTAGAATGAAACAACTTACACATTTATTAGCAACCATTTATTGTTTTCAGACTCAATTTTTGAGAAGATGTATGAGTATGAGACATTTCTTTTTCCTGCAGGAAATTTACATTCTTAATTGTTGAGATGGGACTAAGTTACTAAAACAATTAAAAATATATAGATTTGTAAGTTAAGCACAAAATTACATGACATGATATGATAGGAACTACCATCAAGGTAAGAGTTGGGAGAAGCAGAATATCAATGAGGATTTTAGATCCCAAGAAAGGCTTCCCCACTGGCAGGGCTTATATAGAAAATAAGTAAAAGTATTCCAAGATCGTGGAACACATATGGGAAGCTATGAAGTCTGTGATTTTTTATTATAATTTTAAAATCTTTTATTTTAGGTTTGGGGTATATGCGCAGGTTTGTTATACAGGTAAACTTGTGTCACGAGGGTTTGTCGTGGGGACTATTTTGTCATCCAAGTACTAAGCCTAGTACCCTGTAGTTAATTTTTCGGATCCTCTCCCGTCTCCCACCTTCCACTCTCAGTAGGCCCCGGTGTCTCTTGTTCCCCTCCTTGTGTCCAAGTGTACTCCTCATTTAGCTCCCACTTATAAGTGAGAACAGGTGATATCTGATTTTCTGTTTCTGTGTTAGTTTGCTAAGGATGATGGTCTCCAGCTCCATCCATGTTCCTGCAAAGGCCATAATCTCATTCTTTTTTCTGGCTGCATGGTATTCCACGCTGCATATGAACCACAGTTTCTTTATGGAGTTTAATGTGCACTCCTCCAAGGAGACTAGTCCACAGCAGTGGAAGGAGCCCAGGAGGGGGTTGTAGGAAGTCAAATTTGATGATCTGAGAAGTGACACATTTGGGGTTTACACTTGATTAGCCCAAGACACTGAAAGTTATTTTTAATCAGAAGATAATTATAATGGGAATATGTTTTGACCAACTAGGGCAGGGTCCCACAGCCTCAAGCATGTACTCTCAAGAACCTAGAGAATAGAGTTAAGCCCTTTGAATTTGATCCAGCAGGACGATAATGCTTAATATCAGGACAAGATGATTCTGAGTATAGCCACAGTCTCCCGGCCCGGCCCTCAAGTGGTCTGAGAGCTGTGAGGACCAAGAGAGCAGTTTTGTCAAAATTCTGTAAAACTTCAGGAGGCATAAACATGCTTTGGGACTCCTTCTTTTCCTTCTCTTCCCTCTCTCTCTCTTTCCTTCTCCCTCTCTCTGTCTGTCTCTTTCTTCTCTCTCTCTTTCTCTCTTTCTTTCTGACAGTCTCACTCTGTCACCCAGGCTAGATTGCAGTGGTGCAATCTCGGCTCACTGCAACCTCCACCTCCCAGGTTCAAGTGAGTCTCCTGCCTCAGCCTCCCGAGTAGCTGGGATTACAGGCACGTGCAACCACACCCAGCTAATTTTTTATTTTGAGTAGATGGGGTTTCACCATGTTGGCCAGGCTGGTTCACACTCCTGACCTCAGGTGATCCACCTGTCTCGGCCTCCCAAAGTGTTGGGATTACAGGTGTGAGCCCGGCCTCTTTTGGGACTCTTGCTAACATAGACAATGGCAAGACCATTTGAGGCAGTGGTGAAATGGGAGTATTCTCTCCTGGCAGGAAGGCAAATTTTATTATTGACATTATTGGCACAGGATGAGAATAATAAGTGACCAATATTTAGTTGGTTTATACTGTTGTAAAATTCTCTACTGGTAATGTGTTCCTTTACTGTCTGCACTTGGGGTCACTGTTCCCACTCTTTCCTTCCCCACATATGCCACTGAAAAGACAAAAACCAGTAGTTCTCCATTGGGGGGGGGAATTTTACCCCTAGAGAAATTTAGCAATGTCCAGAGACATTTTTTTGTTGTCACACCTGGGGTGGTGGCAGTGACATCTAGTAGGTAGAGGCCAAATATGCGTATGTAGGACCATCCTCACACCCACGAATTATCCAGCCCCAGATGTCAACAGAACTGAGGCTCAGAAACGCTGATATATGCAAAGGTGCTCACTGAGCACTATTTATAACAGCAACATTTTGGAAATATTCCTCACTTCTAATAATAAAGGAATGGTTAAGTAAATTATGGATTATCATATGTCCACAGGATGTACTTTGTTGTCAGGTTTTCAATTATAACTTGATACAGGCTCACCATGAATATTAAATGAAAAAAAAAAAGGAATCAAAGCTATGTATACAATGCAGTCCCAATTTTATAACAACAAATGCATCACACACACGTCATCAACACAAACACCCCAAGACACAGGACTGTTAATAAGTCACTAAAGTGGCTGGACACAGTGGCTCATGCCTGTAATCCCAGCATTTTGAGAGGCCGACGTGGGCAGAACACCTGAGGTCAGGAGTTCAAGACCAGCTTGGCCAACATGGTGAAACCCTGTCTCTACCAAAAATACAAAATTTAGCCTGGTGTGGTGGCAGATGCTGGTAAACCCAGCTACTGAGGAGCCTGAGGCACAAGAAACATTACAGCCTGGGGAAGAGGTTGCAGTGAGCCGAGATCATGCTGCGGCACTCCAGGCTGGGCAACAGAGACAGACTCCAACTCAAAAAAAAAAAAAAAAAAAGTCACCAAAAAGCAAGCCAACAATGGTTTTATTGTCTCTGGGTTGGTAGACATAAACGTTTATTTTCTTCTTTGTACTTTTCTACATTTCTGAAATATGATAAGCATGAATTAATTTTCTGATCAAAATATAATACATGTTTCTTCAGACTATCTCAGTGGTTTGAAACATAGGCCGAACTTAACACGATGAAATATAATTGGACTGTGCAACATTTACACATAGGTTCAGAGCGTCAACTTTCTAAGGCAGGACAGACTTACAGGCAGGAGTAAGATGCTTTTGCTTGCGACCCATTCGTGTAAAAAGGGTGAGTCAATGGAAGCTCGAAATCAAACAGAAGAGACCTGATGAGGTTGCTGAAAGAGTGACTCCAAACTTAGGACACCTTCATGAAAGTCTGCACCAGGATGACGTGAGCAGCAGTCCTCTGTGGGGCACGTTTGCTCATCTGGACTGCTGAATGCAGTCGTGTGTGGTGTATTTTAAGGGGACCCTTGAAAACCTGGAGCAGGTCCAGATGACAGCAACAAAAGTAGCGAGGGGCTACAAACTGTGTCACACAACAGAAGGATGAAGGAGGCTGGGATGTTTAGTCTGACAACAAGCATGCTTGGGAGAGGTGTGAGAGCTATCTTTAAATATTTGGAGGGCTGTCACAAGGAGAGGGACGAGTGTGCTGTGCACGGGCTCAGCCCACAGTGCTGGCACTAATCACTGATGAGAACTGATCACTTATCTTCTTTCACGTAATTTCCAAACGCAAAGAAAAAAAAAAAACTCTTCTAAATCGTAGAGTTGTCCAAAAATAGAGTGGCTAACTTGGGAAGTCCTCCGGTCCAGATCACTGACTTAACGATCGTATGCCAGGGTTGTCACACAGAGGATGGCGGGCTGGGAAAAAGAGACAGTGGTGATGCTGCTGATGCGTTCCTGGGGCCTGCTGCTCAATGCGTGAACGAATGCGGAGGGACCAACACACATTGAGCGCTTTCAGTGGGCCAGGGGCCAGGAATGGTGAGAACTGCTTCACACGCTCTGTCCACCTTGTTCCTCATAGCCACCTCACACGAAAGGCATGACTCTACATTTGCCTCGTTTTCCAGATGAGGAAACGCAGGCTCAGGGAAGTTTGGGGTCATGCTCAAGGTCAACAGCCAGTTAATGTATCAGATTCTATAGTAACGGCAATAACAGTAATAGTCATCATCCTCCCAACTGTAGTGCAAGCATTTGTGTAATGCATACTACGCATCAGAGTTCAAAACGCTGTGCCTCTGTCCTCATTTTACAGATAAGTTTTGGGTAGGTCAAGAATCTTGTCCAAGGCCAAAACTGGCTCAATGATATGGTTTGGCTCTGTGTCCCCACCCAAATCCCATGTTGAATTGTCATCCCCATGTGTAAGGGGAGGGGGCTGGTGGGAGGTAACTGGGTCATGGGGGCGGACTTCCTCCTTGCTGTTCTTGTGATAGTGAGTTGTCTGAGACCTAATGGTTTAAAAGTGTGGGGCACCGCCCCCTTTTCTCTCTCTCTCTCTCTCTCTCTCCTGCTTTGCCACTGTAAGACGTGCTTCTTCCCCTTTGCCTTCTGCCATGATTGTAAGTTTCCTGAGGTCTCCTGACCAAGCTTCTTGTGTAGCCTGTGGAACTGTGAGTCAGTTTAGCCTTTTTTTCCTTGTGCGTTTCCTCTTCTTGGGTAGTTCTTTACAGCAGTGTGAGAACGGACTAATACAGCCAGATTCTGTAGTAATGCTATAAAAGTAATAGTCATCATCATCACAAGCACAGCTACAAGCCCTCATATAGGATGTATCACATGTCAAATACCACAGTTTGGAATGGTGCATCTATAAAACTTCATTTACTGTAATACCCTAGGAGGTGTCTCTCTTATGGTCCCTATTTCATAGATGAGAAAATGTAGACTCAAAGAGGTCAAAGATCTTGGTCAAGTTCACACAGCTAAGGAGCAATAGAGCTGGGTTTTAAAATCTGGCATTTCAGACTCCATAGTGGTATCAGTAACAAGGGGACTAAGAATCTTCACCATCATCACTGCTGTCTTCCCAGTCATAATAATAACACAAACAAACATAGCCCACACTGTCTGTCAGGCAAACACAGCAGTCCTAGAAGGTAGTGTGATGGTTAATTTTATGTGTCAGCTTGGAGAGTGTTTTGGATAAGATTAACATTTAAGTTGGTAAACTTTGGTCAGGCCCGGTAGTTCATGCCTATAATCCCAGATAGCTCCCGTTGGGGAGGCGGTAGCCAGTGGATTTCTTCAACTCAGGAGTTTGAGGCCAGACTGGTTAACATGGGGAAACTCCATCTCTATAAAAATTACAAACATTAGCCAGGCACGTGACACACACCTGCAGTCCCAGCTCCTTGAGAGGCTAAGGTGGGAGGATGGCTTGAGCCCAGGAGGTGGAGCTTACAGTGAGCCAAGATTGTACCACTGCTTGCCAGCCTGGGCAACAGAGAGAGACCCTGTCTCAAAAGAAAAAAAAATGGTGAGCTTTGAATAAGCAGCTGTCCTCCATAAGAGGTGGACCTCATGCAATCAGTTGAAGGCCTGAATAGTGTAGAGAGATAGGCCTCCCTGAGCAAGAGGGAATTTTTCAGCAGATTGTCTTTGGACTTCATCTGTACCATCAACTCTCCTGAATCTTGAGCCTGCTGGCCAACCCCGGAAATTTTGGACGTGCCAACCTCTATAATCACCCCTTGTGAACCAATTCCTTATAATAATTCTCCCTTTCTGCCTATACACTTCTGATTGCTTCTGTTTTTCTGGAGAACCCTGACACAGGTAGGTACAACTATTATCCTCATTCTAAACATGAGAAAAACAGAGACCCAGAGACATCCAGAAACTGGCTCAAAGTAACATGACTAATCAATGGCAGAGCCAGGATGGAAACTCCAACTGCTCAGCCCTGCAGTCCATGCTTCTATATGGCATTCGCTGGAGATCCTTCCTGTCTCGATTGCTTTGTGTGTTATGGTCTAGATGACATGAAATGAGGGGATGAAAAAGGTAACCTCTCAAGTCAGGAGAAGTTGCTAGTCACAGAGAAAGAATGAAACCCCTGGGCTCCTCCTCCTACCAGATGTCCACTTATTCACACTTCCAGATAGCCCTTGTCACATTAGGACATTTCTTAATGTTTGACAGAATGACAAATAGAAGACCCAACAACATTTCTTCCTCCTGGTATTGTTCAATTCAACACAAAAAGGATTTACTGAGCACCTCCCACGTTCCCATAAGGTAGAGGCAAGTATCTTGTCCCCTGACTCTTGATTCTTGTTGGATAATTTGTGATTTGAATACAGAATATTTAAAACAATTCAGGCTGGGCATGATGGCTCGCACCTGTAATCCAAACACTTTAGGAGAACAGGGCGGGTGGACCACCAGAGGTCAGGAGTTCGAGACCAGCATGGCCAACATGGTGAAGCCCTGTCTCTACTAAAAATACAAAAATTAGCTGGGTGTGGTGGTGCACACCTGTAATCTCAGCTACTCAGGGTGCTGAGGCAGGATAAGGGCTTGAACCCGGGAGTTGTGGCGAGCGCCATTACATTCCAGTCTGGACGACAAGAGCCAATAGTCCATCTCAAAAAAAAAAGAACATTTAAAATAATTCAAACTACATATAATGTTTCCTCAGCTTCCCCTACACGGTAGGAATGCTCCAGTACTCACATTGTTGCTCTTCCAAAGTTTTGAAGCCTTGCTCTGATGTCAGCAATTTGCATGATAAGGTTCCTATCTTTTAGTGTACTAAACATCTCACTGATAGGGAAAATGCTCTTGATATTCTCAGTTTAATTTCACTTTTGCCAGATTTCCATTAACACCAGTATCTCTTTGGACCATCCAAAGACATCCCCCTCTGGAGGTTTATCTTTCACATAATTTCCAAACAAAAAGACAACACAGACAAAAGCCACACAAAAACATGCCATGGGACCTAGTATTGAAAAAAAAAAAAGGCATTGAAACAGACCCAAACAGAAATACAATGGTTTTATTATATGAGCCTTCAGCAGTAAAGAAAAAAGAAAAAAGCAAGGTTAGCAAAAGAAGGAAGGAAAGCAAAATGACTAACAAACTCAAAGCGCCTAAGGAAATGGTGTTTTCTTTGTATGCATCAACATACGCTCAAAGAATATTTCCCTACAAGGGTGTCATTGCCCACTCACTTCCCGTTTTCAGTTATGTGTAAGAGAGGCTTTTAAATCTATTTTCAGCACCCCCGGGAGTTGCAAGGAAGAAGGTGTTGCTACTGAAATAGACGATGCTCAGCTTGAAAGTCAAGGATACATAAGATGCATACCCATCAGCCTACTTATCCTGCCTGGACCAGCCCTCCCTGACCTCTCATACTGAGGGCTGGAAACCGCTGGCCCACACTGGCCAGACCATGGGGAGAGGAGCTCAGAGGACAGTCTCTCCTTTCCTTGGATGTCTCATCACAAAGAAGGTGGATGCTATAGGAAAAATAAATCCGGAAGCTTCTAGTCTAACCCAAACCTCAGGGGTTCTATCAAAGACAGCAGGTCTCTTGCCCCAGGAAAAAATCCCCATTGCAAATCTCTTTCTTGCAGTATAACCCTGAGGTCAGTGAATGTCACTGAGGAAAACCAACGTGAATATAGAGAAAAAGCAGGGTCTCAGGCAATACAATCTAAAGGTGACAGGACATGAAGCTTTGTTTCCAGGCACAGACTGCCTCCCTTTCTCCAAGTGGCAGCCCATCCTGACCTGCCCCTCTGTGTCCGCCCCATCCTCACCCCAACACTCTTGACTGTCCACAGGTCATCACCCGCGCTGGGTCTTCCCTGTCACTCCCAGTTCACAATGCCCTGATCCTTCTCTGACCTCGGATGATTTAAGTAATATCTACCATTGAACCTCCTACTTAGTAGATACTCTTTGATATTCTTTTCCAGTGGTCTCATGTACACAGCTCTTTTCTACCAAATAATATTCCATGTGTCTTGAAAGAAAGGATCTAGTCTTATACTTGTTGGGGATCCCCCCATTCCACTAGCTCCAGTATACCGGTGACCTCAGCAAATTCTTGCTGATACAATGCTTGATTTTTACGAAGCCTATACTTCCAAACAGTCGCTACGCTCGGGCCTTCACATTCACGTCGCACTCCTGACCAATATATACCAATGCCCAAGGCATCATTTTGCAGAAAAATCAGAATATGATGGAGAAAGGAAGTACCATTTCTCAAGATTCTTGATTTGTGTCTTGAGTTAAAAGGAGGGAAATGCTTGCAAGTGTTTCCTGGCTGATTTTGGTATCATGCTGTTGGTTCTTTTGTGAGATGTGTACAGATGTTTTACTCCATCTGTGAGAACCTTTGCTACAGACAGACGAACTTGGAGACTAGCCAGGCCTCTTTTTAATAAACACAGAAGACATGAGATGAGCAGGTCTAGGGTGATGGGAAGAGGTGATACTGAATTTCATTTCTCGGCTATCACAAGGGAATAAAGATTATTCTTAAGGGGGGTGGGTAGTAGTGAAAACAACACCCAGCCATGATATTGATGAGCAGACCCGGCTGTATAACCACTGCCGAGGTTCAGGAAGTTCCCAAGATGAGACTTCTGTGATCCAGGGTCACTTTCCCTTTAAACAGAAGCTGGGTGCTGCTGCTGGTGGTATTGTTCTGTCTGCAGTGTTAATCTTGTTTTCTTTCCACTTGCACCTGCTAATATTACCTGGCTGAGTCATAGGCACCGCCAGGCCCCTCCCCCACCCCAAGTTTATTTATTGTGGCTATTTTACCAGCTATTGGCTCAACACACTACACTCAAATATTCATCATTTAGCTCGCTGGGTAAATCGTATTTAATCAGCACAGGAGAGAAAATAGCATAATTATAGATGCCGGATGCCATTACACTCAGAAGAAATTAAACCCTGTCTCAAGCCGACCAGCGGCTGCTGTGATTGCATCACCGCTGGGGTTACACAGAGGTTAGTGGCCATTGGGGGCCAGAAGTACCTCCTACGGATGCCTGACCCAGATGAGCCCTAAGGAGACCCACTTGTGCACATACACATGCACGGCATCAAATACTCATCAAACGGCAGCCAGTAAATTAATCTTTCATTGTTCAGAGAATGTGATAAATGAGAGGGGTAATAAAGGCAGGATCACGCATGGAGATGTAGGGATGGCAGATAAATGGGCCCAGAGAATTCTGGCCCTAAAAGCAGACAGAGGGAATGCCCATTCCCAATCTTTTCCAGAGCATTTCCTGCCAATAGCCAGAGTGATACTGACAATTAAGGCAAAGGAGGACGACAACCTTTACAGTGAAGCAAAAACATCCACTTGGGGCATGAGTCCGTACAGGGAATCCTCCAGGCTACAGAGGAGGAGAATGCAAAGGCCAAACTGTAAGGGCACGTCAGCCCTGGTCCTCGCCAGGCAGGCTTGAGTTTCTCACATGCAAAAGTCTCCATGTCATTTACACCAGTGAGTTGTTTTGTTTGGGGAAATGGAGAAGGTGAAAAGTTGTAAAAACAAGCAAACAAAAAACCCAAACCCGATCATAATGTAACATCAGAGCCCTACCTGCTGAAATGGGCTCCTGGAAAAAGCTGGAATCATGGGGTCAGTTTTCTTCCAGCCGTTCTCAGCCTGGCCTCTTCCCACACACCTCCAGGGCTACCCGCACTTGTCCAGGTTACAGAACTAGAGTCACCTTTAATCTCATGACACAGCTTCTCTCCCCTGGACCTAAACCCCAGATCAGCAACCCCATATGCTTGTACAGCCCTGTTAGTAAAAATTCCGAAATGTCCAAAGATGCAATTAGGCTTTACTTATTACTATTGGGTGACTGTTTTTGCCTTTTTTTTTTTCTTTATTCCTTTTTCTTTTGGCTAATAATGCTTCTGAGGTTTGGATAAGTAACTAAGAGGAAGGAGATCTCCTTCTAGTCCATCCTGCTGCCGACAATTAAGAAACCTCAAAGTAATTTTTGAAAATGTCAGCGTCTCATTTAGCAAAAGGATAAATAATAAATGAAGCGTAATCACTGTCCTGTGCTGGTGGTATAGCTTCGTGGTGTCATTAGTAAACTAACGGTATAATATCTTTGTGTCACAGTTTAATTATATCTTGTAATTAGTTTCAGCAATGGATTGCATAGAGTCAGGCCCCCTGAGCTAAACAAAAGGTAATAGAACTTTCAGCGCCCCTGCATAAATCAATTAGAAAAGTGTCCTGTGTTATTTGAAGCTTGTTTGCTGTAATTTTATGCACAAAGCCCCACTGGTCCTTCTTGCGTGTGGAGGGCCGTTCGCCCCACCTGACACGTGTCTGCAGCTGGGCCTGCGGTCGGCCCACCACATGCAGCCTGGCCCACTGGTGCATTTCTTAGGACCAGCCCGGTAGTAAATAGCAGGGAGGGGGTGAGGCGCTGAGGGGAGGCCTGGGGTGGGGGACAGTGGACGCACGAGGACCAGAGCAGGTAATAGATGCGCCATGTGCAAGAAAGCAGGGAATCAAATGGGAAAAGATGTGAGGCCCTGGAAGAATGATTCTTTATGCTTCCCTGAACAAAGATGAGAAGGTTAGGGGCATCAAAGGCCAAGCAACGGTGATGAATATGGGCAGGCAGACGAGACACATGTCCCTTTGTCATTTTATCCTTTCAACGTCCCCACTCTCCCCACGCGGTTGGAATTGGGACCAGTGCAGGTTACTTGGCAATAGGGGATGGGGAAGGAGAATCCACATCTTTAATTGGGTCTAATTCAGGTCCCACAGAGCTCAGAAACTGTAAAGGGCTTCTGAGCGTCGTCGAGGGCTAGCTGTGGTCACCAGGCCCAGACGGGAGAGTCACGGAGTCCCGCTGGGGGAAGCTAAGAAGAAACTCAGGGGCGGGGGGATGGTTAAGTCCAAATGCCACCAATATGTGTGATCATCTCTTTTTGATCAAACTGTAAGGCATGGCAGAGAGTGGGGGTGGGGTCCACATTCAAAGTCCTCATCAAGTTGGCTTTGAAAGTAAGTCTAGTGCCACACTGGCCTTTCTGTTTATACAACAATTTATAGGTTTAAACGAAAGCCCGCTTGAAAAAGCAGACTAAATCTTCCTATTGTGAGCACTTCAGCAAATTTAACAAAAGAAAGAGCCCAGGCGAAGAAGAGAGAGAGGAGAGAGAGAGAGAGAGAGGGAGAGAGAGAAAGGTCCAGTCCTCAGACTGGTGTGCTGCAATCTGGCTGGTTGCTATGGCGACGTGATGGTTTGTTCACATGGCAACATACCTTAGGTCCACTATTAAAATGATGAGAGTGAACTCGCCTGCATTAAGGAGAGTGTGCTGTATGCTAAAGCGAGTCTTTATCTCCAGAGAGAGCTGGACGGAGACTGGCATCCAGTACAAACGAGGGAGAAAAGGAGGAGGAGGAAAAGGTTGGAGGTCTGGAAGAGGAAAGAACTGCAGGGATGCAATCACTGTGAAAAGAAAGCCCCTCGGTTCTGTGTCTCAGTCGAGGGCCTGGGATTCAGAAGGTGGACAATGAGTTTTGTTCGACATGGAATTCATTCGCATTGGCCCATCAGGCTAATGACCCCTTATTTAAAAAAAAAAAAAAAAACATATTCCAGATGAACCCGCTGTACCTTGGCTCTAGAAAACATCCACAGTGAACAAAACCCAACCCGTGAGCCGGCGCTGTAACCAATAGCCAAGCGTGACTGCCACTTAAATAAAATACTCTAATAACCACGAGGGTGGCAAATTACACGGCATTTGTTTATTGAATGTAAAAGTCCACTGACAGCTACAGATCCACATCATCTCACATTAGAGTGAGTGGGGAACATTTCCTTTTGGAAATCGGGTTTCATGTTTCCTTTAATGTAGCGACAATTTTTCCTCCTACTGACGTCGAAAGGGTGGTGATACTTCAGCAGATATTTTTGCAACAGCCCTACTACCTATCTACCTGTGCTTGATTTCTTTCTATTTAGCAGGCACTGCTATGGCATATATAAGAGACAGCCAGAAGTCACAGGGCTCTGTCATCCCATGAGGGGTCCCAGTGATACCATAAACCATCTGTGGGATGCCCGAGCCCCTGAAATTCCCATACCCCTCACTCATTCTGCCCCCTTCCCACCTCTCTATGGCTGGCTGTGCCTTATTTGAAATCTCACTGCCATCAAGTGAAGGGAAGGCCTCAGACACTGCAAATGTCTCTTGGATTGGACACATGGCAGAAGATGAGCTTGACATTGTCGTCGTTTCTGATGAAGCTCTCCTATCAGCACGGGGCTCAGTTCTAACCGTGAGCCACCGACTCAGTTCCTTCTTTGTTCCAGTGCTCTAGGTGCATGGGTGCCAACAGAGAGATCTGAGCTCTTGGAGCTCCTGTTGAGGCAGAGAAGGGGTAGGGCATGGAACTCCAAGACCCGCAGAAGGAGCTGAATACTAGGACAGAGAGCAAAACCAACCCCACTCGTAAACTGCCTTCTCCACTCCCATCCCCACCATCCTCCTGAGACTTAGGTGGTGGAACATTGCTCTCTAAAATTTTCTAGGGTTCCGTAACATGCTCCGGCTTCCTTAGGAGTCTATATAAGCAGTGCAGGAAGCAGGATCGTTCAGGAGGCAAGACCCTGAACTTTGCAGCAGAGCCCTGCTCTGTCACTAGCTAACTCGGTGACCTCTGAGCCCGTTTTCTGACCTGACAAATGGGGGCATAGCAGTACCTGACCTCCTCAGGTTGTTGGGAGAATTAAATCAGGTAATAGTTATAAAGGCACATAAGTCAGTCCAGGGCATGTACATTTTATGAATTATTGTTATTCCCTTTAGATCCAGCCAGTTGTGGGATACTGTTTTGTTTCCATTGCAATTTTAGCAACAGACAAAAAGGTAATTTTCGGATGATAAGTTCTCGAACAACAGGTCAACAGCTATTCACCTATTTTGGGAAGGTCCACTGTGCAATGAAGTTTGGACATATTTATTCCAGAACCGTCTTCCCTACATGCTACAGGCCACCAGAGAGAAGAAGGCCTGGCACACAGCTCAGCCTTGCCTTCTTCTGCTAGACGTCTTTCCTTTTGTTTTATATTTTGACTGCTAACAAAATACCAACTTTGTCCGTCTCCCCCAAATGGTGGGAGAGTGTCTCTTTCTAAGCATGGTAAACTGTATGCAGAGGAAAAGACAGACACAGAGAGAGAGAGAGATTGAGAGAGAAAGAAGGAAACCTTCTGGTGCCTATCAGCTTTCCATGACAGCTGCACTCATGTTCCCTCCTGAGGACCAAAATAACTACAAAGTGTATGAAATCGTTAAGCACATAAAAATCCCGGAGGTAGACGCTGAGAATAAAACTCGTGATTTCCCAACCAAAAGGCATCAAAGCCCAGCCCTCACAGTTCATTTGCTTCCCTCCGTCGATCTGACTTTGCTCAGTAAGCTGACAACATTAGCCCTACACGCAGCTCAGAGAGGAGAGGGAGGAAGGCTGGGCCCCTGACCCGCCTGGTCCACCAGCCTGGTCTGCATAATGAAGGCATGGGGGTGTGGGGGAGCCCAGAGGCGCATGAAATCAGACAGAAAGCACTGAAAAGAGAGAAGGCATTTGAATCTTCATGACTATTTTTTTTTTTTTTTTTTTGCAGCTTATGATATACTTTTCACACATTTAATGGCGAGGCGGCTAGGTTTAAAGAAGCTTTCCCATTTAAATGTGCCATAACAGAATAATAAGGTTATGTAGCATGTCTTGATGTACGGTCCCATCAGGTAGGATGGCGATGGAAATATGCTGTGATATTGAGTCTGAATAGGACACCTAGAGAAGAATGTGCAGCTGCTGGCATCGCATAGCAAACACAGGAACAGCAAACAGAAGAATAACCCTTATCTTGTAGGCAGAGTTGCTCTTGGTTTCCAATCTTCCCCAGTAGCCCTTGGTTTGGGGAGTGTTTTTGTAGAAAGGAAAGCAAACAGAAAATGCTGATCTCCTAATGTGTGCTGAGAGTTTTGCTGGGTGCTCCAACTAAGAAACATTCAACCACATAGAGCATTATAAAGCCTGTGTCCACATTCGACCATTCTCCGTTTTCTGAATGCCCACTAATGTATATAAAATCTCTTTAAGTGCATTTCAAAGCACTAAGAAGTATGAAGAAGAGTTTCTACTTTCAAGGAGTTTATAATTTCGTTGGAAAATAAAATGGTCTCGCCGAGGGTCAGCAAACTATAGCCTGGATGGGCCCAAACTGGACGGTCACTTGTTTTGTGTACATTAAGTCCTACAGGAACACGGTTTCAATGTGTTAGAAGACACACTTTATGTATCGTCTATGGATGCGTTTTCCTTACAATGACAGGGATGAAGAGCTGCCACGGATACCCCCTGACCTGCTTAAAATATTTACTACCTGGCCCTTTACCAAAAGAGTTTGCTGAGAGCAAGAGTTGTTCTAGGTTTTAAAGGAAAGTGATCATCGTGGCTGGGGTGGGGGACCATGAAAGGATAATGGTAAGGCGGCCTTTCAGGAGGACCTGGTGGGACCTGGACAAACTGGGCAGGGTTGAGAAGGCATCCTTGGCAGGAGAAACAGTACAGGAAATGGTGCAAAGGAAAGAGGCAGCACGACTGTTTGAGGGATGGCAAGAACAACCATCTGGCTAGGGCAGCCTGCTTCATTCCAAAGCAGTTGGCAGGGAGGAAGGTCTGAAAAGTGGGAAGCAAACCAAAAAAGTGTGGGATTCCTGAAGCAAAGGAAGAAGCGGATTTTCAAGAAGTGAGGGAACAAGGGAGGGAAGCAGTATCTGGTGCTATCGTTGAGAAGAACAGGAGTGTGGAAGATAAAGGAATTGACAGAAAATAAAGAAATGGAAGCAGTAAGTATGGACCACTTGCTGGAGAAGTTTGACCAAGACATGAAAGAAGTGATGCAGGGTAATCATTTGGGTAAATGGCACAGCTGACTACAGAATTTGCCGGGTTAATAGAGACTCTGTGTGTCTTCGGGTGAAAGAGGAACAGCAGATAGGAAGGGACTGAGGCTCTAGAAAGCTAGAAAGTCAGGGGAATGGAGAAGGAGGATCACTTCCTGCCTGTAAGATCAGTGAAGACTCAGAGAGCAAACAGACATTTTGGGTAGAGCAGTGGGTAGCTAGGCAATGTTCCCAGATGGTCTGCTTCATCTCATAAAGGATGTCAGCTAAAAGCAAAGGTGATGGGCCCATCTGGGCTTAAGAGGATTGGCAAGTGAATAAAAGATCCACTTAGGGGCTGGAAGAGCTGTTTGAGCATCACAGCATCCCTCTGCGGGAGCCATGACTGCTTACTGTGATAACACCTCTTGGCAGAGGTCTTTGGCTTGGACCTGAGTGTATGCTAGAGGTGGTTCAGGTTGATGTTGATCCAGGAGAAAGTCCAATAAAAAGAACTGGAGTAGCTGACAAGAGCCTTTGAGTTGGGCATGGAGCCAAGCGTGGCCAGATGGGCTCATACTCACAGAGCAAATGAGTCAGAGAGGAGGCTTGCTGAAATTCACCTAGGGCTTAGTCTTTGATATTGATGGATTGTTTTTCTCCCAACAGTGTCATTCTTGGAGGTGAAGAGGCTTCACCCATGTTTCAATCATCCTAAGTTAGCAGGGGTCTGTCTTTTGTTGAAGGCTCACTGGATTCATCTTTGAGTGTGGTAGACTTGACCACAATTAACCAATACCCATTCTCCTCTACTTCTAGACACTTGAAGGGCTGTACTGCCCACCTCCCTTGAAGTAAGGCATAGCCATATGAAATGAAATGAGAATGGACATGATCTATGTCTCTTCTGGGCAGGATCATTTAATTTCAGAGTGAGACCCTCTAGAACGCTCGAACTCTGCCATGGTAGTCATGGAGGAAGACTTGTATTGAGCTGGTAGGAGAAAGGATTGCTAAGTGTGGGGACAAGAGTCCTGAGGATTTGCCTGGATCCCAGCAGACTTTGTGTGTTGCTAAATTGTGTCCCCTCCCCACTGCCACCAAATTCTTTTTCTTTTCTTCATTTTTTTTTTGAGATGAAGTTTTGTTCTTGTTGCCTAGGCTGGAGTGCAGTGGCTCAATCTTGGCTCACCGCAACCTCTGCCTCCAGGGTTCAAGTGATTCTCCTGCCTCAGCCTCCTGAATAGCTGGGATTACAGGCATGTGTCACCATGCCTGGCTAAGTTTTTGTATTTTTAGTAGAGATGGGATTTCTCCATGTTGATCAGGCTGGTCTTGAACTCCTGACCTCAGGCCTGCCACTAAATTCTTATGCTGAAGCCCTAACTTGAATGTGACTGTATTTGGATATGTGGCCTTTAAAGAGGTGATTAAGTTGAAAGGCAGTTAGAATAAGCCCTAAGGCAATGTGACTGATATCAGTATAAGATAAGAGGAAATGGACACACAAAGAGATACCATGGAAGGGAGTGCACACAGAGAAAAAACCCTGGGAGGACGCAGTGAGAAAGTGGCTATCAGCAAGCCAAGGAGAGGCCCTAGAGAAACCAAACCTGCCAGCACCTTGATCTTGGACTTCTAACCTCCAGAAATGTGAGAAAATAAATTTCTGCTGTTGAAGCCACCCAGCCTGTAGCATTTTTTGTTATGGCAGCCTTAGCAAGCTAATATAGTTGGTAAACCTTTTCTCTGTCAAACCACTGAGAGGTTGAGCCTCCCTGTTACTGCAGCACAGCCATGCTCATCCTGACCAATACAGTAAGGTACTATAGTTTGGGTGGCAGAAACAAGCCCTCTGAAGTGATGATGTTGAATCTCAGAAGTGAATGGCAAGCAGGAGCTGGCTGTTGGAGACTTGGAGGAATGCTCAAGGCAGACGGAGTAGCTAGTATAAAGCCCTTGGTTTGCTTGTGATGGGGAAGACCTGAAGATGAGGTGGACAGGCAGGCCAAAGTCAGATCACACAGAGGCATAGGCAAGGTTAGGGAGTCTGGACTCAACCTGATATGCTGTAAACAAACACTGTGATTTCCTTCTTTTTCGAGACAGGATGTTGCTCTATCACCAAGGCTGGAGCACAGTGATGTGATCACAGCTCCCCATCGCCTCAACCTTCCAGGACCAAGAGATTCTCCTACGTCTGCCTCCCAAGTAGCTGAAACCACAGGTGTATGTCATCATGCCTGGCTAATTATTTTATTTTGTAGAGACCGCGTCTCCCTATGCTGCCCAGGTTAGTCTCAAACTCCTGGACTCAAACAATCCTCCTGCCTCAGATTCCCAAAGTGCTAGGATTATAGGCATGAGCTATCATGCCTGGCCCACTGTATGATATTAAGCAAGAAAGTAAAGAGATCTAATTGAGTTTGTTTTTAAGGAGATCACTCAGACTTCTGTGTGGAGGATGAGCTGTAGGAGGGAAGAAAAGAGACAATGAGACTTTGCAGTCATCTAGGCCAAGAGATTTTGATGGTGCCTGGATCTAGGGTGGAGAGAAACAGGTGGATTTGGGTGTTTTGATTCCATGAGCTTCTTCTTTGAGTAGCTATCAGTGTTAGAGATGCAAGTATATCAGAAATTTTGTAATTCTATTTACAGCAGGTGTGTCTAATTGACTTTCCTGGGCCACACTGGAAGAACTGTCTTGGGCCACACATAAAATACACTACAGTAACGATAGCTGATGAGCTAAAAAAAAAAATGCACATGATGTTTTAAGAAAGTTTCTGAATTTGTGTTGGGCCGTGTTCAAAGCCTTCCTGGGCTACATGCAACCCTTGGGCCATGGGTTGAATAAGCTTGATTTATAGGGTTTGTCATAAGAAGATGCCAAAATTCTGGGCAGAAGAAAGGATAAGGTCATTTTTGTGGGAAGATCATAAAGAGAGGAAGTGATACGGTAGTTTCCACAAAGCAAACTAAGTCAGTATGGTGGTCCTACGAGCTTCTCAAAGCAGGATGGACAAAGAGAAGAGAGTGCAGTGATGGAAATGGGTTGAAGAAAGCTGGCCTGGTGGCTTGAGAATGGGTGTGGCACTCGCCACTAGTTGCAACATGACACACGGAAGGAGAGGCCTTTGGTCGAGGGAGTATTGGGCTTCAGAAAGTGTATAAATTAGTGAGGCTTCACCTGAACTCTGTGATTTCAGGTCTGCTGGAAGGAATTACAGAACTTCCAGAGCAGATAGCCATGAGGACCAGAAGGGTGAAGTTAGAGTTTCTAGGCCCGGGTGTGGAGCATAGACTTGACAGAATCATCGTGCATCCTGAAGCTCTCAGCCTCGGTTTTGTGACGGCCCAGAGTGCTTCCGGTGATCTCAAGGAGATCAATATTAGCTCTTTTCTTGGTCATTTTTATTCTAAAAATCAAGATTGAACAGGCACAAAATTAAACAGTTAAAAACCTTATGTTTGGTATAGTGCTTTTGGAATTTGCAAATGTCTTTTGTGTATGTTAGGGCTCACTGGACTATTTCACAGCCTCTCTGGGTGTGAAGTAGAGAATGGATTACAGGACAGAAGAAAGAACACGGGGGCCCGAGATTAGTCCAGGCAAGAGGTAATGTGGCAGCTCAGTCCAGGAGGGTGCCATGAAGATGCGGGAAAGGTGGATGGTTCATTTGAGGTCAGTTCCCTCAAACTAATTCATTTATAAGTTTAACAAACATTTATGGGGCTCTACTATGGCCCAGATATGGGGTTAGGTTCTGGGTGCTTAGAGGTGCTCTGTATTAAGATTGCCTAAAAATGGCAAGGGCAGTGCTAGACAGATGAGTGAGTAAACAGTTATGGCACGGTAAGAGGATGGCTCTAATGATCTAAGTGCCCTCATATCTGGGGTCAGTCTGGTGGTTCTGCCCGGGGAATTTAGAGAAGCTTTCTACAGGGACCGAGGTGGCCAGTACAGTGACATGGGTCACATCCCTTCTCATTTCATATCACTTGGCCATACCTTACTTCAAGGTAGGTGGGAAGTATTCCTTCAAACACCTAGAAGTAGAGGAGCATGGGTACTGGTGAATTACAGTCATGTCTACAACATTCAAAGATCAATCCAAAAAGCCTACAACAAAACATATACCACTGCTCATTTGTCCAGAATGATTAAAACATGGGCTAAGCCTCTTCACCTCCAAGAGTGTTGCTGTTAGGAAAAAGCAATCCGGCAATATCAAAGCAGTATCAAATGTGAAGTGACTTTTCCTAGAAGGGAAAGGCGAAGGTCATGCTAGTTAGGAGCAGCAACATATACAGAAATGCATGAGTTCCAGAATTAGGGGGTTTGGTCTAATACACACACACACACACACACACACACACACACACACACACACACACACACACACGGGAGAGGGTACTGAGGAGGTCAGCTGAGGCTGTATTGTGAAGGTCTCATGTAATTACATTAAGAAGGTGGCATTTCATTGCCAAGTCATGGAAGTATCATGAAGATCTGAAGCCCAGGAAAGGGATAGTCCTTTTACAGATGGAGAGATAGAAGCTGAGAGGCTGAGTGGCATGGCCATGGTCTCAAGGTCTGCAGCACTGATTTTGTCAATCTAGAATACTGGGACTATCCAATGTCATTGCTTTTTGTAAAACACTTTTTATACAGTGACACCTTGTACTTCCTAACATAGATAAATCATAAAGAATAATATATGCAACGGGCATTTCAGAATTTGGGAATCTGGAAGGCAGCTAAGGAACAGACCAGAAGACACCGAATTGCATACCAAAAGCCTTAAGTCCAATAACGGGCTAGTGTCCAGCCGTCAGTAAGTTCAGAAATCCATTCTGAGCTGACTTTCCAGTTTTCAGTGCAATGCAGTGTGTGCTCATGAGTTTTAAAACTGAAGTCGTAAAGGAAAGTAGTCTTGACACATACTACAATGTGGACGAACCTTAAAAACACAATGCTAAGAAAGAAGCCAGTCACAAAAGACCACAAATCGTATAAGTCTCTTTACTTGAAATGCCAAGAATAGGCAAACCTACAGAGACAAGAGTTTAGTGGTTGCCCAGGGTTGCGGGGGAGGTATAGGGTGTGACTGATAATGGGGATGTCGTTTTATTTTGGGGTGATGAAAATATTTTCAACTTAGATTATGTTGATGGTTGCACAAACCTGTGAATATACTAAACACTCTTGAATTCTTTACCTCAAATGGATGAATTTTATGGTAAGTGAATAATATCTCAGTAAAGTTCTTAACAAAGCCTGAAGCTACAGCCCCTATTTGGATCTCCAGTGTATTTATTCAAGTATTAAAACTCCCAACATCAATATACCTTGGAGACAATGCCATCAGTTCCTTTGCCAAACTTATCAAGTTCCATATTTTGACATCTTAGATAGCTCTCCACACATAATTGTGTTTCTAAAGAATAGGACATAAACATTCCTGAGGATAAGAGGAGTCTCAGTTCTGAGAAAACCATATCTCATAAAGGCTCCTTGAAAGGCTCTGTATAAATAACACAAAACAGAACATTTGGCAGGAATGAAGCCCAGACGAATGGTCATGGGTTTTAAGGCTCAAACTATTTTTGGTTTTAATTTGCTGGGAGAGTTGTGCACTGAGAAGACTTTTGGCTTAGTTGTTCTTGAGTTCTGCATATATTCTACATTTCTCTTATATACTTAGAACAGGGAGAAGCAATCCATGGCATGTGGGCTGACTTTAAGGACCAAGTAGACACCTGCTGCCACGACCCACCACAACTGCAGTGATGGCTGCCCAATATTCCGAGTGTTCCAGGAGACCAGGTGTGACGATTCATTCCCTACACCCACTCCCACCTCTCAGAGTCAGTGCTTAACCAAACAACCCTCTTCTACTCCCCACCCACCCCACCAACTTCCCCAGAAGCAGATCTGATAGGTAAATCTGGTCAATATCAGGAAATAGTATTCCCTGCATTTGGTCAGTGAAACATGACTGCGTGACCAGACTGCATCCCACAAAACACTAGTAGTAGCCATCGTTTTTGTGAGTCTAAGACGTGAGTTATAGGTTTGGTGTGGATTAACTCAGTCTTCACAATGTTTTGGTGAGGTAGGTTTAGTTCTTATCTCTGTTTTAAATATGGGGAAAAGGAGATTCCGAGAAGCCTTATAACTTGCCTAAGACCATATAGCTAGAAATTAATGAAGCTGGAATGAGAGTGCAGACTCACCTGTACCCAGCGCTCTCTCTCAGCCATTATTTGATCCTGTCTCCTGATGAAATAGACAGGCAAACCAAATACAATGCGTGGTGGAAATAAGAGGAGACTTGTAACAGAATTAAAGATAAGTGCTCAGAAGGATAAAACCAAGGTGATTGCTGCAATATCTATTCCTTATGAAAATATTCCATTTGCTTCCTATTGAAACAGACTAATGAGGGATAGGTTGAAAGCAAATATAAGCAAGCAGATACTTCATCTTTCTGATCTATGCAAAGCCCATCCCAAGTGGGCAGTGCAAATCCGCGCTGCTTTTCCCTTCTCCTCTTCAGCGAATTAGCACATCGACGGACCTCTCTGGCCTCCTTATATTTGCAAAGCTACCTGAACTCATTCTTTTCCTCCAGTACTGTTGGTCACAGGTATATTCAGGTCAGACTTTTTACCCCCCTTTCATTACTGCCTTCCTTCTCAAAATCAGCCTCATTGGTAGTTTGCAAGCAAGTGTCTAGTTAAAATAAAATCTTTCCAAAGGGCAGAAGAGTAGGTTTTGTGCTGCTGTTTTGATTTCTAAATTTAAGGGTGATGAACTAGATTCACCGCTGGTGTTTCATTGTGGATTCCACAATCCATCATTGCTTTTAGCAAGTGGTTGTACTGCACATGGTGGGAAGTGGGGCGGGGGATAGATTTCAAGGATTTTAGACAGTGGGCGGTGTTGATGAAATATCTTCCTACCCTTTCCACCCTCTTGCTTGTGTCGACTATATTTTCGAGTTTCACTCTATGATGGAGTTGTTTCTTAGTGTCTTGTGTGCTTAGCCATTTAATTAAAGCGATCCATATTGAATTCATGTCCAGATGCCTTGACCGGCCGGGCCAGATCCTCATTGGCATGCCAGCTGCTCCAAGAGGAGCATGGCCCCTTGCATACTAATCAGGAGAGGAGGCAGTGATTCATCAGCCCATGATACTGCTCCAGCATCTACAAGCACTTATGACATGTAATTGGTGGTGCATAAGCAAGCCAGGCCACATTAAAAACCCTACAGATAGTCAGAGATAAAAATTAATGACTTTTGCTTTGTGTAATCCTGCATGCATTGGTGGGAAAGCGGGGGGTGGGGGGCGTTGGGATTAATGGGCAAATCTAAGTAGGCACCAAGGAACAAAGGCCTTCCTGGCCTTGTTTACATATCGAACAATAAAAAACACAAGTGACAAGTTATGGGAAAGGCGAGTGTGAATTTTCGGCACGAGTGAGTTGAAAGACTGCTTGCAGTTTATCACGGATTCCAAATTTCCATATTCATTATTCCAAAACAAACATCCTCAGTGGGCTCTTCTGGGACTGGCTAGAACAGTTGTTATTATTCATTTTTCACTGGGGCTGGGGTTGTCATGATTCGGGCTGGGCTGGGATCACTCTTCATGGCATGCCCCAGCTACTCAGGGACACAATGCAGACCTTTGACAAGCCCAGAGGAATGTGAGAGGGATCAAGTAGAGTCAGTCTGAGCAGGCACTCCAACAGCAGAAGGAGCCTCACGCTTAGGGCAGGAAGGGGCAAGAGAGGAGAGAGCTTTGAGCCACCTACTGCTAAACAAGGGAAGTAGGCCAGGTGGCCTAGGCAGTAGCTAATGACCAGGAAGGAAGGGAAGAAAGGAAAGCAGAAGTGGCAAATAAAGTAGATTTCATAATTAATCTGGGCAGGTTAATGAATATAGTTATTGGGATGGTATCCTTCAGGTTCTGGTTAATATGGGTATTAAAAAGGGGATTGATTACAGGTGTGGTTAAGGGTAGCTGTAGACTGTGTTTGTTAGAGGATTATGCAAAGTGAACGCGACCATTCGTGCATCTGCTAGAAGACAGTCTTTTGCACTGAGTAGCACATGGGGAATGGAACAAGGGCAAATATCAGGATTTGGTAGTCGGAAACTGCCTTGTTGTTTATTTAAGGGCCTTCTTTAAGACACAGAGGGCTTGGCTGAACTTCGAGGTGGCCTTGAGCAAGGAAAAGCTTCTAGGCTGATGGGTGGATGTGGATATGTTCAGCTAGTATGATAACTGAACAAGGGGGAGGCAAGGGCATGCTGAGGTTGAGGGGAGGATCGGTCATTATCAAATATTTATGATTGTGGTTTGGTGGAGGCAGGGAGGTAATTAAAAGATAGGTACTAAGACAACAGGCTTAAGACATGATTTTCCCTGTGGTCTGGCTTTGTCCCTTCTGGAAGAAAGAGTAACATCAACCCCATACTCACTGTCTCCCCATGTTGGCCTTATTCTGATGGATCCTTATGCTTCTAGTGTTCCTGATGGTCCTGGACTATCTCAGTGACCCTCAGCGGAAAAGCTGTGGGCAGCTGTATTAGTCCATTCTAACGCTGCTATGAAGAAATACCCAAGACTGGGTAATTTATAAAAGAAAGAGGTTTAATTGACTCACAGTTCTGCATGGCTGAGGAGGCCTCAGGAAACTTACAATCATGGTGGAAGGGGAGGCAAACACATCCTTCTTCACATGGCGGCAGCAAAGAGAAGTGCAGAGTAAAGCAGGAAAAGCCCCTGATAAAAACATCAGATCTCGTCACCAGAAAAGCATGGAGGAACCACCCCCATAATCTAATCACCTCCTGCGACATGTGGGAATTACAGAAACTACAATTCAAGATGAGATCTGGGTGGGGGCAGAGCCAAACCATACCAGCAGCTTTTGTAGAAAGCGCATCCTGAGAGTAGAAAATGTCCAACAGAGATCATTGGAAAGAATGTATTCGGCCTCCCTCAATGTGACAAGAGCCAGGCTTTGAGTTGACTCATCCCTGGCCTTTGCCTGGAGTCCTTCATTCTGCTGTCACCACAGAACAAAAGCATGTCTTCTGGTCTGTACAGAGAGTACATCACTACCGTGCTTTCCTAAGTGTCATGATGTACCCATGAGATGCAGTTAAGGGGAATAACTCTCCAACTTCCATCTATGGTGAAAATGCCTAGAAGTCCTGGTGCTTTCTGTAGAAGATCATGAGCTGTTGAGATGGTATATTAAAATAACACATGTGTATGCAAGTTCTGCTACATTTCCAGGGACCTGGAACCTGAGTCTTACGCAGAGACGATGCCAACATTTAAAAACTATTGTAGAGGGGCTGTATTTTAAATGACATTTCTCTTCAACAACTTATATCTGGGGGTTAGAAAAAGACTGCCACGAGTAAGCCTTTTATCTGCCATAGTATCCTTGTTCTAAAAGACGACAGCTAGGGTCACACCCGAAGAGCTGGGAAATCAGTGGTTAAAAGTTCTATACCACACACCCAAAGAAAAACAAGGCAGAAGAAAAAAAATGACATCTCCTGAGATTCTCTTACCCATGTTCAACTTCATGCCTTATGCTAAGTGGCTTAGGACAATGTGTCTTATATAGCCTGAACCATCGAAGTAAATATTGATTCTCTCTTTCTCAAGGTTCCTTCCCAAGGAAGGGCTGGCCAGGAGACAATTCCAGTATCCTGAAAAAGTTGACTATGTAATAAAACCAGATGATGATAAAAATGAAGTTTGGGGAACACTGGAGCTATTAAACCAGTAAGAACTCACTGAGAGACAGAGATTACACACTGGAAGAAAAAAATTTCGTAATGAAGCTCTGTATCTACTAGAGAGAAAACGAAAAGAACCCCACCTGTGTTTGTGAGTGAATGAATCATTTACATGACATTGTAGGGCTCTGAGCTGCCCTTTCTTCCCATGAGGATGAGTCAGGATGCCCGACCTGGCCATGTCCACTAGCTGCACATGTTTCTGAGCACCTGGAGTTACAGAGGGCTGTACATCTTCCCAGTAGCACAGGTCTCTGGCTGAATTACTACCAAGAGAAAAACTTAATTTCTTTTTGCCTCTTTCAGTTTCCTTTACCAAATAAAGTCCTCTCAAGACTTTCATCTGGTCAGGAGAAGAAACTTAATCCTTTGCTGGTGTTTCAGAATATTAATTGTACTGGATGTGAGAAGACTACTAGACCAGCAAAAACTTATGCGGACCTGGGACTAATTCCAACCACCAACCAAAGTGATGAGGCAATGGCCTGAATAAAAACATAGTTATCTTGTTCCTTGAAGAGCTCACAGAGCCCTCAAGGTAGTCAATGGAGATTGTATTCCATGCAACAAGAGTGGTGGCAAGGGTCTGTACAGTTTCCAAGAGAGAAACTGAGACAGTGAAGACAGGTGATTTTCTGGAGGCCAAATCGGCAACAAACCTAGAAATAAATCTATGGTTGCTATCTTGTACTTCCTTCTTTCCTTTCTTTCTCCTTCCTTTCTTTCTTCTTTCCTTCCTTCCTGGCTTCTTTCCCTCCTTACTCCCTCCCTCCCTCCTTCCATCTCTCTGTCCACCCTCACATTTTCCTACTGTAGGGTTTTAGGAGAGAAAAATTTTAGATAGATAAACAGACGGATATACAGATAGATACATAGACAGACACATAGATAAATACATAGATGAAAAGTTACATAGGTAGATACATAGTAGATAGACTGGGCAGGTTTATGAATATTTAACTAATATTCATTAATTAAACTGAGGGTCACTAAGATACTCCATGACCAATAAGAACATTAGAAGCATAAGGATTCATCAGAATAAGGCCAGCATGGAGAGCAAGGAGGAAAGCCACCAATGAGTATGGGGCGGATGTTACTCTTCCTTTCAGAAGGAGCAAAGCCAGACCACTGGGAAAATTATCACGTCCTAAGCCTATTGTCTTAGTGTCTATCTCTCAAAGATAGACAGATAAATACATAGACATATGGATACTTATATAGACACATAGATGGATAGCTATATAGACACATAGATACACAGATACATAGACACACAGAAAGATACATAGTTACATAGATACATAGTAGACACATAAATACAGATACATAGACACACAGATACATAGACACATAGATAGATACACAGACACATAGACAGATAGACATAGATACATACTTACACAGACACAAAGATACATACACAGACACAGACAGATTCATGGACAGACTGATGGATGGACGGACAGACAGACAGGCAGACAGACAGACAGATAGAAGGTCAACGCTACTGGTGTCCTGATCATAATCTTGTTGAAGGGCTACTCAGTTGATGGTGGGGTACAGGATGAGTTGACAAGGGACAATATGAGGGTGTATGTGTAGGGTGGTCAGAAAGCATTTGGATTTTCTAGGGGTAACAAGGGCTCTACATTAGGCATAACTGGCAAAGGAACTGGAAAAGAAGAAGGCAGATGTGAGATCTGCTTCAAACAGAAACAATGAGACTTGGCAACAAATCAGATGTGGGATGAGGTCAAGGAGGTTTTCACCCCAAGTGACTAAAATAAAATAAAATAAAATAAAATAAAATAAAATAAAAGGTGGTTCCTTCGCAAGTCAGAAGGTACACAAGGGGAGGAGCAGGTCCAGGGCCAGCTGCTGTCTTCCACCTGGTATCCGGCAGGCAGAAGGACGGTCCTGCTGCCGATGCAGGTGGGAATGTTGAGCCAGGCAGTCTCAGATAAGTCAAGTCTGGGATGCTGATTTGAGAACGGGTGATGTACCTACTCATGAAGTGGGGAGAATGTCCAGGATGCAATCAGACAGAGAAGAAGACGGGTTCAAGGACATGGCTTAGGTGCTGAAGGAGGAAGGAGAAAGGGGACAGGAAGGGAGAATGGAGTCACCAGGGCCAGAGGAGGACATCGTTCTAGGAAAGCAGAGGGCGCCATGGAGGGTCACCAGCTTCACCGCTGCCTCTCTGCTGGGAATAAGCCACATGGGCTGAGCAGGGAGAAGAGGCTGTTGAATTTGCTGATCTGTGGGAGGGCCATTTTCACAGAGGTAAGGAGAGAAGACAGACTGCAGGGGGTTAAGGAGGAAGGGGACGTAGAGGGGTAGGGGGCGTGAAGGCAGTAAGAGCTGCAAACTCATTAACTGCCGTAAATGCTGAGGATGAATAGAACAATAAACTTTGAGGCAAGAATGAAATGCAGTTTTGCCTCCAGGAAACCACTTCAGCTCTCAGAGCTGAAGGAAGTGGGGCTCTGTGCCTTCCCCCACTGTCAACTTCCTGTTCCCTGCAGCCCCTGAGGTTGGCAGAGGGGCCATTGCTCTGCCCGCTCCTCAAAGGACCGCGGCTGAGTGGCCTCTCACAGTCGCTCTTCTTTGTGCCTAGAGAGATTACAAATAAGGAACTGAAGCTCAAGAGGCTCCAAGACAGACGCTGGAGCCAGTGGAACCGTTTCAGAGTCCCCAGGCTTGAACCTGGCCCCTCCCCGTCTCAGTTCTGTGATCTCCCATTAAATTGGATAAGGCGATCTCTTTTCCTCCTTTTCTTTCTCATTCCTTTTTTTTTTTTTTTTTTTTTTTTTACAAAATGAATGCTTTCTGAATCTGCTTGACATAAGAACTCTCTTTGTTCCACCCTAATGTTGATGGCTTGTTTTGTTCTTGAGTTTGCCTGCTTTGCACAAAGGGGGGAAAATATCCCCCAAACTAAACTGAACTCAGCAGCTCTATTCACGGCCAAATTTAAAACATTTAAAGGTACATTCAATTAGCAAATGTGGAACCAGTTATTAGGTGACCAAGCTCAGTTTTCAACATCCAAAATGTGAGTCTTTTTCAGAAAAAACAAGACATACATAATGCGTTTCCTTTTTCTATGTTAAGAAGATAAATTTTAGTAAGAAAAGAGTGCAAATTGTGGAAACAGTAGCTGCAATAATAATGTTATTTACCAAGTATTATGTGCTAGGCCCTGGATTTTTTCCCAGAAAACAAAGAAATCAAACACAAAGACAGGTTTCTTCTTCCCTATGACTTCAATTTTTCCAGAAACTTTATAATTCTGAATTAAACAAACACTGGAGTGAATTTGAACTTAGAAGATAAAAAGTGATTTTTCAAAACCTAACAACTCAGTAAAGGACTTACCTTTTACCCCATGTAACTTTCCTGAATCTATCTAAATATTGCCAGGAGTAAAATTTCCACTGCAGAATATTTTTCTCCTTTCATTGACATATTTAAGGCACTGAGTTGTAGCCATCAAAACAAACTCAGATATGACTCTGACAGCTATTTCTACTGTTGGTTCCCAATGAAGATTCATGATGAGAGTATCAATCACCTTTGTCTTGGCTAAATTTCATGTATGTAATGATAATGTCCCTGAATGTACCCAAGGTCCTGCCATTTGATTCTCCCAATAACTGGATTCAACATCATGAAGTTTTGCGATTGGAAGTGAAAGGGACTGGAAGTTGACAGAGAGGGAAGGCACAGAGTCCCGCTGCCTTCAGCCCCCAGAGTGGAAATGATCTCCTGGAAGCAAAACTGCATTTCATTCATGCCTAGAAGTTTATTGTACTATTTGCTCTCAGCATTTAGGGCAGTGAATGAGTTTTCAACTCTCACTGCCTTCATGCGCTCGCCATGTTTTGAAATGTCTGGACCACATTTCTACAAATGGCACATCACAGATTCTTTTTCCTCTAGTTCAATGCCCCGTTCTGCCTCCAGCCATCTGCAGCAGTACACATGTTCTAAGCTGTGTTAGCAGCTGGAGATGGATCTTTACTGCTCCACACCTAGGTTCCCATCAGTTCTGGGCTGTCCACCTGTGTGTATGGGGCGGCAGGGGGCAGGGTGCAGTTGCTGGTCACGAAAGGTGGTAGAGAGGAAGGGAACCAACTCTATTAACCTGCGAAGCACCAAGGACTGAGCAAAGACACTGGCTGTTAATTATCTCATTGAATCTTCTTTTATGTTTAACTTTTATTTTAGTTTCAAGGGCACATGCACAGGTTTGTCATATGGGTAAACTGTGTGTCATGGGGGTTTGGTGTACAGAGTAATCCATCACCCAGGCAATAAGCACAGCACCTGACTGTTTTTTGATCCTTACCCTCCTCCTGCCCTGCACCCTTAGGTCGGCTCTGGTGTCTGCTCCCTTCTTTGTGTCCATGTGTATTCAATGTTTAGCTCCCACTTACAAGTGAAAACATGCAGTGTTTGATTTTCTGTTCCTGCATTAGTTTGCTTAGGATAATGGCCTCTAGCTCCATCCATGTTGCTGCAAAAGATGGATGATCTTGTTCTTTTTTATGGCTGTGGAGTAGTTCATGGTGTATACATATCATATTTTCTTTTTCTAGTTTACCACTGATGGGCATCTAGGTTGATTCCATGTTTTTGCTATTGTGAACCGTGCTGCGATGAATATATGTGTGCACGTATCTTTAGGGTAGATTCGTTGAACCCTCTTAACAATTCTGGCCATCTGCTCTCTGCTATCTTTGCAACCTCATCCTCTGTACTCTCAATGGTCATCAACCCTTACCAAATTTAAAATAATCACAATTTCAAATTTCCTTCTCATGATCCCTTTCCCCACTTCCCCAAGCCTCTACTGTTTCTCCATAAGAGCAAAATCCATCCCTAGTATCACCCCCAAAAATATTTAAGGCAGACCAACAAAGTTCCCTGGGCTCCTGGTCTGACCACCACTTCTTACCACCACTACCTGCCAAAGGGACCTCCCAAAACTGAGGCATAATTTAAACTTTCCCCAAAAGACCATCAGACTCAACACCATCACGTTTCAAAATCCCTGTTTATTTCTATTTACCTGTTAGTCCCAGGCTTGAATCATCCACGTGTTCCCAGGTGCTTATCCTTCTTAGCTGTGTGCTCCTAATCTGACCTAATCTTCCATCCACTCCTAAGCCCCCAAATCCTCATCCTATGTCCTGCAGGACTCCTGATCTGCCATCACCAAAATCCCCTCTCCCTGAACCTCGCCTCTATGTGTTCGCTTGACTGTTTTGCCCCAGTGTTCTCTGCAGGCCACTGTTTTCTCCACAGGCCCCTTCAGTGATGAGCTTTGATTCTTCCACATCCCAAATGCCATAGTGTCAGGAGGTGGGTGGCTGTCTTCATCACCTCTCTTTATTGCTTCCAGGCTACTGTTCTCCAAAATGTCCTTTGAGGCACATTGCATCACGCTGTGCACCTAATCCCCCTCCTCACTGCAGCCATTGATCACCTTGAGTAGCACATCTGCTGACTCATGGAATCTTCTCATACCTGACTCACCGTCTTTGTCTCCATCCCTGCTTGTCATTACTCCTGATGACTTCAATATCCATGTAGACAATCTGTCTAATGTGCTGGCCTCTCCACTGCTTGACTCGCCTATTTCTAATGACCCGTCTTCCTACCCTTTCGAGGTCCCCGCTGTCCTGGCCACACCCTGGACCTTGTCATCACCAGCCATGTCATCACTTCTAAAATGCTCTTTTAGAAGCATCCCACTCTTTTTGAACCTTCTATCTTCCCAGCTTACACTTTCCAGGTTTTGAATTTCAACAAGCCTTCACCTCCTCTTGGGGGGGGTCTTAACCTCCATTTTATGCCCATTCCCTGCCCTCTTTCCTTTTACCCAGTTCAGATTTCAAGGTTCATAACTAAAACTAAAACTCATGCATACCCTCGGCCTCCTTGATCATCAAAACCCTAAGTTGCTCATTGAAACCCTAACTGATCTTGCTCATCAAAACTTTAAGTCTGATTGACTAATTTTTTTTTTTTCCAAACTGCAGGTAAGCAGCAGAATGTGACAAAGAAAACAGCACACCCAGGCTGCCTGACCTTACTTCAAATGTATGACCAGGAGTGCCACATGGACCGTTAGCCCTGCCTAGCAATCTCCACCACACCATGCTAGGCAGCCCCTAAGGAGTCTTGTCACCCACTGTCGCCCTGTCTCCAGCCCACCACACGTACTACTGACAGTTTCATCCTTTTGAAACATGGCTGAGCTCTCAGAGCTTCCCCAACTGGGAGGCTGGGCACATCAGAGGGCCTCAGCAAATATTTGATATGTAAGTAATTAAATGAATCACACTAAATAAAGGTCAATTTTTTTTTTCATTTAAACAGTCAAAATCCCCTGCAACTTGGTTCAGCCACATCTCCTATATGGGGCCTCTTAACCCCTTCAAATTAGTCTATTAGTTCTATTAGGTCTACAAACAGATCATAGTATCCCAAAATATGATAGATTAGATGGAATCATGTGAACCTGCAATATGTGACTGCTTTGACCTACAAAACAGCAATTTCACATGCTGCCCCCCACTCCGCCCCACCAATATATGTTTCTGCCTCTGTGATTTTGCTTAAGCCATTTTAAATGCCAGATTATCTTTCTGGGTGATATAGTTTGAATACGTGTCCCTGCTCAAATCTCATGCTGAAATGTAATCTGCGGTGTTGGAGGAGGGGCCTGCTGGGAGGTGGTTGAATTATGGGGGCTGATTTCTCATAAATGGTTTAGTACCATCCTCTTGGTGCTGTCCTTGCCACAGTGAGTGAGTTCCTGCAAGATATGGTCATTTAAAAACTGTGTGGCACCTGCTCGCTTGCTCTCTTCCTCCAGTTTTCGTCACGTGATGTGTCTGTTTCCCTTCGCTTTCCACCATCACTGTAAGATTCCAGAGGCCTCCCCAGAAGCAGATCCCAGTGCTATGCTTCCTGCATAGACTGCAGAACCGTGAGCACATTAAACTGCTTTTCTTTTAAGCTACCTAGTCTCAGGTATTTCTTTATAGCAATGCAAGATGGGACCCATACACTTTGGGCCATCCGACTTGTGCTTCAGAATCCAATTTTAAGTCTCATTTCTTCCAAAGAGCCCCCAGGATGAGGAGCTTTTCTTCTACCTTTCCATAGCCCTTGGCAACTTTTTCTTTCTTCACCTGCTCTCATCTGCTTTGTAATGAAGTTGTTTGTGCCCATCTCTCTTCCCTCATTATCTCCTCCAGTTGTGAGTGAATTCCTAGAAGACACCATCTTGTCATCTTCATCTTTGAGTCCCTCACAGGTTCTATTACAAAGCTCTACACAGAGGAGCTGCTCACCAGGTATTTGTTAAATGAACTCAAATAGTGCTTAATCCTTCCAAGCATGCAACCTTATATTCTACCATCTTATTATCTTATTTCGTTATACACGAAATAAGTGTATAACTTCTACTTTGTCTTTTGTTCCACAACAACTTTAAAGCACAAATATATTTTTCTATTAGACATTTTGCCATCGCACCAAGAGTAGGAAGGAAAATTCACTGGGCTGGCAGTGAGATAAGTCAACTCATCAACCACGTAGAGTAGGAGCTGTATGGTAATATTCATCCTAGCAGAATGTTCTTCTGGTCAGTTCCAGACACAAACTGACCTACAAGGGCTTACGATGTTCCACAAATAAAGCCTATCTTTGGAGCATCAGCAGTTCCTTCATTTGCTTTAAACAATAAATGAAAGAAAGGTAGTGGCTGATGCTTCAGCCGCTGATGATGATGACAAAAACGATAATGGCACTTATATGATTCAGCAGGGCTTGACAAACTCAGCAAATTACTTGTAAAGTTGGCAGTCAGAGCTGTCAATGAGAGAATCACCTTTGGGCCAGAAAGCAGTGACCATATTTGCATAAAAAGAGACAGCTCCCAGCACCTGACAGCTCAGAAGGAGGTAAGCAAGGAGAATCAGGGAGACTCAGAGGATCAGGGAGACTTGGAGGAAACAGGCTTACGTTGCAAAAGGGGAGACTCATGCTCAGACACAATGCAGAACTTCCCAAGACTTAGGGTCTTGGCAGAGCAACAGGTGCTCAGAGGAAGTTACTGAACTTGATCATAAGAGTTAAAGCAGCATGGTGTTTCTGCCTCAATAAATAGATCACTGGAATAAAGCGGAAAGTCTGGGAATAAAGCTAAGCGTATATGAAAATTTAGGACATAATAAAGGTGGCATTGGAAGTTACTGGGGTGCAGATGATGTGTATATATGTATTTATGTATTTATTTAGAGACAGGTCTTGCTCTGTTGTCCAGGCTGGAGTGCAGTGGTGCAGTCATGGCTCACTGCAGCCTTGACTTCCTGGGCTCAAGCCATCCTCCCACCTCAGCCTCCCGAGTAGCTGGGATTATAGGTGCATGCCACTACCCCTGGCTACTTTGCTTTGTTTGTTTTTTGTTTTCGTAGAGATGAAGTCTCACCATGTTGCCTAGGCTGACCTTGAACTCCTGGGCTCAAGTAACCCTCCCACTTCAGGGTCCCTAAGTGCTGGGATTACAGATGTGAGCCACCATGCCTGGCTAATCTTTTTACTACGTGGTGCTAGGGTAACTGGCTAGACAGTTTGTTAATAAAGTTAGATCTATCCCTCCAACCACATGAAAGACTATCTTCCAAAGTGGATCAAAGAGCTATGTCAATAAATGAACCCTACAATTACTGGACAAAAACATGTGTGAATTTTTGGGTATGAAGAAATGACTTCTAACTTGAGTCAATATCCAAAGTCAAAAGAAGCAAAGAACGATACATTTGATTATGTAACATTTTTAGAATTTTGCATGGAAAAAACATCATAAGCAAAATCAAAAGATGCGTGACAAATGGGAGAAAATTGTTTGCAATATGTATCACAGACCAAAGGCTAATTTCTGAAACATACAAAGGCTTCTTAAAAATTGAGGGGAAAAGGCCAATAAAAAATGGATGAAGGATGTGAACAGATGATTCCAAAACCAGATATATAAGTAGCATTTACACATAAGAAAAAAAATAAGTGAAATGCAAATGAAACTACATTAAAACAGTTTGGTGGTTCCTCAAAGGATTACTTATAGAGTTGCCATATGACCCAGAAATTCTACTCCTATACACCCAAGAGAAATGAAAATGTCTGTCCACACAAAACATGTATGAATGCTTGGAGTTGCATTATTCATAATGGCCTAATGGTGGAAACAACTTAGAAAGATAACAGGTAAATGGATAAATCCCACAGATAAATGGATAAACAAGATATAGTATATATACACAATGGAATGCTACTGGGTCATAAAAAGGAACGGAGTACTGATATATACCATAACACAGATAAGGCTTGAAAACATAATGGTAAGGAAAAGAAGTCAGTCACGTTTGTATGAGTCCATTTATACAAAGTGTTTAAAATAGCCAAATCTACAGACAGAAAATGCATTTATGGTTGCTTAGGGCTGGGGGTTATGGGACATTAGGAGAGTGATAGGTAAATGGTGTTAGGTTTCTAGAATCGACCATGGTGGTGGTTGCAGATACATGTGAATACACTATAATTCAGTAAATTGTGCAATGGAAAATGGGTGAATTGTATGACACACGAATTATATAAAGGAAGTGGTTTTTGAAAAACTACCTTGAAATAGTATTTCTCACCTATTAGACTCATATATATTAGAAAGCTTGAACATTCTGTGGGTAAGGCTGGGGGAAACAGGCCTTTTCATACCTTGCTAGAGGGAATGCAAATTGGTACCACAGTTAAGGAGGGGGGCTTTGAAATATCTAACAAAACTACATATTTGTACACCTAGTGACCCAGCAATCTCACTTTCAGGAATTCATCTAGATAATTTACTCTGAAGATACCTGTACAACAATATGACAGTACACATTCACACAGTTATATATTGAAGGATGGTTCACAATGGAAAGATATTGGAAACAATCTAAACACCCACCAATAGAAGACTGGTTGGATAAACAATGGCACAATCAGACACTGCAGTACTATCAGGTTAAAGAAGAATGAGGAAGAGCTCCAGGAGTCGCTGAGGAGTGATTTCCAAGATGTATTGTTGAGGGAAGAAAGCACAGTGCAAAAGATCATTTATAGTATTCTCTATTTTTCATAAGAAGAGGAAATAAACTATACATGTATCAACCTATTTTAACAAAAGGGAACGTTGGGAAGAAAATCAGAAATGGAAGAGATTGGTTTCTTGCAAGAGGTGGATAGGGACAGGTGGAAGGGTCAGGAAGGAAAGTGGCACTTCTCTGAATATGCCTTTTTACTTAGTTTTGACTTTTATAATCATGCTAATGTTTTATATACTCAAAAACTCCACACGGACAGGGAGAAAGCCCCTAAAAGAAACAAATGAACTAAACAGTATTTCAAATGAGAAACACAGTGACACTGCATGGGGGCAGGGAAACTGGCCCAAGTGACTTCCAACACAGAGTTATGACCAGGTACCCTCAGTGTAAATATTAAAAGGAATAAAGTCTTTAATAAAGACTAGTTAGCAGGTATGTGTTCTCACAGTGGTATGCATGAACCATTCCAAAATGGCTTCCTGTGTATTCCAGGAGTAAACAAATGAATGAACACATTGAGAAACATGAGAACTAGGTGTCTAGTTTATTTTAGTGAAGACATGTTTTTTTCCCCAAATAGGCAGGGGAAAGCAAAAATGCTATAGGACTGAAATGGAAAGTATCAGTATGTTCCATATATAAAATTATATATATATGTGTCTGTGTGTATGCGTGTGTGTGCATACGTATATATATATACATTCTGTCCATTGAGAGAGTCTTGAATTAATGATATCCCAGTAGCCCTGATGCTCAGATCTTTAAAATTCTCTTCTTCACCAAAAGAATCCAGGACTCTTTGGAGAGATGGCTGAATTCCAGGGCAGGTAAATTATAGCTGATCCTGAACATCTTGCTCCAGAAAACAAGAACACGTTCAAAAAATGAAGGGGAGGCCATGTGCAGTGGCTCACACCTATAATCTCAGCTCTTTGGGAGGCCAAGGGGAGGACTGCTTGAACCCAGGAGTTGGAGACCAGCCTGGGTAACACAGCAAGATCCCATCTCTCTAAAATTTTTAAAACATTAGCTGGGCATGGTGGTGCCCACCTGTAGTCTTGGCTACTCAGGAAGCTGAAGTGGGAAGATTGCTTGAGCCCAGGAGTTAAAGTGAGCCATGATAATGCTGCTGCAGTCTAGCCTGGGCAACAGAGTGAGATTCCACCTCTAAAACAACAGCAGCAGCAGCAGCAGCGGCAACAACAAAAAGACGTGGAAAGAACAGAGAGAGCTCCTGCTGCCCCACTCTGGAACGATTTGAGTATCAAAATAAATAATGACGGTAATGGTTTACAAGCCCTTGAATAATCCATCAGAATCCATGAATTCATACCGATAAAAATGGATGCATAAATATACCATTAAATGGGGAGAAGGGAAAGCTCTTTCTTGCAGTAGAATGTAACTAAAAAAATATGCGATGACAGAATTAGGAAATCACTGGGCAGACATCACAGTAATAACTGATTCAAACAAGTGTCCATGGATGCTAAAACTAGTGGGAGAGTGTTTGAGGAAAAGCAGGCTATTTATGTTGCTTCAAAGTATCTCTCCACAATTTCTTCTTAGTTACAAAGGGAAAAATAGCAACCTTATAATGGAGAAACCTGGCACATATCACCTTAACCAAGTCATCAAAGATAACATCACGAATAATGGCACTGACCCAAAATCAAATCCTCTGGCTTGAGGCACTGAGGAAGACACAGCATCACTTCTGGGGTGTTTCTGCCAAAAATTCATCACCTGGATCTAATCATGAGGAAACATCAGACCAACCCAAATTGAGTAACCTTCTACAAAACAAATGGTCTGTACTCTTCAAAAATGTCAAGGTTAAAGAAAGCAAAAGAACGGTGAAGATAAAGAATGAGGAATCGTCCTGGTTTGAAAGAAACTAGAGAGATGTGACAATGAAAGGCAATATGTGTTTCTGGATAAAGCTCATGACTGGAAGAATGGAAAAAATTTGAATTTGGACTGTGGATTAATTGATGGTATTGTATAAATGTTCAATTTTCTAATTTAGGTAATTGTGCTGTGATTAGGGAAACAGTGTTCTTGTTCTTGGGAAACATACACCGACGTGTTTAGGGATAAAAAAGCACAAAGCCAGCAATTTATTCTCAAATGATTGAGAAAAATTACATATCTCCAGAGAGAAAAAGAGAGAGAACGGGTGGTGGGGAAGAGGAGTAAAGACGTGAATGATCAGGGAATGGGGGGCAAAACGTAAACTGCTGGGGAAGCTGGATGAAGTGTGTGGCAGAGATTTTTCTACTATGCTTGCTGCTTTTTGTAACTTTTTTTTTAAGAGGCAGTCTCACTCCGTCACACAGGCTGGAGTGCAGTGTTGCAATCTTGGCTCACTACAACCTCTGCCTGCCAGGTTCAAGCAATTCTCCAGCCTCAGCCTTATGAGTAGCCGGGATTACAGGTGCCCGCCACCATGCCCAGCTAATTTTTGTGTTTTTAGAAGAGACAGGGTTTCATTATGTTGGTCAGGCTGGTCTCAAACTCCTGACCTCATGATCCTCCCACCTTGGCCTCCCAAAGTGTTGGGATTACAGGCATGAGCCACCGTGCCTAGCCTACGTCTCAGTTTTGCCGCTTGCTTGGGAACCTGGGGAGCTGCAGAGAGCACTTGGGTCCCTCGGGTCTTTGTTTTACAAGCTGCACCAACTTGCCCTGTATCCCTTGTCCTGTTCGTGGGACTCCTCAGCCTTACTCAGCTGGGTTGAACGTGAATGGTTTGGAGCTAAATCTTTTCCTAGTTCACAGCATTTTTTTCTTAGCCCTGGATTTAAGTCCTTTTTATGTAGAAATACTATCCAATTAGACACAGCGATTTTCTTTTATTTTCAGACAATAAAAGTATTACATTATTTTTTAATTTTAGTTTTTAAGTTTCAGGGTACGTGTGCAGGATGTGCAGGTCTGTTACACAGGTAAACATGGGGCAATGATGGTTTGCTGCTCTTATCAACCCATCACCCAGGTATTAAGCCCAGCATGCATTATTTTTCCTAATGCTCTCTCCTCCCCCACCCACCCTCCGACAGGCCCCAGTGTGTGTTGTTCCCCTCCCTGTTTCCATGTGTTCTTACTGTCAGCTCCCAGTTAGAAGTGAGAACATGCAGTGTTTGCTTTTCTGTTCCTGTGTTAGTTTGCTGAGGATAATGGCTTCCAGCTCCATCCACCTCCCTGCAAAGGACATGATCTCCTTCCTTTTTATAGCTGCATCGTATTCTATGGTGTCTATGTACCATATTTTCTTTATCTGCTCTATTATTGATGGGCATTTGGGTTGATTCCATGTCTCTGCTATTGTGAGTGGTGCTGCAATGAACATACGGTTGCATGTGTCTTCCTAATAGGATGATTTCCATCCCTTTGGGTATATATGCATCCCAGTAATGGGATGGCTGATCCCCAGCTATTTTCAGCATGATGCTGATCTGTGAGTGAGAAGTCCGGAAAGCTGCCCCGAAGGGCTGTGGTGCTCAGTGACTCCAGCCTAGGGCCCTGATTCCCTAAGGCACAGATGGGTTCCCAACTAAGCCGTGGCCAGGATTTAGAACATTTTGGTTCTGGGTTGTGAAACTGAGCCATAAAGATGCTGGGATTCTCTATTCAGCCCCTTCTGAGCTGTGTATTTTTCCTTGGGGAGGGCTCCCAGGCCAGAATGAGAGAGCTGTCCCTCTGTCTGAGACCCTTCTCACCCTTGGGTTCTTTCCCTAAAGGCTCAGGGAACCCACACCTTATGATCAGCCCCTCTTCTGGCTGCAAGTGCTGAGAGGCCCCCAGTCGAATCATCCGCATCTCAGCATCATATTAGGATGCCCAGAGCAAGTGTAATGAGCCAACAGATACACCCTCTGCCTGCCTTTTGGAACTTTGCCAGCATTCGGGAAACATCTGTCCCTCCTAGACCCCTGAGAGCTTGTTTTTGAAAGCCTCACACACCTGTTTAACACTCTGGGCTCTCCCATCGTCTGTCCTCTTGCCACCACTGGATGCACAGGGCCCCCTTTGTCTGGGCAGGCAGCTTCTGGCCACTCAGCCCAGCCCTGTGATATGTGAGGTGAAGAGGAATCACTGGTTGGCTGAAACAGCTATGGAATGGGTCACCCCGAGTTCTCATGCATTTTATTTATTTACTTATGTATTTATAAGACAGAGTCTCGTTCTGTCACCCAGACTGCAGTGCAGAGGTGTGATCTCGGCTCACTGCAACCTCCACCTCCCAGGTTCAAGTGATTCTTGTGCCTCAGCCACTGGAGTAGCTGGGACTACAGGTATGCACCACTACACCCAGCTAATTTTTGTAGAGATTTGGTTTCACCATGTTGGCCAGGCTGGTCTCGAACTCCTGATGATCTGCCCATCTCAGCCTCCCAGAGTGCTGGGATTGCAGGTGTGAGCCACTGTGCGCAGCCTGCCATGTGCTTTAGATACTGAGAATGAGGACCATAGATCTAGCCAGAGACCTATGACCTAATGAGCCTAAGGCAGAAGGGGAGACTTCTCTCCTCCCAAACACCAAGCTATTTACCATTGCCATAATTATCCTTATTATTTCATTTAACAATGATGATAATGACGATGATTCCAATTATTCCTCATGTCCACCATAAGGAGGGACGACCATTCCTATGTTGCAAGGGGCAGAAACTGAAGCTCAGAGCCATAAAATAACCAGCACAGGATCCTGGAACGGCTGGGTGCCTGAACTCAGATTCAAATCTAGGTCTCTGTGATGCCAGAGCCATAGATAAGACACACACTTAAATAAATATTTGCTCTTTCAAATGACTGCAAAGTCTGTTTACGGTTCAGTCCCCAATTCAGGTCATCCCAAACAAACTTCTTCCGTCTGAGTCTACTTCCTGATACAGCAGGACCCACAATCACAACCATTCTTTTTACTGGGAGCACCCTCAGCCCGGAGGGAATTGTTGCCTTTTCTTGGCTTCATTCCTATCTGCTTTCCAGGCCTGGATGCCCTGTGCCAGGTATTCCTGCAGCCCACAATGGTGTCCACAGCTTTGCTGGGATACCCAGTCCTGGCAACACACTTTACGATATCAGCATCTGCTCCATCTGGGGCATCAGGGAGGCAGCCTGTTCCTCACGCATAACCTCCTCGCCCAGTGGGTGTCTCTGCACCGTCCTCACCTTTCTCAGAAGTAGATACCAGTGACCAGAAGCTGCAAGGCTCAGTGAGAGAGAAAGTCATTGGTATTGTCAGGTGGCTGAGGCTCGACTTGAAGCTATCAGTTGTGTTTAAGCATGACTGCCGTGGTAACACATTTGCTCTGAGAACTACACTCTCTATTTGTCTGTTACAGTAGTTAATTTCATCTGTTTTGCAGAAATATTTACTAAGGGTGAGTGATGGAGGCAGGCAGCTGTGGCTGCATCCACCACCCATATGGTTTATTTACAACCAGGGCTCCATGGTGCAGATAGCTCAAAGAGGATTAAATTATACTTTGTAGATTAAAGTCCTGAACACTATAAAACTCATAAGCCTTTGTATGCTAAGCAAGAACTCTGATTCCCTTTGGGTTTGAAGCTGATATTTTGCACACACAGAAAGAGTGAAAACTTTTGATATTTAAGTATTTTCTTAAAAAGCAGGCAGAATATCCAGCTTGTTCCTTAGGCAGTTGACTGGTTAAGGGGGAAAAACACAGCTTCACAAATACCTTTTAAAGGAACCGTGTGGCCTGCTTCATTCTCACTATAAACAAGTTCTCTCCATCTCTGTTTACTAATCTTCTTGAACTTGGGCAGGCAGACTGCTTAAAAGGAAACTGCCTCCAACCAGCCAAAGCCACAGTTTATTTTCTGCTGGCCACCAAGACATATTCCATGTAATTACATCCCAAGCACTCGGCTACTCCAAGTTTACTTGACGCTGGTGAGAAAACAGGTCCTGAGGAAAAGCCTAGCATTGTTCGAATCTTCCACACAACTGGGAGCAGCTCCACTGAGTCTCCCAGCGATGGGTTGCTCGTCACCTCTCTGGCAAGGGTCCTTCACCCTTGGGGTGGGTCATCTGCCCCCCTCCCCGCCCCCCAACTCCAGCCTCCATCCTCTTCAGACCCTGAAAGAATTCCATTCAATTTGGCCTTCTGATTCATCTTTAAAGTTTCACTCTCAGTCACCTTCCACTTGAAGCTGTGTTTGATGTTTCACGGGCGTTTCTACTGACGGGCTTCACCTGGAGAGCTTTGTCGTTGACTTTGAGAGTCCAGCGTTCAGAGGACAGACTGATCTTCGTGGGTGTTATTTTCTGCACAAGGTGCCATTAGCCACACAAGCCCAGTTGGCATGAGCAACACACTCATATGTTCCTTGCATTGAACCCTTGGTGCTCATCTGGGAGGCTCTTGCGGGACCCGCATTCCCAGTTCAAGATGGGAAAGTTCCTTGTGGATGACAGACCCTCACCAAGATAGGTCTAGGGCAAATTCAGCTGCCCGAAGCCCAGGGACTTCTCATTCATTGGAGGCAAGGCTTATGTGCATATGTAGCGAATCAGATACCGTCTTGTGGCATTTCAGTACTTTGGTGGAAATCGATGACTTATTAAACACAGTGGGAAAATATACTTTTAAAAGAATTTGAAGCAAGAATGGGGATGGTTTAATTATCCTGGAGGCCTGAGGGGTCTCCACAGGATCCTGTGTATCTCAGCCTTCTTTTTGGATCATCAGTTAATAACACAGGCCAAAGCAAAAGAGATTCCCAAGGAGTATTTTTCACACCTTCCCACCCAAGGATCTCCCAAGGGAGCTCTTGTGGCTTCCTGGTACCTCTAGACTTTTGTTCTGCCACAGCAAAGGTATCAAAATCTTAATATCTAGAAAGGACGCAGGGCAAAGACTTGGAAGGCAACATTCCCTGAGAATTCCCCCACTGCTCGTCGCACACCGTCCCCAGCTCCTCCCCCTGGAGTCACACTGGAATCCTGACACCGAGCTGGAGAACCAACTGATCAGAATTACCTCTAGCCCAGTGCACAGTCACCAGCCTCACACAGGATTCGTGAGGTCCCACACAGTGTTTAGTGCGTGCTCCTAGGTGTTATTAGCAGTTGTGTTAATAAAAGGTGATTGTAACTGTATCTTTCATTGGGGTGATCTTGTTTAATTTTCACAATCATTTCAAGAGATAAGGAGTATAGATGTTTTCAGTCAGTTTTTGTAAGTGAGGAAGCTTGGGTAGACAGCTGTCTCTTTCCCTCTTTCCATCCTTCCTTCCCTCCCTCCTTCCCTCTCTTCCTCCTTTTCTGTCTTCCTTCTTTCTTCCCTCTTTCCTCCCTTCCTTGCTCCCTCCCTCTTTTCCTTTCTTTCCCCCTCCGCTCTTCTGTATTCCCCTTCTTCTTCCCTCCCTTCCCTTTTCTCCCCACTTCTCCTTTTCTCCCCTTTCCATGGATCCTTGAGAACTCAGGCCTGATATCCATGGCTTTTGCCTTTCCAGTTCTTTATTCTGAAATAAAGAACTCGAAAGGCAGAAGCCTTTTTCCTTGCGTAGGGAAAGTTGCATTGCTCCACACAGAGAAATCTGCCTTCTTTTAAACAAAACAGTTTGAGGGGGGATGCTGAGTCTTCATCAGCCTAGATTTCAATTATAAAGAACCTATAGCAAGCTGCACTGAAATCACATCTGATTTTTTCAACCCCTTTTCCCTGATGATTACCTTCTCCATTCTGAACAAGAATATCTGCTCTTTCTGGGTGGGGGAGCAGCCTGATGATAGCCTCATTAGAAAATGTGGTCATTCCTTCTTGCAGTCTAATTGGCTGACAGGGTTTGGGATGTGAAATGTAAACTGCTGACAGTAAGCATGGCCGTACTTTTATCACAGTGAAATCTTCAGCTGTCAAAGCAAATGGATGTGTGGAGGGGTTCATTTTATGTGTCCTTAAAACAAACATCATTCCTGGATTCTTCCAGGAGGTGGTACTCGGGATTCCCTGGACTTCTGAATGTCTCCTTGACACCCTATCCAACGTCAGGTGTGGTGAAGGCAGTTGTTGAGCTTCAGGTAGTCAAGATTCAACGGGGAGAGTTGGCCCTATGTGGGATTTCTCGGGCTTCTCATATAGGCTCCTGTTTCACTCGTCATTTCTCCTGCATCCTGACCCTTTGGTGGAGTGCTAGAATGTTCCAGAAGACTGGAGATGATCAGCTGCTGTTCATGGTCCTGGTGACTAGCAGCACTCCTACTCAAGGGACACTGGCTGGTGAGCAGCTTTGAGAGTCTGCCGGCCAAAGATGGTCCCTTGGGAGAAATCTCTTTGCAGGGAAGTAGCATGTGCGCAGGCAAGTCCGTGCAATCCCAGAGCTTGAGTGCTGCTTCCTGGAAAAGCATATCACAAGCTCCTCAAGTGAGCATGCGGGCCAGCTCATCCGGATCCAAACCCATGCGCCAGTCCAACCAGTGACCTGAAAAATGGAGGTGTCAGCATCCGATGACCTTCCCTGCATAGGAAAGGGAAGTGACACTGGTGGCATTTGGCGTTAACTGTCCGAGAATACGCAAGGATGGCAAGTTAAACAGCAATCACCAGGTAACCATCTCAGACGGATAGAAAGAGAGGGGAAAAAAACCCAAGAGTAGCTATCTTTAAAGAGAACAAGCAGATCTGAGTAATCCAATTTAGAGAAGATAAGAGCCTGCTGCTAGTACTGTCCTTTAACTGGACAAACGCCTTCGTTCAAGTGTCAACCCCAATCCGGAAGAGGTCACCGCACTGGGCCTGCTACCTAATATACTCCTGAATTGGCTGAGTGGCTTTCCGAACAAACACACTGGTCCAACAGAATTGATTTTCAACAGGCCGGATTGGTCCCTAACGTAATTATCCAGCAGCGAGTCAGTTCACGGCGGCCCCTGCATTTAAACGCTGGTGGTCAGCCTGGGAGAGGGGCCAGCTGTGCAGAGGGGCCTTCTCCAAACATCACTTGGGAACTCATTTCTTTCCCCCCAGCCGCTTTCTCCCCGCATCCTAAATAATTTAAAGAGCGATGGGGATTTCACACAGCTTCGTCTTAAGTGGGCATTGTCTTGCCCCTGTTTACAAGGAGTGGTTAGAGGCCTTGGTCCCATGTGCCAATGAATATCAAGTCCTGGCTGTTTGATAGGTGAATTCAATTTACGATAAAGAATCAAATAGAATCCTTTTAAGATGCTTCAATGTTTAACCTCTTCCTTTCTTCAAAGCCTCCTCAGCAGTACCGTTCCCGTTACCTCTGTGTTCTCCAGCCTTCTGGCGGGGAGGGTGCGGGTCCATGGGGGTAACCTCCATAGTGACCAGCATAGTTCACTCCCTCAAAACACTGTCACTCAAAGCCTTTGGTCCAGATCCTTGTCTATCAAATGTAGTATGACCTTCAAACTTTCAGCTGAACATTATAAAACTATGTAAATGTCAATGGGTTCCCAAAGCTGGGAGATCCAATAAAAGGAGTATGAGAGCTTGTATACCATTTCCAGGATATCCAAATAAAATACCTTCTCCCTGGATGCAGGAATACTGGCAAGCCTCAAAGACCACAATTTTCCTTTCGATTCATCGCTTCCCTTCAGACTTAGCGAAACTTACATATTTCTCTCAGTCTGGAGCATCGCCATACGGGTTCTGTCTTATACACAGCCTTTTAGCTCATGCCTCTCATCCGCAGAGAGGGCAGGAGTGAGGTCTGAGGCACCCTTACCCTCCTGACACCCCAGTGTACTGCACTGCCTAAAGCAGTACTCAGCAACTCTGTGTGGAGTTGAATTAAAGTGATTTTTAATGACAAAAGGACCATCAAATAGCTGGGTAAGCATGGGCAATAGCTTAACCTCTCTGTTCCTGGACTGAATTTCTTCATCTTTGAAATGAGGATAGTAACAGCTCCTGTAGCATGTGGCTATGACAAAAATAAACTGAGTCGGTGTTTGCTAAGCCTTTGGTTTCTCTATTTTTTTTTGAGACAAGGTCTCGCTGTGTCACCCAGGCTGGAGGCCAGTGGCAAGATCAACTCACTGCAATCTCTGCCTCCAGGTGGGTTCAAGCAATCCTCTCATCCCAGCCTCTTGAATACCTGGGACTACAGGCACTGCCACCATACCTGGTTAATTAAAAACATTTTCTTTTTGGTAGTGATGGGGTCTTTCTATATTGCCCAGGCTTCAATATTCATCAAGCTGTTGGAACTGCAGCTGGGACACAAGAAGCTTTAAGTAAGGGATGCAATCAGCCACTTACAGGGTAGTACAAGGGGTGTCCAAAAGAAACAGCCTTCCTGAATCTCTTCTTCATCTGGGAGTGCATTTGCTGTGAAATCCTCAGCCCGCTGATCAATCAGCAATGCTTTCCAGCCTGGCCTCCCTCAGTTGGCTTGGTTCAAGGCCGGGGTGCCAAGTCTGTGTGTGTGCCTGACCAGAAGCCTCATGGTCCAGGGGCGGAGAGTTGCTGACGGGGAGATGTGGGGCAGGACACGAAGCCATGTCCCTGTCTGCCCTGCCCTAGTTCCAGGGGGAATCCACACAAACAGTGGCGGTGAGTTCATGGAGGTAGTGGCTGTCAGGGAAATTGATTATCTAAGTTCTCAAGAAACACTGTTCAATCACAACTGACCAGCTGGGAAGGTCTGCTCAGGCACATGGTCAGACACAGTTAGAACTGGTCTGCAAGAGACAAGAAAAATATTTCCATTTATTGTAAAACACTAAAACCATCCACGGGCTCCTTTCACAAAAGATGTTTTGGTTTTCACTCAGTTCTGGCCACAGCAGAACTGTGAACACCAACGCGAGGACTCACATCCATTTGTTCACTCCCTTGGGTTGACCCAGGATCCTGCTTGGCTCCAGCGAAATGAACATGCACTAGGTCCTTTCTGAAGAAGCCCAAACTAACACATAATTGTTATTACCAATAATATTGATAATGTGCTGAATACTATTTCTCTGCTTCTATTAGTTTGCTTACTCTGACATGGAACATCACTGCCATTTCATCTGAGGAAACCAAGGTACAGAGAGGTGAAAGAGCATGGCTGAGATTACAGATTTGGGGCTTTGAGCCAGCTCATGGCCACGTGGCCATCTGCCTCTCTGCAGAGAGGAAAGTGGATGGAGACATGGCTGTTTGTAAAAGCACAGGAATGGTGTTAGTACAGACCCTGATTATGGTGAAAAACAAAAGGAAGCAGGAGAAAAAGAGGCAGGAGGAAAAAGGAAGGAGGAGGTTTGGCATCAAGAACAGAAGATAAGAAAAAGAGAGATGCATTGTTAATACTTAACACTGTTATTCTTATTTATCAAATAAATAGTGTTCACTATAATGACAGGTAACATTTATGGAGAGCATAAAATACACCACACACTGCACTGGATGAAGCATTTCACATTCACTTATTTCTTTTAATATTCATAATGAAGCAATCAGTTATTACTATGCATCTCATTCAGAGAGAAGGAAACTGAGGCTCAGAGAGGTTGTAACTCAGTCAGTATGGGGCCAAAATCTAAGCAGAGTAACGCTGTGGGATTTAGCAAATAAAAATACAGGACACCCAGTTCAATATGAATTCCAAAGAAACCCCAAATCATCTGGCACACACTTACACTAAAACTACAAATCACTTAGGACATTCTTATACTAAAAAAAAAAAAAAAAAAAATGTATTCATTTATCCGAAATTCAAACTGAACTGGTATCTTGTGCTTCATCTGGCATCCCTAGGCAGAGGTGTTATGAGGTTGTCTCAAGTTTTTATAGTTTGAAGCTGGCAGGAACTTGAAATTCAAGGTCCCAAGTGTATTCATCTGCTCAGATTCTCAGAGCATCTGTATAGACACCAACAGGATCCAAATGCTTAACTGGTTGCAAATGCAAGTTTTAAGTGCCCGAGTAGAATCTCAGGCATGCACAATGACTGGGGTGCCCAGCTCTGTGCTGGGGGGGGCATCCCTGTAGGGGCGTCCTCATTTCACAAGGTCTCCCTTCCATAGCCCGTTACCTGCAGACTTCAGCATGGCCTCTGGAATACGTGCATTTGAGCTCATCCCGGTCCAGGGTCTGCTGCAGTCAAGCTCTTTCTACCCCAATCAGGATGGCAAGGATTTTCCCACTTCCAGTGTGCACAGCTGCCTGGCAGCCAGAGACAGTGACCTCATCCACCCTTCTTCCTGCCTGTCCTTCCCCTAAAGTACCCCTGAATAGGGTCAGATTCTGGCTGTATTTTTCAGACTCTAATTAGCAGATTCCAATTCATCACCCTGAGTATCTCCTGGCATCAGCCCCGAGATTCCCTCCTCTCGCCTGGTGAATCGGTCTTCATTTAAAACCCTCTCTCTTAGCCCTAAATGGAAATCAATTCTGCAAGTTTAGCAAATAGTTAATTACTCCACAAAGAGGATTGATTGGCCTTTGATCACCAGAAAGCTCTGCAGTGCTATTAGTCTCTTTCATCTGTGATTAAACCACAGAGAGAAAGAAACAAAAACTAAATTAGGCTTCTCCTGTTATCCTACAAATATTTAATGACGGGCTAATCTCCTAGAGGTGTGTTGAGGGGATGCGTGTTCCATTAGGAGCCGGCTTCCATTCAACCTTGAACCCAGATTCCATCTTTGTGGTGAACGCAGCAAAGAACTTTACAGAGGAACAGAACTGGCCTCAAAGAAACGCTTTGTAGGATACACTCTTTTCTGCCTTTTCGTCTCTCCTCTTCTTATGTATGTTTTAATGCAGATAAAGATTTTTCCAGTGGACTCCTGACATGAATAATAATAATAAAATGAAACCTGGCTTTAAAAATTCCATTTGGGTTTTTTCTAACCCTGTAACCAGAACCAGATCCTGTCCCACTGATTTGCACATACCAAGGAGTCCTTCTCTTGAGCCACAGCCTCCTTCAACTAGGGGCAGAAAAGGCAGGTGCCACGGAGCTTTTAGGCTACCTCTTCCTAACCAGGAGCACAGAAGAGCAGGGCAGAAGCTGGGGTAGTCTTGTTCATCCAATCCTCAACGTCACATACAAGAAATTACACTTTAGAAAAGGCACTTTCTGTGATACAGGGTCCTATAAAGGACATAAGGAAACTGAGGCACAGCAGGGAGGACAGATCAAGGACCTTGGAGTCAGGCAGCATTGAGTTCAAATGCTCCCTCTCCTTTATATCTGGGTGACCTTGGGCAAGTCGCTTCACATCTCAGACTATGTACAAAGGTGACCATAACGCCTACTTTCCAGGGCTGTGCTGCTGATCAGTTACAACAGAGCGCGACAGTACCAAGGACAGGCATGAAGCATAGTAGGAGCATCTGTTGCTAGGTTTGCTCCCCTCCTTTTCTGTTACTCAGGGTCACCCGGCTCCTTACTGAGAGAGCTGAGCCTGGAGCCACTGTCCTTCCCAAGTCCAGGGATTTTCCTCCCCTGCATTCACGCCGCTGCTCCAGCAATCCTTCCATTGCACACTTTCCGTTCTGCTTAGCATTCATCCCAGAGACCCACATGTCTGAAATAACATCAAGGCTTTTGAATCAAGGAAGAGATCCAGGCCAAGAATAACATAGCCAAGAAACCAACCAGGTTTTAGTTGAATAGGCACTTTCTGAATGGTGGATACATCCCCCTGCCGACCAATGCCAACCCACTGGATAAGCTACTTGGGTCTCCAGAAACAAACACAAGACGGGACCTAATTGATTGCTTTTCAGTCTGGTCCTGCTGGCCCGATGGAGACAGCTGGCATGCACTTTGTATCACCTTCATTTGCTCTTCCTGCAATCTCATGTAGAGCCCCAGGGGTCATTCTGGGGTTTTCGTCTTCATAATTTTATCAGACAAACCCTGCTAATTGGACTGACCTAGAGCAAGATAGTGATGTTGGCGAAGTCGGTGCTCTGTTATACCAGCTCCAGCTTTGTCTTCGACCTGTCCCCACGCTGAGTTGGGATCCCTCGCTGCAGTGACACATTCCTTGCTCTACACACTAAAGGCCAATGGACTTTGCACCAGATCATCTGGTGGGAGTCCCAGCTCCGACACTTACAAGCCGAGCGACCTTGGACAATACAATGGTGATGCTAACAAGTTTAATTAACATGTGCTGAGCACCTTCTTGTGTCAAGGATGGAGCCAGCATTTCCATGGGGATGAAGCAGACTAATTACCTGCAAGTATTTGTAGCTATTAATATTATCATTAGATGTTGTTTGGTTTCACTCAGCTCTAACCCTATACATGAAGGCTGTTTGCTGCAAACACCTATGAGGTTCACCAGCCGTGGGCTTTTTTTTTTTTTTTCCTGGACATGGGAGTCCACTAGGCCTCTGCTGGGAGGTGGCCAAGAGCTAACAGGGTGGGAAGTCTGTCTCTGGTCAGAGACACACTGGGATTTCCTCCTCCTTCGGGTGGGACAGCTCCAAGTGCGTGTCCCGCACCATCTCCCAAAGTTACCCAGCAGGGCTCAGCTCCAACTGGCTATAGTGCAAATGTGCTTGATAATACACATTTTATGGGCTTCTTTCCTTCCCCTCTTTCCTTTTCCCCACTCCTCTACTAGCACTTCACCTTCCAAATAGATGATTTCTCAATTTTGGGGGGGTCTCAGGTTCTATTTCTGGGAAAACTCAAACTAAGATAATAGATCTTAATAATAATACCCCCCACCACAAAACTCCGGCGAGAATACTTGTCACTCAATTGAAAATTCCGGGCACAAAATGCATAAGCAGATTTGCATCTGGGAAGAAGGTTAAAATGAAATTAATGAATTACCAAAAATAATAAACATTAAGAGAGAAAACAGGAGCATGGAGAAGCAATGGTAAAGGCTTTGGGGAGCAAACAAATGGTGACACAAGTAGCATAGGACAAGTGAGGTGACAAGTAAGAAGAGCAGAGGGAAGGCCGGAGCCTTCCAGAATTGAGAGTGTTACCAGCAGAATTTTCAATGCTGCAACAGAAGTAGCACTGGAATATAAATTTCCTCAGCAAGGAAATTTACTTCTATAGATGGATGCAGCTCACAGCTGGAGCAGTGGTGAGCACACACCTGGACAAGGAGGGGAAGGGGTACTTATGCCTGACGGGGATCATCCCTACTGCTGTGTCGTTCCCCTGTTGGCTAGGGTGAGACGGCACAGTCTGGCCTAATTCCGATTGGCTATTTTAAAGGGAGCAGGAGTATGAGCCGGCGTGGCAGGGTGTGCAGTTTGGTGGGAAGGACGGTTATAGGCAGGTCAGAGCAGGTAAGCAGGGCTCAAAGCAGGTGACAAGGGCATGTGACCAGGGCAGGTGACCAGCATGAATCAGGACAGAGCAGGGGACTGGGGGAACAGATGTGAACTACTGATTAGAACTGGTGGAAAAGGTTGTTTACTGAAACTACAAGGAAGTTAAACTTTAAAATAGAGAGTTAATAGGAGCCCTGAACCCACTGACATACTGATTCTTTGAAGAGAAACTTGGGGTTCACTATAGCTAACGAGAGAGAGAGAAAGAGAGAGAGAGAGAGAGAGCGAGAGGCCCCTGAAGGCACACTGGACCCTATTACAGACAACCTACTTCAATGCCGTGGTGGTTTTGCCAGAAAACTAAAGGGCTTACCCTGTAACCCTGTTCCTCCAGGTTCTAAAAGGAACCTGAAATGATAGGTTCCCATTGGACCAGCAGACAGCAGACTGGTAGGGTTCAGGCTGCACGTGGCCGCAATTTTTGGGTTGTCAGAGTCTGAACTGTGGCCTGTGTCAGGAGGTGCATGGGTTGAGTGGATTCCTCTTCACAGAAACAACCTCTTCCACCAGTTCTAATCAGTAGCTCACATCTGTTCCCCCAGTCCCCTGCTCCGTCCTGATTCATGCTGGTCACCTGCCCTGGGCACATGCCCTTGTCACCTGCTTTGAGCTCTGCTTACCTGCTCTGACCTGCCTATAACCGTCCTTCCCACCAAACTGCGCACCCTGCCACGCTGGCTCATACCCCTGCTCCCTTTAAAATAGCCTATCGGAATTAGGCCAGACTGTGCTGTCTCACCCTAGCCAACAGGGGAACGACACAGCAGTAGGGATGATCATCTCTCTCAGACTCCTTACATCCCTTCCGTTCCATCTGGAATGGCCCATTTCCCTCTTCTAGGCTGGTCTGCTCCAACCCATTTTCCATGCCCACTCGTCAATCCTTCAGGGACTTCACACTGCTCTCAGGAGAAGGAGAGGAACCCTGGGCCCACCCAGCTACGTCTGGATCTTTCCCTGTGGCCCTTCCCCTCTCCTCTCAGGGACCATTTTGCTGCTTCGTGAACACGCCCTGCTCCTTCCAGGTCCTCCCACCATTTCCTCCCTCTGTCTGGCATCCCTGCCCTAGGCATGGACCTGGGCCAACTCTTCTGTATCCGTCAAGTACCAGCTTAGGAGCTTCTTCAGGAGGCACTGCTTTGTATGGATTCGTGGTAGGCAGCTCCTGAAATGGCCCAGTGCTGTCCACTGGCTGACATCCGCACTCTCGTGTGTGGGCTGCACCTAGTGACTCATCACTAATGAACAGAATATGGCAAAAGTGATGGTGAGTCACCTGCGGGATTAGGTCACAAAGGACAGTGGCCTCTCATGCTCTCTTCTCTATCACTTGGCTCTGATGCGAGCTGCACCGTGAAGTGGCTACGTGGCAGGAAACCGAGAGCAGCCTCTGGCCAAGAACCCAGGAGGAGCTGAATCTTGCCAACAACCCCGTGAGTGAGTTCAGAAGCATGTCCTTCCCCATTCAAGCCTTGAGATGACGGCAGCCATCCTCTCTTTAGTGCCCCTGTTTAGGAAGAGGGAGCAGCCAAAAAGTTCCGTGCACCTGCCTTTTCTGCCCCTAGTTGAAGGTGTCTGTGGCTCAAGAGAAAGGCTCCTCGGTATGTGCAAATCAACGGGGCAGATCTGGTTCTGGTTACAGGGTTAGACCCGAGCTAAGCTGTGCCCAGATTCCTGCTCTGTATAGAAGCTAAGATGGTAAATGTTGTTTCAAGCCACTGAGTCTTGGGGTAACTTGTTAGGCAGGAATAGATAACTAAGGCAGATGACCTCTCATCATGCGGCCACTCCACAGAGGTGTCACAGACAGTTTATGCTTTAGGGAACAACTCTGCAGCAGGTATGGACCATACAACAACTCTGTGTCCAGCTGTGGGAGGCACAATGGCCTAGTGGCCAAGAGCAGGGCCTCTGAAGTCAGACCACCGGGATCTGAATGCTGGCTCCCTTCCTTGCCAGCCAGAGGACCCTGTGTCAGTTTCATGACCTCACGACCTCAGTTCTTCATCTAAAAAACAGAGGTATTAACAACAGTCACCTTATAAGATGGCTGCAAGGATTAAACAAGATAACACTTGTAAGTTGTTCCAAACAGTATCTGGACCCTAATACGCATTGAATAAATGCTGCCTATTATCATTTTTACGGGGATGATAAGAGAGGGCATAATATAATTTTTGGAAATTGAGGATCTTGCTTTCTGCCTAGGGAGATGCCACAGCACATAAAGGAAGATGATACAAGGTAAGAGACAATTAGGTGCTACATCATGTTCTTTAGGCTCTAGAAGAATGAGTGTAGAAGAGGTTTTTTGTTGTTTTGTTTTTTAACAAAAAGGGCTAGACTCTCCTGGAATGTTTCACAGTGGAGCTTTAACTAGGCAAGAAAGATGAGTAGACTCCAAGTGGGCACAAAAGGAAAGAGTGGGGAACGGCATCAACAGAGATGCAGAGGTGGGGACAGGACTGAATAACAGCAGGAGGCTCGGCTGGAATGGAACGTGAGCACTGGGGGAAAGCACACTGACTAGGGTAGAAACTTACATATTTGGCAAAGGCTCAGTCTCACCTGTGTAGGGCTGGGGACCTCTGCGGCTAACTCAGTATTTGTGACAAGCGCTGCAAAGAGGAGAGTTTAGAAGCAGAAGAACCTGAAGGCTGAGAGGTGCCATGTTCTTAGGATTGGAGACCAGACGCTGGCTGGCTGGCTATGTCTGTGAGCCCAGGGGCACTGGGAAGGAAGGGCCCCATGTAGGAGTGGAGAGGCCGCGCCTGCTGGACCAGCTGTGGCGTGGCACGTCCGGACCTATCTTCTCTCTGGAACTGGGCGAGTCTGAGTAGTTCCCATCACCCACAAGCCACTGAAGACCCGAGGCATGAGTATTTGCAAGTTGGTGTGTGTATAAGGTCAAGGGAACATTGATTTCCGCCCTGAGTTGTGGTGGAAGCCGCTAATTTGATAAGACAGAGCATTAAAGATTCAGTGTGGATAGGTATTGATCATGGGGGTAGTTCTTGTTAAATGGGATTTTTTTTTAATGATCAAATAACTATTGGTAGAAAACTAAGTAAGAATTACCTACCTGAACCTGCCTTGTTTGAGGTGCTGTAAACCTGAGTAAGACATAATGCAGTGATTGAGTGCACAGCTTTGAAGACAGAGAGACATGGGTTTGAGTCCTGAGCTTATCATTTATTAGTCGGGTAGCATTGGATACATTACCCAAATTCTCTGTGCCTTGCATTCCTTACAGGGACAATAAGAGTTAATATCTACAGCATGAAGTCATTGTGAGAAGTAAGCAACAAGGTACAGGTGACAATAATAGCATAACAGCAGTTGCAACAACACAACAGTGGGTTGTGTATAGACTAATCATCACAACCATCCAATGAGGAAACTTCCCAAAGGTTACACAGCACAAAGCCGAGATTTGTTTTGTTTTGATATGGAGTCTTGCTCTGTTGCCCAGACTGGAGTGCAGTGGTGCGATCTGGGCTCACTACAGCCTCCGCCTCCAGGGTTCAAGCGATTCTCCTGCCTCTGCCTCCTGAGTAGCTGGGATTACAGCCGGACACCATGTCCAGCTAATTTTTGTATTTTTTTTTTTTTTTTGAGACGGAGTTTCGGTCTTGTTACCCAGGCTGGAGTGCAATGGCGCGATCTCGGCTCCCCGCAACCTCCGCCTCCTGGGTTCAGGCAATTCTCCTGCCTCAGCCTCCTGAGTAGCTGGGATTACAGGCACGCGCCACCATGCCCAGCTAATTTTTTGTATTTTTAGTAGAGACGGGGTTTCACCATGTTGACCAGGATGGTCTCGATCTCTTGACCTCGTGATCCACCCGCCTCGGCCTCCCAAAGTGCTGGGATTACAGGCTTGAGCCACCGCGCCCGGCCTAATTTTTGTATTTTCAATAGAGACGGTGCTTCACCATGTTGGCCAGGCTGCTCTTGAGCTGCTGGCCTAAAGTGATCCATGCACTTCAGCCTCCCAAAGTGCTGGGAATAGAGACGTGATCCACCGCGCCCGGCCCTATGAAACTGGGATTTGAAGCTGCGTATCTGTGTTCAGAGCTGGTACTGTCAACTCTGGAGAATAGAGTTTTAACATAAGACTGCACTGTCTGGTATATGACGCTAAATAGAAACCGAATAACTGAGAGCCATATATGTCGATAGGAGCCCTGGAAGTCCATTTCGTCTCTTACATCGAGTCTTTGCAAGCTGCTGAAGACACAGTTGTGATTCTGGAGGCCCTCACTGTTTTCCCGATGGGACAGTGCAGGGAGCAATGCAAAAGAAAGTAATGGCGGGGGGTGTCATGAGCCACCCTAGCCCCCGTACTGGATGATGGAGACAAAAAGAGAAAAAGAAAGATAATGAAAAAGCAAAAATCCACATATAAAATAAATAAGGGAATGGGGGTAGTTTGGTCATTTTGAGTTTGAGATCTAGGAAAGCTCAACCAGGGTTGGAAAGTGTCAGCAAATGCCACATTGCATGCCTAAGTCCCGTCCCCAAGAGTTACTGGTCTGGAATAACTCAAGGACTCCAGTAGGCCGGCAGGCTGGCGGCTCCCAGTCAGCCACACTTCTTGGGATTCATGCCTGTGTGTGCCTCCTCCCACACCAACTCTGACCTTTGTTGTGTGACTTGCTTTGGCCAATGAGACAGTGGCAAGCGCAAGGCCAGGAGAGGCTTAAAATGTGCTTGCACTTGTGGCCTGTCCCCTTGGAAGCCAGCCACCATTCTCCAGGGATGCTCTGGCTTGAGTGATAAGAGCAAAAACGTGGACAGGGACCACAGAGCTCCGGCCTAGCTCACAGCTGATCGCCCCACTGAATCATGAGGAATAATACCCTGTGTGGTTTTGAGTCACTAAATCTTGAGGTGTCTGGTTATATGGAAATAAATAATAGAATCAGTGACTTCATTTTCTTTCTGAAATATAATTTTTAATTACACAAGCTATGCAGGAATCTCCTCTTCTCTTTTTTAAAAATAGAATAGTACAGATAAAGGCTGAAGTTCCATCCCCAATCTTGGTCTCCTTCCCACTTTGTAGAAATAAGCAAATTAGGGGTTTGGTGTCCATCAAAAAAGAATTTTTTTTTTTTTTTTGAGACAAGAGTCTTGCTCTGTTGCCAGGCTGGAATGCAGTGGTGCAATCTCGGTTCACTGTAACCTCTGCTTCCCGGGTTCAAGTGATACTCCTGCCTCAGCCTCCTGAGTAGCTGGGACTACAGGCGTGCACCCCCACGTCCAGCTAATTTTTGCATTTTTAGTAGACAGAGTCTCACCATGTTGGCCAGGATGGTCTCAATATCTTGACCTCCTGATCCGCCCATCTTGGCCTCCCAAAGTGCTGGAATTATAGGCATAAGCCACTGCACCCGGCCCCAAAAAAGATTAAAAAAAGAAAACTTTCACATACACAAACATGTACTCATAGTTAATACAATGGTTTTTGAGATTATTTCCTACTGCAACTTTGGAACAATACTGTAAGCGACCGCCTTGATGTATCTGAAGATGAAGGTGACAGTTCTCCCCCATAACGCATGGTACAGTTTGGTCAGTAGGAGGGATTTCTTTCCTTCAACACTGACAAGGTCTGAAAAAAAATCAACTTGCCCCTAATCATGCTGTCCATCCATCTGCCCCCATACTTGTCATGAACCTAAATCAATGAGCCAGGGGATTTAGGAGCCAATTTGCATTTCTCATAGCCTCATGGAGGAGAAATCCATCCGGCGCAACTTGTTCCAGCATGATTTGGGAGGATGACAGCCAAGAGTGGTTTAGTTCTCCACTCCAGGCCACGTGCCTCCTTGCCTTCCTCACCAGCCCTACCCAGTACCTCTGTTCCCTGCTACATTCCCTACGTAAGGCATATTTATATCTGGGGAGAGGAAGCAGGAGAAGCTCAGGTCTCCGGGAGCCACAGTGTTTTGTCTGAGTTTGCAAATGGAGCACGGGGGCTTACAGAGTTCCCCCCATTATCTACTTTGGAATCTGCTTATGCTGGGGCAGCCAAGGTCAGGCTGGCTACCTGGGAGCTTGGCCAGCCACGGGATGACCCAGGAGCAGAGTCAGAGGCCAGAGGAACAGTTGAGAGTGTCTCTATCTAATTCACACCTTGGCACCATCTCACGGGGATGGCGCATCCAATTTACAGCAGGAGCATCTAATGGGTGTTAGGCCTCAACAGACACATACCACACACTTCACAGAGTGTAAAGAAGGATCGGTGAACATCCTGCAAATGAGTCACAAGGAAACATTCAGAACCACCCACAAATTCATCTAATATTTCAGTACCTAGAATGCGAGCAGAATATGTGGCATAATGTAAGACAAGGCAGGGCAAACAGGGCACCTGCCCACCAGCCAGTGGCACTGCCCTTGTGAGTGTACTGTTATGAAGCCATCCCTATCTCCTGGAGGTGAAAATGAATAATGACATCACTCTAATGGGAAATTAGGGGGAGGGCAGATAGATTGTCTAAATTAAGGAATCCAAAATAGCAAAAAGCGTACTGTGAGTGAAAGAAAACTCCTGGCAGCTTTCTCTTTAATAATCACACTTAGTTTATATAGAAGTGAATACTAAAGTAAGCTATAGAACTTAAAACATTTTTGGTAAAGATGTTATATTTGATTAAACAAATGATCATAATACTTTGTAACTCATTCCATCAAGAGGTGGAGTCTGTTTCTCTACCTGGGATCTGGGCTGGCCTCATGCCTTTCTTTCAGCCTTAGAGGATGGCACAAGTGACACTGTGTGAGTCCCGGTGGCCAGGCCACCTGGAATAGAACTGAGGCACCAGGCTGACGGTCAGCCATTCCCCAGCCAACTTACCTTTTGACAAATGAGCCCAACTGTGATTAACTTAGCCTCACTCAGGGCAGCAGCAGAACAACTCAGATGACCCAGATCAAATTGCCAACCCACAAAATCACAAATTAAATAAGTGGTTGTTGTTTCAATATAGAAAGTTTCAGGGTGCTTTGTTACGCAGCAAAAGCTCACTGTTACATATTTTAAAAATGACTCCAAATTCTATTGACTGGTTTAGCCAACATCATTTCAACACTGCAATCTATGAAGAAAGACACTGGGCACTGTTTTCCTCCCATTTTATCTCCATATCCTAATCCTTTGCATATCCCTCAGTATGCACTCAATGAAGATTTGTTGAGTAAAAGAATAGTGTGAAATAGACTTATCTTGTTGGCACTTTTTTTCACCCAGATGAAGCAGGGAATAACGATAAATACAAGATAAATAAATAAAATAGGAAAAACACAATTAGTCTATGTCTTAATTATGCAATATTCTTAATTAATGGGGCACGGATTGATGAATTTTAAAGCATCTGTGAGGTCCTTCTATCCACCCGTCAACAAATATTTATTTAGTACATAATTTGTATTTCACACTATGCTCACCCCCAGGATACAATGGATAAGCAAGACGAATAGCATCCATGGCCTCATGGAGCTGTAGAAATGTATACCATTAATTCTGCCTGACACAGAATTAATTTCATTTTAAAACTGGAGGTAGCTGCTGGGTACGGTGGCTTATGCCTGTAATCCCTCCACTTTGAGAGGCCAAGGTGGGCAGATCACTAGCCATCAGGAGTTTGACACCAGCCTAGCCAAAATGGTGAAACCCCGCCTCTATTAAAAAGACAAAAATTAGCCAGGCATAGTGGCTTGCGCCCATCATTCTGGCTAATCAGGAGGTTGACGCACAAGAATTACTTGAACCCAGGAGGCGGAGGTTGCATTGATCCAAAATGGTGCCACTGCACTCCAGCCTGGGCGACAGAGTGAGACTGTGATTCAAAAAAAAAAAGAACTTTCAACAGCAACCACAAGTAAGGTTATGGAAACATATTACCATAAAAAATGCCTTCTCATCCTGGTACAAGGTGTTTTCTTGCCTGTAATTTGATTTCTGGCTGGTGTCTTCTTTTCCTGTTTATTTAAATTTTATAACAAATTCAGCCATTCAACAAATATCTATTGAGTGTTCTGAGCTTGGTCGTAATACATAAGAGGAACTAAACAAAAGCGTTTCCTGACCTCATAGTGCTTTTGGTCTGGTCAGGGAGACAGAGATTATATGTGTAATCACTCTAAGCAAATAAATACAAATTAGCCAAGCGCCACAAAGGAAAGGTGCACAGTACTTTCACAGGGTAGCATGGCATAGTCTAGCCAGGGAACTCAGGCTTAGCAAGCAGCTTGGTGTGATGTCATCACAACTTCAGCTGGCGAGTTTTAGGACATTCTTGGTATATGAGGTTGTAAGAACTTGGTATTGAGTTTTACAGAGTCCAGGGACTTGAAATCTTGGCTTATAAGCAACCTGGGACTGCGTGGTTCCATCTCCCTTTGTCTCTCATCTCACAGTGGCCATTTCGTGGGAATTTTTCCATTCATGGGCATGCTACAGATAAAGTCTAGACCTTGGGACAAGAGATCTTGGATTTGCTTCGTCTGTGAGCCACTGAAACCTCTCTCTGCCATTGTCCACCTGCAGAATGAGGACACATGCTGCCTCCACCCCACCCCCTCCTTTTTCATTGTTGGCCCTCCTTTGCTGTGTGCCCCTGGGGCATCTGGGGGGTCCTGTGGCACCTTGCCCCCCGCCCAGGCGTGTGGCAAAGATGACTGAGACGATGTTTGTAAAGTGTCACATGTTTCGAGAAGAGAGGGATTCTCCAGAGGAATTCCGTGAGGGATTGTGATGATTACTGAGCCTCTGCGGAGAGACCTCCGGTACTTGGCATGGTGCCACCCCCTTATCTGGAGACAGCTGCCGCCTGGCCGCCTGTGCACTTGCAATCACAGACTTTTCTGCTTCATATACAGATTGCCTGGGGCTGCAGCAGGCAACAGGCAAGGATGCAGATGAGATTTGGTGCTCACACCTCTGAGCTATCCGTCCGTGTTTATTCATTCAACAAATATTTATTGAGTGTCTACTATGAGCCCTTCGTGAGTCTAGACATTGCAGGGGCATGAAAGCTGATAATGGAAGAGAGAAATTGTTTATGACTCACTAGCTATGGGGCTCAGCACCAAGACAAATAATATCTCATTAATCCCTTTACAGATGAAGAAACTGCTGTTCAGTGACAGATAGAAGGGCACAGAGTTAGTAACGGCGCAGCTGAGACTTGGTTTGGTGTCAGCCCAATTCTAAACACAGTGATAGTTCTAGTTCTGCTTCAGGATCTGACAAAGATGCCAAGATCTCTACCTCTACACAAGCTGAGATCCTTAAATGTGGGCATAGATCGCTCTCAGCCCTCTGTCCCCAGCTCACCAAAATAAACAGAGTCTATAGAAAGCTACATTCTTCCCCATCTGATCCTGAAGCCACCTTCTTTAAAAAAGTCTTTTCTTAGTCTCAAGCTTGATAGAGATTCCCAGATACAGGCAAGAGGGAAGAGTATCCCAGCAAGGGAACCCACACAAATTCATAGAGGCAACAGAGACTTATCCAAAAGAGGGGACCTGAGCGCGCTTGGTGAAAAGGAAGGAGTCCAGGAAAGGGGAAAACCAAAGGCACAACAGGAAAAAAAAGAATAACTGAAGGTGGCAAGATGGGATTAACCCAAACATCCAGGTGAAGCGATAAAGATGATGTTTCCTGGGCAGGCAGGAAGGTTAGATGCAAGAACATTTAAATTAAATAAATCCAAGTGATGATCGCTAGGATACTTCAAGAGAATGGAAAAGATTTGGCAGCTTGAGTGGGAAATGGGAACGATATTGGCAAATCATTTGCTGAAATGTTATTTAAAAGAGCAAAACAGTGCAACGACCTTAGTGTCCAGCAATAGGGGAGCACTTAGGAAAACTCTGAGACAGCTGCTGGATGGGACACTGCATAGCTATGAAGATTTTATAGCACCATCATTAAAAGGCTGATGATGTAATACAGTGGGGGAAAAATGACAGAAAACAGAATTCTGCCCTATTTTGATTTCTAAGTGGAAAAAAAGAGAAATCGATGAAAAGAGAAAGACAGGGGCTGGGCATGGTGGTTAACAATGATAGTCCCAGTACTTTGGGAGGCCGAGGCAGGAGGATTGCTGGAGCCCAGGAGTTTGAGACCAGCCTCGGCAATGTAGTGAGACCCTGTCTCTACAAAAATACAAAACTAAAACCAACCCTCCCGTCCCCTCGCCAAAAAAAGAGAGAAAGAAACATAAGTCCATGGAGCAATGGTTCCAGAGTAGTCCACAAATCCCATTAATTACTTGGTATTATTGGCAAAAGTGCATGCACATGCATGTGTGTGTGTGTGTGTATGTGTCTGTGTGTGTGTGGGTGTGCACTGCATGCGTAAATTTTCCCTGAGGTGAGGTGAGAGCGCCAAGATTTTATTACTTCCCAAAAAAGTCTATGATCACATCAACACTATAGAGGAAATTCTGAATCATTGTACCACAGAGGATCTTCATTTTTGGTTGGAATTCTAAAGTTCTTTGAAATAGCTAGAGTATTTTTGTCTAACATCTAACTCCCAACATTCTGAGGACCCAGTCTGGGAGCCCACATTATACATGGTTTGCATGTGGGTCCGTGCCTTCTCTCTGCTGGACTCAATGCAAACACACTCCTACACACTCACACGCAGGCAGGCACACACTTTGCCTTGCACAGTGAGAAATTTTCATCTGGTCTCCCAGTTCTCCTTCCTGGTTCTCCCTCACCAGGGAACTCTTCTGAGGAGTGGAGGAGTCTTACTAAAATCATTTCAGGGACCCCACAGGGCTCTGCAAAGCATTAAATCGCCACCCAATGAATGGCCATGGGAAAATCAAGCTCCATGGCTTTGGAACCAATCTGAGATACTCAAGGCAGAAAGAGATCCCATGAGACTGTTGAACCAAGATGGCTCACCGCCTAGAAGACCACATGCCCTAAATTGAGCTGGCGCACTTCACAGTGTGGAGCAGGAAGAACAACGAGCAATAAAGAAAAGAAAAATAGCCACTTAGAAAAACAAATGTTTCACGGCTTTTGAATAATTTAAAATGATGGTCCATTTGACTGCGTCACGTGTTCGAGCCAGCTCACAGAGACATTCAAACACTCTGGTGCTATTCTGAGCCAGCTTATAGTCCTTCAGTCACCAATACTGACCTCCCACACGTTTGGTTTCCTCCTTTCCATCAAAGAACAAGAAAATCGTGTGTCTGTGGGTGTGGAAAGAATGAAAGAGACTTAAGCATTGCAGATACTGGCCAGCCCACCTTGGGTTTGAGTACCTCTGCCACCAGGCAAATTAACTGCATCCTCTGAGCTTCAGTCCTCATCTGTAAAATGGGTGGCATTACTTATCATACAAGTCACATGAGAACTCCGTGAGTGAATGTATGCATGGCAAACAAAAGATGCAAGCACACAGTAGGTCTACTCTGGCGTATACATAGAGGGAATAACTAAAAAAGGTCTTGTTTTTTTTTGAGAAAAAGTCTCACTCTATTGCCCAGGCTGGAGCACAGTGGCATGGTCTCAGCTCACTGCAACCTCTACCTCCTCGGGTCTCTCAAGCAATTCTCGTGCCTCAGCCTCCTCAGTAGCTGGGATTAGAGGCATGTGCAACCACACCTGGCTAATTTTTGTATTTTTAGTAGAGAATGGGGTTTCACCATGTTGACCAGGCTGGTCTCGAACTCCTAACTTCAGGTGATCTGCCCACTTTGCCCTCCCAAAGTGCTGGGATTACAGGCATGAGCCACTGCACCCAGCTGCAAAGAAGGTCTTAACACTACATTCCCTTTTACCACCCAAGATGTTGGGTAGGTTAAATGAATTAATGAAGTACGGAAGAACTGCAAAACAAAACAAACAGCCTCTGTAAAATGTTACAGAAATACCATGGTATGAGTAAGCTCCTAGCCTGTGTAGGTGTGACGCTGCCTCGTTTCCCAAAGGTCACAGGCTCTCCATTTTCCTTACGGTCTTTTCTTGTCTTCCAAAGAGTGTGTGAATTCAGTTGCTGTGGTTAGCTTTTTTTTCTAGGCTCTAGCTGAGCCTTGGATGAGTTTTATCATGCTAAGGGTCAACATATCCCCAGACAGAATCGTATTTTAATTCAACAGCATTCAGTAGTTATTAAACTATGATAAATGCTAAAGTGGGAAAGATTACACTTAGACATAAGAAGTGTCACTTGAATCACTTAAAAATATTATAATGTATGGCTAATTGCACCTTGACTATATTATCCAGTGCTGTGAAAACACTTCAGATCCTTAAGTAAGGTACCATTTAAATACCTATTTCGGTATGTAATGGGTAATATCCTTGAGTGCAAAGGTTGTTAAAGGATCCAACATTCATTGAGTATCTATTATGTGCTAGGCTCTTTGTCCACATTAATTCATTTAATTCTCAAAACAATTAACTCATGGAGGCATTTATTACCAGCCCCATTTTATTGGTAAAGAAATTGAAATTCAGACATGTCAAGTAACTTGCCTAAGGTCACACAGCTGATAAATGGCAGAGCTGAGATCTGAATGTGGGAATGCCATCTCCAGAATCCACTGTCACAGACAGATACAATGTGACCTCTGTGACTTCTCTGCCTCAGTGTCCTCACTTATAAAATGAGGACAGTAATTATACTAGGTTTTTGTGAGGATTGCGTGAGATGATTTATGAAAAGCCCATAACACAGTTCTCAATATATGAAATCATTATTACCTATCGTCATGACTGTCTCCTAGGCTGCCATTCTAGCACACTTATGCCAACAACTCCAGAGCTGGGATTCGCTTTGGAGAGAAATGCTTTCTACTCACCAGTGTAGATTTAACAGGGTTGAAGCAACACAGGGCACAGGTCTAGACAGCAGAACTGGCTACATAATTTCCACGGCCCAATGCAAAGTCAAATGTGGTGTCCTTGTCAAAAAAAACCATTACAGACTTCAAGATGGTGATGGCAGAGCACTGAACCAAGCATGTGGCTGCTAAGCACCAGAATCTCTACAAGTGCACAAACTGAATGCCCATGAAGCCAGCACCCAGGGCGAGAATCGAGGTTGCCTTAGCTACTTACACAATCTGTGGTCTTAGGCAATGTGGTGGAACTTCTGAGTCTCTCTGATTTCTCATCAGTAAAATGGAGACCATTCTTGCCTCGAAGGCTATGGTAAGAACCAAACAAGCTGTGTGATGAAAATGTCCAGCTCTACCACAACACAGCATGCCAGCGGTCCTCAATCCTGACCACGCAGCGGGACCACCTGGGAGTCTGTTGAAAATGCAGATTCTGGGAGCTCTTGCTCCTGAAGATTTGGATGGAGGAGGGCAGGGATGTGCTTCTGTTATTAAAAAGCTCAAGGCGATTCTGATTGTGCTAACAAGCTGAAGATATTCTTTAGTATAAGACCATTCAGGCCGGGCGCGGTGGCTCACGCCTGTAATCCCAGCACTTTGGGAGGCCGAGGCGGGTGGATCACAAGGTCAAGAGATCGAGACCATCCTGGTCAACATGGTGAAACCCCGTCTCTACTAAAAATACAAAACATTAGCTGGGCATGGTGGTGCGTGCCTGTAATCCCAGCTACTCAGGGG
>NW_022436955.1:14251828-14534119 GCF_009761245.1 Sapajus apella | reverse complement strand
CTCTTTTTTTTTTTTTTTTTTTTTTTTAAGATTATAATCAAGGCATATTTGAAGGGCTGATCTTTTGAAACAAACCCTATGAAATTGTTTCAGTATATCCCTTGGTCAGACTGTCTGGGATATGGCTTCAGGACACACAAAGGATCCCTTTTATACCACGAAGCATGGAATGATTCCTCCATTGCAACTACAACATCAAGGTCAAAGTTTTCACACTGAACTCAGTGTCTCCCGCCCCCAATCTTCTGGTTTCTTGTTGCCATATAACCACAACAGACCAGTGCCAGTGAGAACGGACAAACCACAGCAGCCTTTCTTTGGGAACACGTCAATGCAGGGAGGAAACTGATCATATAGCAATGGCTTTCAGGACACCTGGCACATGCTGCTGGAACTCAGCTGCATTTTCACCTGGGTGTCGGCTTCGGGAATGACAGAATGGCCACATCTGACAAGTCACATGCATCCTCTCATGAGAGCCATTTGATTTTTTTTTTTTTAATAGCAGACTGCATTCATCCTGAATAGAAGTATTGATGAAGGTTCAAGCCTATGAGGAGGCAGGTTTGAGACATTTAAGAGCTTCCAGGCAGTGGTGACAAGGCAAAGCTGGCACATGCATGTACCATGAATGGGGTATCATTTGGGTGGTACATAAACACGAATAGGAGGCTCAGAGCTGCCTGGAGTGGCTCTCTGGGGGCCAGTAAAGCCCATGTGCTAACCCCATAACATGATGCAAGCTCAACTCAAATTTCCAGGCTGTGGTTTATCTCCCACTATGTATACTGGGGGTGTCAGTGTGATTAGCAGGTTATGATGGCCAGCTACAGGAGGCTTCCATCCCCATGGTGCCACACACAGCTCACCGCCCTGATCCAATCAAAGGGCCATCTTGGACTGTCATGGAGACTGCTGGCTCCTTTCTTTTGCTATTTGACTGCTTAAAAACTCAATCGATACATGCCTCACTGGCCTCAGGTCCGTCATTCACTTTTGCTTTTCCAGTCATCTCCAATGAAATGGGTTCTTCCCTGTTTTTTGAAAAATCTGTGATGGATGTATGGGTGGCTGACTACCCAGAAGTGCAAGATGCTTGGGAATAAAGGGAGGAAAAAAGCTCTTTAAGATAATGCTCTCCTGACTGGAATCATTTTGGGAAGCCAAGTTCTTCTCTCTTAAGACCTCATTACCGGCTAGGTGTGGTGGCTCATGCCTGTAATCCCAGTACTTTGGGAGGCCAAGGTGGGTGGATCACCTGAGGTCAGGAGTTCAAGACCAGCCTGGCCAACATGGCGAAAACCTGTGTCTACTAAAAATATAAAACTTAGCCGGGCATGGTGGTGGCGTGCATCTGTAGTCCCAGCTACTCTGGAGGCTGAGGCAGGATAATCGCTTGAACCTGGGAGGTGGAGGTTGCAGTGAGACAAGATCACGCCACTGCACTCCAGCCTGGGCGACAAAGCAAGACTCTGTCTCAAAACAAAAAGACATCATCACTGAATCGTAGAACGTTGCATCTGCAAGGGTTCTTAAGGTCAGTCATTCCAACCCCCAATTCTATAGGCAAAGAAACGAGACTCAGAGAGGTTAAGTGAGGTCTGGGCCTCGGTTTCTTCACCTATAAAATGTTAAATAATAATAAGTGGCACAGGCAGGGCAGGAAGCTCCATCCACCAACAGGAACTGTCCACCCTGTGCACACCTCCCGCTCAGCACCGGCCCATCTTGGTTTTGCTGCAGCAAGCACTAGGGAGGCTCACAGAGGCAGCTTCCTTGGAAAAAGAGTTATCCTTTATCAGGCTTCCTTTAAATATGGTTTCTTCATCCTCATGCTAAGCCCATTTTTCATACCTTGCTCCACTTCCTGGTTTATTGCTGCCTGGTTTGGGGTTCTGAAGTCAACGTCGCCGGTAAATAGTTCAAAGTCTCTCTCGCTGATCGCGATGCCCTTTCCCTCCCATTCAAGGTCTCGGCCCAGCCCCTCTGGGCGAGCAGTTAAGATTTTCAGTGGCTACGAGCCCCCTTCCTGGACCTCTTCACTCTTTTTCAAGCCTAAACATCAGTGCTGTGTTCACATGCACATGTCACGCGAATTTTTCTACTCTTTCCACTTCCAACATCGCTTCTATTTCCAAGGAGTCAAAGGGCTTTTCAGAGTCCATAAAAGTCTATGTACACAATGGCATTTTATACTCAGCAGTCTTCCCTGGGACTTTTTCATTTTCTGCAGGTGATCCCGAGTTGAGAAATGACTTCTAAATCCTGTCTACTCTCATGGCTGATTAAAGTCCAGAAGTCCCTGTAGTCCGCCTACCAGTACTTTTGTGAAGATTTTGCATAACTACTGAAAACAGTTTAAAAGATCATGTCTGTGATCTATTAAACAAGACTTTTTTTTTAAGGGCGATAAAGGGTTTAAAAAGAACATGTGAAACAGAAATGTCTGAGCTCTGCTTATTATACATTAGAAATTATAAGAATAACACGTTTACTACTAATTACACAAGTCATTTATCACGAAGCTCTTGCTGGAAAACGTATTTGAATTTCCCCAAATTCAAATACAGAATTAATGGGTAAATAATTTATACTCAAGTAATTATTTGCAAGACTTTATTTAAACTAGAATTTAGTAAAAGTTAATTCAAAGGTTTTATTCCTTGCATCCTGTAATGAAGTTGTTGTTTAATTAGAATGACAACTTGCTTCTCTTGGTAAAAGGAAAGGGAAATGCAAATTTCAGAGATGATTTTTCTCTGGCTGCTCTGAATAATCACGGCCAAAAGGGCCCATGGTTTTGAGGAAGGAAAGGACCTTGGACGATTCCAGTGACATTGGAGAGCAGCACAGAATTTTCAGATGAATCAAAGTCCTGGGGCTTAGGGGCATTTCTTCCGTAGGACCAACATGAAACAAAAATAGTAATGAAAACCTCAAAAAGCTCGCACCCACCCATTAACAGAAACTCAGTGACACCTACGTTCAAAACATACACCCTTGCATGCAGACACCTTCACATACACCTCTTCCTGGCTAAAATAAATCATAGTGGCAATCCCACCCCTAATGACAAAACACATCCCAGATGCTGTCAAATTGCTTTCACAGAGTTTAATGAGTTGAACATCCAGAGACACACTTGTAGTTGCCACTGGTCCTGAGGCTTCTAACTTTTCCAGTGTGAAGAATAAGAGACACCCGGGCCTGGGGACTTAAATTTGTGGGGTTGGTGTGGGGGTGGGGCTTCAAAGTCTCCAGATCTGTTTTCTGTAGAGAGAAAAATTGTGAGACTGCTTTTCACCTTCCACTTCTCACCAATTGGGTGGCTATTTATTCCCTAGCCCTTTGGCTGAACTGTGTGGTGTTTTATGAAACATTGTTCTCAGGTCAGGAATTTTGGGTAAGATGCATCAGACAGGCAGAGACCAGGTGTGTTCTACCCCTGCTGACCAAGCAGCATGAGCACGCCGTGGCAAATGGTCCTCAGGAGATGGACCTATGTGGGGCAATATGGAAGGGCCTCTTAATACTCTCCTGCCCATCAGAGATTCCTTTATGGGTGTCTTAGAAGGTCAAGATGTGGAAACTCCCCAGGGTCCTGTTCCCAGTTCAACTCCTGCTAGCCAGAAAACCAAGCTACCACCAAACAAACTGGATTGCTGAAGGAAAATGAAAGCAAAAAGTATAGGTTCCGCTAAGGACAGGTGCACGAGATTATCTGTGTTCAAAGAACAAAATGAGGCGGTACATGATAAAATTCTCCTTCTGTGCCTCAGGCCATGCCTCTGAACATGTCTTTGGTTCGGAAATTTACAAAGAGGGCTTCACAAACTCTCATCTCTGTCATTACTATGATGTACGATTTCCCTGCACAATACAAGAAAGTGTAGCTGGAAATTTTGAGTTAACCCTTTAGACTATTAATGATTGTGTAAACTTTGGACCCAAATGACTTACAAAGCTATTGAACAAAGTTATGTTGCTAAAATAAATGCTATGTTACTGCACACCAGATTGACGGGATCTGCAAAAATCAAAGCTACATAGTACATGCACTCTCGGGGTGAGAACAGGGCTGGAATGCAGCATGCACAGGGTAAATCAGGATGCAGCAGGCTTGCCCGATCCTCCAACCCTTCTGCAGGTCCATCAGAATCACCTATCAACGCAGAGGCAAGAAAAGCAATTAGCAGAGAAAAAGAGGGAGCCAGCGACGGGACAAATGTGAACTAAAAGAGAGCAGGTGGGTTATTTCTTACAGAATGATATGTTGGCCGGGCACGGTGGCTCACACCTGTAATTCTAGCACTTTGGGAGGCCGAGGTGAGTGGATCACAAGGTCAGGAGTTTGAGACCAGCCTGGCCAACATGGTAAAACTCCGTCTCTACTAAAAATACAAAAATTAGTCAGGCATAGTCGTGGGTGCCTGTAATCTCAGCTACTCGGGAGGCTGAGGCAGAGAATTGCTTGAACCCGGGAGGCGGAGATTACACTGAGCCTAGATCATACCATGGCACTTTAGCCTGGGTGAGAGTGAGACTCTGTCTCAAAAAAGCAAAAAAAAAGAATGACATGTTTGGAATTTTTAAACATATATACAGACATATGTAATCGTACGGTATATGAAATTGTATGAATTATGCCTCAAATTTTTTTGTTATTGAAAATAACAAACCTCCATGTATTCATCACTTAGCTTCAACAATGATCAAGGTCTGCCTGGGTCACTGGCCATTCAAGGCCAGTCTTGGTTCGCCTACTCCTTCCACTCTCCTTTACTTGATTATTTTGAAGTAAATCTCAGACTTCTCATTTCATCTGTAACTATTTCAGCATGCATCTCTAAAACACAATAATACAATTTAAAAACATAGCCATAATACCATGATCACACCTAAAAAGATTTCCTTCATGTCATCTAACATCCAAGCAGTATTCAAATTTCTCTCATTGTCTAATACATTTTACTTTTGAAGTCTGAATTAGGATCCAATATGGCCCATACATTGCAATGGTTGATGGGTCTTTTTAAGTCTCTTTAATCAATGAGGTGACCTCTCCATCTGTTTTTATCCTGGATTTTTAAAAAACTGTTGTTGAAGAAATTGGGTCATGAGCCATGGAGTTTCATACAGTCTGATTTTGCAGACTGCATTTTTGTGGTGGTGTTTACATGTTCTGCTGTCTCCTTTCTCTCTGTTAAGCCTGTGGATTGATTCAATGGCTTGACTGCGTTAACTTCTTTGGCAAGACTATGTTACAGGTGGTTGTGTGTATCTCTATCAGGGGGATTCACTGCCTGCTTGAATCTCTTTTCTTGAAGTGAACAGTTATTTTTCATCATTGCTTACTCCATTAATTCTATAAGGTTCACAAAATGGGCATCTTTTAATTCTATCATTCTTTCTCTTCCTTTTTCTCCTCCTTCTCTTTTTCCCTTTTTATAAAAAAAAAATTTAAAAAGCTGGAATACCTTAGAGATGAAAATTTACCCCCATTTGGTTACCTTGAGTTTTTGGTTTTTGTTTATTCATTTGGAATCACTATAAACTCATGGATTTAGGCATATTTGGTCTGTGCACTTCAATCCACTGAAATTCATGGCAGTTATTATTATTTTTGGTAATCATTTTGTGTCACCTTTGGCTAATGACACTTCAAGTTGACTCATGCATCCTTGCTTTTTTTTTTTTTTTTGAGACAGAGTCTTGCTCTGTCACTGGGCTACAGTGCAACAGTGGTGCAATCTCAGCTCACTGCAACCTCTGCTCCCAGGTTCAAGCAATTCTCCTGCCTCAGCCTCCCAAGTAGCTGGGACTACAAGCACACAACACCACGCAAAGCTAATTTTTGTATTTTCAGTGGATACAGGGTTTCACCGTGTTGGCCAGGATGGTCTCGATCTTTTGACCTTGTGTTCCACCTGCCTTGGCCTCCCAAAGTGCTGGGATTACAGGTGTGAGCCACTGCACCTGGCCCATTCTTGCTTTTTGATGTGACAAAATGTTTCAGGCTCATCTTGTGTATTTCCTTCCTCAGATTTGAAATTAGCCATTTCTCCAAAAAGCCTTGGGTCCTTTTAGTGAGAAGCAGTAGGTTTGGATGCCAGGGTTGGTCACTGCCAATGGGTTGGTCACCGTTTCCAAGTCTTTGCAGTGAACAGAGCAAAAATTATATATATATACACACACACTCTAATCTATAAAATTATATAACTATATAGGCATTTATAAATATTTAAGATAAAATACATTATAAATTTATACTGATACTTCTCATTCAAATTCAGAGTTACAAGTTTTTATTTAACTTTATTGATCCTTCAGCTGTATCTTCTTTTCTTCATGCTAAAAAATCTCAGTTCTCCATGACCATCATGTAAATACTTACTTGCTTTATCCTGCATCTGACACCCAACGGTCCCAGAAAAACAAAAATCCAGTCATCAGCATTATCATTACTGAAAACAGCTTACTATTTTTTATAGGTCTTTTTGTCCTAAAGGATGTAGATCAAATTACTACACTTTAAAATAATTTAGATGGCTCCTTCTCTGTGATAACGCCATCCACTGGATACACCATTGGGTTCCTTCATTTCATTTTGATTTGAAGGATGGCTTTCTAAATTCTACTTTTGATTTATACCTCTGTAAATATTTACATATGTCCAAAGTCAAATGCACAAAACAAGGCATATTCAGAGAAGTCTATCTCATGGCCATCACGGCTATTCTCTTCCTCCTCCTTTTCACTGTAGGTAACTTTAAGATAAGTTATGGCTTATTCTTCATTTGGTTTCTTATTAACAATATAGACAGCTGCTTTCATATGTTAGACTTTACATAATTTTTTGTTATAGAATCAATGAGTTTTCCAAGCTGTGGAAGGTACAGTCTTAAAGCCTAGAACAGTTCAAATTTAAGAATGTCATTACTGACTTGTTACAGTTCTTTAACAGTGTAGAAAATGCTTGAAAAATTCTTTTAGGTTCTGGACCATTTTCTTTCTCTGACCTTTACTCAGCTCGTCCGTAGAATTTTTCAGCCATGTCAGCAAGGCTTCTACCACCTACTTGCTGAACTTAAATTCATTTCATTTTCAGGAAAGGAAAGAAATCCCTTGAAATCATTTATTAGTTCTTCTAAAAAGGCACAGCCACCTGGGACTTTTTCATGTTTGTTGTGTGAGCAGCCATGTCCTGCTTTTTGCATCATTGGCTGGAGTCAATGTTGAAATCTTAATTCATGGTGTTTATAATGGCAAGAACTATAAGAGAAGATTTACACTTTCCAGAGGTGTGGTTGAGAGGCGGATGGAACGTGGCAGTCATGGGGAGGAGGATGTACATCCTCTGTGTCAATGGAAGACATAGATGACCCACCTTACATTCAACGTCCCACTGAAAACTGATTTCTCTGTCTTGATAATTATAAAACTGGTTTGACAGTCGTTCCATGATCTACGATATTTTACTAAGCTGCCACTATATTGCAATAAGACCTTCTAAGTATTGCCCTTAATATCTTGGGCTTTGCCAAACAGTAACTTCAATTTTTTTCAGAAACATTTTCGCTACCATGACTACTTTTTTATTTTCTTGGAGACAGAGTTGCTCTGTCACCCAGTCTGGTATACAGTGGCACCATCTCAGCTCACTGCAACCTCTGCCCCTCAGATTCGAGCAATTCTCCTGCCTCAGCCTCCCCAAGTAGCTGGGATTACAGGTGTACACCACTACGTCTGGCTAAGTTTTGTATTGTTAGTAGAGATGGGGTTTTGCCATGTTGGCCAGGCTGGTCTCAAACTCCTGACCTCAAGTGATCCACCCACCTCAGCCTCCCAAAGTGTTGGGACTATAGGCGTGAGCCACCACGCCCAGCCCATGGCTACTTTTGATTGCTGCAACAGTGTCCCCAGTGGTCCCCCTGCTTTCACTATGTTCTCCTCGCAGAAATCTGTCCTTCACATAGTGGCCATCAGGGAGGACTTAGACCTACTGGGTATTAAGACCTACCATAAAGCCATAGTGATTAAGACAGTAACAGTACAGAGATGGACAACTAGATCAATGGAACAGAACCGAGAGCACAGAAACGGATCCTTGCATATTTAGATGCTTATTTCATGACAGAGGTGGTATTGGAAATCAATGTGTAAAGATGAACGTACTCTCTCATGCACATCTTCCCATCTCAGGGCCATTCACAGACATCACTTTTAGTAGCTACATGGTACTCAGCCATATGAATGTACCAGCACGGCACCATCATTCATTTAACAAATCCCCATCCGTTAACATTTAAGTGACTCCTTTGTTTTTTTTTTTTTTTGGTTTTTTTTTTTGCTATTATAAACAATGCTACAATGGAGATTTTTGTATTGAAAAATGTTATACACATTCTTATGTCCTCAGTTAGGATTAATTCTTCAGAGGATAACAGGTCAAAGGGCTCAGATATTTTGGAAAAGCATGGTCCACATTTCTTTCCTGAAAAGTCTGATACTCCCACTAATAGCCTATGAAAGAGTCAACATGCTTCCTCTGACAACATAGAATATCATTAAGATCTTTTTGCATTTCAGGAGTAAGGAAGGGCAACTTATAGTTGTTTTGATTTGCATTTACTTGATAACATATAAAGCTAATCATTCCTCCCCACGAAATGATGGGCCCTTTAAAGTTTTTCTTTCTGAAAACATTAGTTTTTGTTCTCATATGGTCACTAAGCTGCTCTTTCTCACACCACTCCAATCCACCAGGTATGCCACTGTGACATTAACATCTCTAAGCAACTCTTGTATACCTGGTTTCACCATTCTAAGAAATGCTAAAGGTTAAAAAAACACTATAAAATTACGTACAGATACATTTAATATAAAAGATATGCTTCTTGCTTCCTGCAGGACAAGGGCCAAAGTCTTTAACTAGAGGTTGATCTGCACCAAACTAACCTCAGCATTCTCTTCCACCATAACCCTCGTCCTTGACCAACTTGGTCTGCTCTCTGTTCCTTCTCTATGTGACATATTCCTCCCCTCATGCTTTGGCTCTCGTTGCTCTCAACTCAGAATTTTCTTTTCACTTGCTCAGTTTCTTATCTCCCTTTATGCCTAGCTCAAGTGCGTTATCCCCTTAAATCTTTCCCTGGGAGAACATCACCTCTGACCTTCCGAGATACTTACTGTAGTACCTTCCCATGCTTCGTGCCATCTACCTTTTTAAGATTGTTCTTTTGGGGGCACATGTTCTAACTGAAGTGTAAAACTCTCAAGGAAGAAGACAGCACACCTTGAGGTTCTTTTATGCTAGTGTTTCGTACAGTCCCAAGAACTCCGCGTGTGGATGATTCTGACAATCCCCTGAAGGAGGATCTGTCAATGGCATGTTGGCGAGGGGGAGATGAGAGTTTTATACTCTTACATCTACATAATTCCAAATATTCTGACAATGTTTTTACTGAATTTTCAGATGTTTAACACTATTACCTGATTTCTTAGTCATGGAGGAGTAAAGATGTTAAGGGCAAGTAGATGTTATAGTGAAGTCTGCTGAAGTTGGTAAGTAGCCATTATTGGGTCATTCTGGAATGCCCTGGCTTTCTGCTCCTATCAACACACAATCCCCAATCTCAGCACAGGTCCCAGTCTATCACCCCACAAGCCCCAATCTCAGTGCTGTATTGTGGGCTGGGAGGCTCTGGACACAGAAAAAGCAGGATACAAGGTAAAATGGAATAAAAGCCAAGTTCCATCTCTGCTACTTACAGGCTGTGTTTCCATAGGCAGGCTACCTAACTCTCTTCACCCACATACCACAGACAGCAATCTATTCCCCAGGATTCTTGTGAGAATGAAGTAAGACAATGTATACAGCGTATGCAAAGTTATTGCCGCAGAACCAGAACTCAACACATGGAAGGTATTAATGTAAGCAGAAAGGAAGAGGACCCTGCTGGTCATTTCTGTCTTTCTATCAAGCAAGAGGTTGGGTCAACATGAGCAAAAATAAGATGAGACATGTCCAAGGTAATAAGGGACAAAGGCTGGAGTCTCATTTGGGGTCTACTGCTAAAGCACTTACCCTACTCTGTAGGGCGCTAATTCCAGGACCAATTCAGGGGTAAATTAGGATGGAAATTGCAGCGTGGATGTGCAATGCTTACTTCTGAACAAAGGTAGCATTCAGGGTTACTGAGAGTCACTGGACACAACCACCAGAAATTCTGTAAACTAAAAACACAGTAACTGTGAAACTCTTGGAGAAACTCTACAGGATAGCTACATTAATTGATACTATAATGAGAAACTGACAAAGGACGGTGAAAATGAAAAGCATAGATGAAGCATAACCAAGCAAAAGAGAAAGCAGAAGGAGCAATGTGGACATCAGAAAGAATGAAATGTAAGGCTGAAGGTATGAAAAAGAATGGAGAATGACATTATATAATGTAAAAAAAAACCACAGCCTATAAAGGAGATATAATATCCATAAACCTATAAGCACCATACAACACAACAGTTAAATACATAAGGGAAATAAAGAGCTTAAAATACAAGATTTTGCCTGGGTGCATTGGCTCATGCCTATAATCCCAGCACTTTGGGAGGCTGAAGTGCATGGATCACCTGAGGTTGGGAGTTCGAGACCAGCCTGACCAAGATGAAGAAACCCCGTCTCTACTAAAAATACAAAAATTAGCTGGGTGTGGTGGCACATTCCTGTAATCCCAGCTACTCGGGAGGCCGAGGCAGGAGAATCGCTTGAATCTGGGAGGCAGAGGTTGCAGTGAGCCGAGATCGTGCCAGTGCACTCCAGCCTGGGCAACAAGAGCAAAACTCTGTCTCCAAACAAAAACAAAAACACAAGATTTTAATGAAAACAAGTAAGAGTTGGAGGTATCCATACACATCTCTCAGAATTAGATATATTTACATGACAAAAAATAAGAACAGAGGGAATTCAATATTTTTTAAAGAACGCAGAGTAGATAACTTGCTAAAGTTACATCATCTGAGGAACTAGTGAAATACACTGACACAAGAAAACAAAATCACTGGCATCAACATTGAGAAAAGCAGATAAAATTCTCACTTTCGTGTTGATATATTTGAATACCTAGAAAGCCCAAGAGACTCTAATGAAACATTAGTCAAATAAATGACACAACTTAGTAGAGCAGAAAAGACAAAGACACAAAAATCAACGCTTCACTCTCTACTAGCATGAAGTACCCAGAAATGAGAAGGGGAAAAAATGACGAGCGGTTAAGAGGTTTAAGGAAAACATTTTAGAAATACTTAGAGATAAATTTAATGTAAGAGAAACTTGGGTGGCCAGGAGCAGGGGTTTACATCTGTAATCCCCAACTGTTTGGGAGGCTGAGGTGGGAGGATCGCTTGAGCCAGGAGTTTGAATCCAGCCTGGGAAACACAGTGAGATCCTATCTCTACAAGAGGAATTTGGATCCTGAGTTATATGTTCCTGGGGTCACTGTATCCTCACTAGTGAGGTCTGAATTTCAACCCTGGGCTCTCTGTTCTATCCTTGCTTGTGTTCTTTTAGTCTTAGAAATAGTAGCTGCTTCTTGTATGTACTATTCCTATCTTCCTTAGAGTCTTCTTTTAAGTCTTTTAGTAGTTAGCCACTATTTTACTAGTTAAAATCTTACATAAATTTTCCCTGTTTAAATTACTGGTGTGGTTCCTTTCTCCAGACCTTGACTGACGTAGACCTATATGAATAAACTATAAAATCTTATTGAAAGGCCCCTAAACAAGAACTAAACAAATGGATATTTTCTCAGATAGAAAGACTTAATACTGTAAAATATTCTTCCCAGTAAACATATATAAATTTAATGATGTCCTAATTAGAATTCCAGTAAGAATTCCATTATTTTTGGAAATGGATAAAAATATCTTAAATTCTGATGGTAGGGTAATTACATGAACAGCTAAGAAAAGCATGAAAAATAAAAATTGTGGCAAGAGATATGACTAGCCGTATCTAAATTCATTGTAATCAAATCTAAGTGGTTTAGGCAGAGAGAGATAAACAAAGAGATGAGTGGAACAGAATGGAAAAATCCTGGGAAAGATCTTAGGACACATTCGAATTTCATCTACTACAAAGACAGAATTTCATTTCAGAGGGCAGAAAGTGGTTTATTTAAAACACTAGGCTAGTACCAATGGCTAGTCATAGAGAGCAGAGGCTGGCAAGCTTTTTCTATAAAGAGCCAGGTAGTAAATGTTTTAGATCGGGGCATCCAATCTTTTGGCTTTCCTGGGCCACATGGGAAGAAGAATTGTCTTGGGCCACACATAAAATACATTAACACTAACAATACCTGATGAGCAAAAAAAAAAAAAGGCCATGCATAAATCTCACAATGTTGTTCTCAGAAAGTTTACAAATTTGTATTAGGCCACATTCAAAGCCATCCCGGACCACATGAAGCCCATGGGCTGCAGGTTGGATGAGCTTATTTAGACTTTGTTCTAAAATATGGTCTCTGCTGCTGCTACACAATTCTGCCATGACAGTGTGAGAGCAGAGCTAGACAATACATAAATGAATGGGCATGGCTGTGTTCCAATAAAACTTTATTTACAAACACAGGCAACTGGCCTATTGGCCATAGTTTGTCAACCTCTGGTTTAGAGGAAAATAAAGTAGTCCTCCATTTCTGACCAAATACAGAAATAAATTCCAGACGGTGCAAGGACTTAAATGTAAAATATAAACCTCTTAGAGGAAAAATCCAGGTGTGATAAGGTATAATCATATTATGAAGGGTATCCATTCTAAGTCAGAAAATTCAGAAGCCATAAAAGAAAAGCTGGACCTATTTGAATTTATAAAAATGTAAAACTTTTATACGACAAAGTTGTGATATACAAAGTCTGAAGATAACAGATTTGAGAAGAATGTTTGCAGTACGGATGACTGATACCCCTAATCTACAAAAGGCTCTTAACAATTGGCAAGAAAAAGACAAACAACCCAATAGCAAAATGGACCAAGGGTATGGATTTTAGTTTAAGTGCAATTGGAGCCCTTGGAGGTTTCCAGCTAGAGAGTAATATGATTTATGTTTTAAAAAGCCCACTCAGGCTACTGTGTAGGGAATGGATTGTGGGGGGCAGGAGGCAATCAGGAAACCAGGGAAGCTGGCTGGGATGTTTTTGCAGACTACCCCTCTTTTCCCAAGAGAAGGATTAATAGATGTTCAATAAATGTAGGCTGATTTTTGATGAAAATATTTTTACCATGCTCTGCTATGGCTTCTAGACCAAGGGTCCTTGAGCTGACTCCCTGATCCTTCCCTTGAGGTTCAGAACATAGTAGGCCTCTTTTCAGCTTTTTTTCTTTTTCTTTTTTTTTGAGGTGCAGTTTTGCTCTTGTTGCCCAGGCTGGGGTACAATGGCATGATCTCGGCTCACTACAACCTCCACCTACTGGGTTCAAGCATTCTCCTGCCTTGGCCTCCCAAGTAGCTTGGATTGCAGGCATGCACCACCACGCCCGGCTAATTTTGGTATTATTAATGGAGATGGGGTTTCTCCATGTTGGTCAAGCTAGTCTTGAACTCCCGATCTCAGGTGATTCACACACCGCGGCCTCCCAAAGTGCTGGGATCAGAGGAGTGAGCCACCACGTCCAGCCCCATCTTTCAATATAAACAAACGTGTGTCTCTGGTTGATGAACCCAAGAGCTTGGATGAGGGCAGTCCCTGAGAAATCCTGCCATACTCGTCCATAGCTCAGTGCGGTTGCTCCTCTTAGCTTTGGTTATAGAAGGGGAGGCAAGAAGACCTGTTGCAATCTGAAGGAACTAGTGAATTCTTAGTCTAATGAGAGGGAGGTCACAGGAGGATGTGGATGAAACTGACAAGGAAGGGGGATCCTAAACTAACACAGGAGATGACAGAGCACCTGCCTGGCTGCCCCCCACATGCCCACATGGGGAGGATGGGGTTGCACTGAATAATCTCTTCTCTGCTCTTGAGGCTTGAGGACCCAATGACTTAACTAAAGTCACGTGTCCACATATGAAGCCAAGAGTTTTCAAGTAATAAATGGTCAAAATGAAATAACGACTTGCTTCTCCTCAGCTAGGAAGCAGGTTTGGAAACTCCGGTCACCCACCCAGCAGCAGGGACAGCAGCTGAAGTGACAGGCAGCACAAAGGAACATCCCTCCCTCCCTCCCTCCCTCTGCAAGGTTTAGGAAGCCTGAGGCAAAAAGCCCAGGCCGAGCAGCTCTGGGCCTGGAGCTGGTAACTCACGCCCTGTGGCTCCATGCAGAGCCTCCGCTTTTTCAAATGTAAAATAAAAAACATCCTGGACAGGAGGAATCTCTGGAGAAAAATGAAAGAACGCACACAGACGAGAGCTGCCGGGGAGAGGCAGTGGAGCTGACATTTTCTGCAAAGGGAAGAGAATAGCATTGCCACAGAGGGACCTTGCATCCAGCAAAAGAGCTCTTGTGGCTTATCTTTGTGGAGGCCTCTCTGTTGCCAGAAATCCCTTGTGGAGCAAGCACAAGAAAGTGGATCCAAAGGAACCGGGGGGTTGGGGGGTGGGCAGTGTTAGCTCCCCTCCAACTCTGCCCCTCACAGCTGCATCTGGGCAAATTGAGGATGCTCTATTCTCCATGACTGAGCTTGTGTCTGGTTTCCCAGGGAGATGGGCACAATGGACTCTGCTTGCCAAGGATGCTGGTCTTTAACAAAACAGCCATGCCTTGTGCTCTGTACAAGCACACATTTCTGCACAACCAGAAGAATGCATGCCTTCCAACAAATATCTGCCATGTGGGAGACACTCAGGAAATTCAGGATCCTGCAATCATTTTTGCATTGCCCAAAGGCCTCCCAAATGGTGGGTGCTCCATACACACACTTCAAAGAAATAAACGAATGAATGAGCAGATTATTTTGGAATCACGTTCTAATCATCCATCTGGATATGTAGACCCCAAAACAGAGGCAACAACCATGTGAATGAGAGTATCTTCCTGCCACAATGTCAGATGCTCTGGGCCAGGGATTGGCAAACTGCAGCCCAAGGACCAAATCTGGCCTGCACCCTGTTTTTATAAATAAAGATTTATTGGAACACTGCCACACCCCTGTGTTTACATATAGTCTATGGGCCGTTTTTGAGCTGTTAATGGTAGGCTGACTTGAGTAGTTACAACAGAGATCACATGGGCTGCAAAGCCTGAAATATTTATTATTTGGCTCTTCACAGAAAACTTTGCAGACTCTTGCTCTAGGCAACGTCCTGGATTTAGCAAGTCTGAGGGGAGGTCAAGGAGTTCATGTTTCTAAGAAGCTTTCACTTGATGTTGCAGTTTGTCTTGGAGTCACCCTTTACAATGCAAGGTTTGAGGCACTCTCTTTTTCTAAAACAAACAAAAGTATGATGGACCATTAAACATTAACTACCAATCTTGTACAAGGCACGAGTTTGACGCTGCAGTATCACATAACTTGAATCGGCTGCAATCAAAGAGAGTCTTGGGTATCCCCATTTCTCCCCTCACTGGCCTCACTTACAAGTCTGGCAGCATATACCAAGGAAGAGATGGGAACACTCCCCCTTAGTTCATGGATAGCCACAAATCTAGACAGACAGCTCAGTGGACTTGCATTACCTTTTGACTTCCCGCATCCATTCATCCCACTCCTGATGGCAGCCATTTTGAAATAGTTCTCTCCTCCCATTTCCATTCATGTGCTTTGGGCCAGGCTGACTCCAGTCTTAGCCCAATCAGCATCTTGCTTCCCGCCTAAGTTACTCTGATTGGTTCAGGGGTGAGCATGTGACCCAGTTGGTTTCCATGGGACTTTAGCAGGGACTTCTGTGAAAAGGATGTTCTTTCCTAGCTGAGCTGCTGTAGGCATCTCATGACCTTAAGAAGGGACTCTGAGAGGAAAAGGAACAAGTATGGAGGGGATATTTCCAAGCAACAGGTGGGAGAAGAAACTTGGTAACTTTGTTTAAGCTCCTAATCCAATGCTACCTCTAGCCACCGTGATGTTCCCATGGGTTTTTCAGTTACATGAGCCCACACATCCCTTTTTGCTTCTGCCATTTGGAGTTAACAATTTTTGTGCTTTGCAGCTGAAATAAAAATTCAGATGGGAAGTTATTAAAACTTGCCATCTGACTGTGGCTGAGCAGCTAGGGCCATGAACACTCCTGCATGAGAATCCTGCAAGTTTGGACACGTGTTGGCACATGTCAGGAGGAGCATTAGTAAACAGCTGCCTGTCTTGGAGCGGGGATGCTTGCTGCCTTGACCATCACCAAGGCTGCTATCACTTACAGATCCTAGGAGCTCGGATCTTTCCAACTGCAACCAGCTCATGTCAAAACAGTCCCTCAGTTTCAAGAAAAAGGATTCTGGGAGAGGGTTCAGGAATCCTGCCACAAGTCAACGGAGCAATGTGTTATGTTTTAAAGGGAAGTTGAGAGTTAAAGAAAGACACAGAGAGACAGTGGCAGCGCTACAGCAAATGCAGTCTTCATGTCCAGTGTAAGACCCTACAGAGGTGGAGGACCAGCCTATGCCAGTGCCTACCGCTGCTTACAGGCCGGGATACTTATAGGTATGGGCAGGAGGGGCCTGGGCAGTGTGGCTGGCTGCCCGGGGTGATATTGATGAGACGTTCCCATGATGAGGCCGTCTGGCTTCTGCTCGCATGGAATGTGATGTTCCTTGCACATTCTCTCAGCAGGTTATGATGAGGATGTTCCTGTGTCTTGTCGTCAGGCAGATGGGCAGGATGTCTCTCATGGCCTGAACCCCCGTGGAATGTTTCACCTTACTAAGGTCTGTGAAATGGTGCGGGGTTTACAAAATGGTGCAGTTTGGACTCACACAAAGAACCACCAAAGAACCTACTGAAGGGTGGGTCATCTCAGGCAAAACTACACCAGGTCATGTTTTCTTTAGCACCGTTCCATGTTCTCTTAGCATCTTCTTGACCCTAAATTAACCACTGCTCGCTTGCATGCTCTTTCTCTTTTTTTTTTTTTTTTTTCTTTTTTTTGGGATGGAGTTTCGCTCTTGTTACCCAGGCTGGAGTGCAATGGCGCGATCTCGGCTCACCGCAACCTCCGCCTCCTGGGTTCAGGCAATTCTCCTGCCTCAGCCTCCTGAGTAGCTGGGATTACAGGCACGCGTCACCATGCCCAGCTAATTTTTTTGTATTTTTAGTAGAGACGGGGTTTCACCTTGTTGACCAGGATGGTCTCGATCTCTTGACCTCGTGATCCACCCGCCTCGGCCTCCCAAAGTGCTGGGATTACAGGCTTGAGCCACCGTGCCCGGCCCGCTCTTTCTCTTTTTCTCTTCCTCTCTTCGTCTCTGTTTAACTCTCTTACCAAAACAGTGTTCAACTAGTAAACAGGTAGGAAAGGATCTTATCAAACAACCTGCAGGAGTCAGTCTCCCCCGTTTTTTAACCAGATTGATCTGGATTTGAATTCCAGGCTCACCTCTCACTGGATATGTATGTATAAATAAGCAACTTAAAAGCTCTGAATCCCAGTTTGCTTATTTTTTAAATATATGCTTTCCTGAGTTATCACAGAGAGATGAGATAAAGCATATAGTGGTCAGGTATCAGGCTATTACCAAACCATAAAAATAATATTACAGACATAACACTAATATTGTTTTAGCCTCCTGGAGGTGTTTGCATTTTCATAGGGAACAATTCCTTCCTAACCCAACATTAGGAAGCGTAATGTCAGAATTTCAGTCCTGGTAACAGACCTGTTGCTAGGTTTGCCTGACAGGTGGCTACTTCAAGAAGGTGTTCAGGAGCCCTGCACAGTCCTTAGGCAATGACCCTGAGAATCAGAAACTCAGGCCATATATGTGGAAGTAAAAAAAAAAGATTCCAGAGACTGGAGGGGTCGCTGAGTGACAATCAGGCTGTCATCACTGAATCCTGCTGGGCTACCTGGAATTGGCTTAGGGTGGAATTACACAGACTCCAGCCACACAGAATTTCGTTCTATTTGGTCAGGTGGAGCACCATCCAGTGAGTACATGTGTCAGTGATCTCCCTCGCATAGCTAGGAATTCCCTCAGGATCCATTTTTCCAGGAGTTTTGAGAAAGCGACCAACAGCAAAAAGGACAGTCCTTTCACTGCGAGGACAGCCGTCTGACTTAACTGATAAACTAGAGAGAAATGCAGGGACTCCGTACAACCCCGGTACAACCTGTTCCCTCTTCCCGCATGTGATAGGAGCCTACGTGGGCTCTGCTTCCGCGGTACACTAAAGACCCATGGCACCTGCATCACTGGAGTAAGTGACAAGCTTCTGAAGTTCAGATTCATTAACACTGGGAGTGGTACCCAGTGGATTTGTGCCAGATGAGCAGATCCTTTTCGTTGCCCATTTTGGAAATTTCACATTTCATTCTGCTTTGTGAATCCCACCATTGCATGATAATATAGATGAACATTTTGCAAAACAATAACAAATAATATTCTGCTTGAAGGAAAATCAGACATTAGGCTTCTTATAAGAAACAAGAAGTGATGTGGAAGACTTCATGATATTATATCTTGGTGAAGAAAATACCATTCCATGGTTCACTCCCCAAGTCAATGGGATGGATTATTTTTCTAAAAAAAGGGTTATTTTCATAACTTTGAGACTACAATGAATTTCTGCAAAGCCCACAGAAAAACTGCCTCTTTTCAATGACTTTTCCCCCATCCTTCCCCAAGAGTCTTTAAATCTGACAAAATTTTTCTTTTCAATTAAAACAAAAAATTAAACAGTTCTGTCTCAAGAGGGCTAGCCGTGCTTTCAAGAACTGATAACAATTTATTTAGGACCATGTACAGTACGATAACTTTATATACACGTTGCACAGAAACATCCTGCAAACACCCGCTGCTTTTTGCTGTGGTACCGTTCCTTGTCGGAACACCCAGGAAACTTCCATACATCAGAGATCATGTATGACAGTCCTATCTTCTGTGTAAAAGGTCATCTCCCAGCAGAAGAATAGCTCGCCTAGTTAAAGGGATACCAATTTTTAAGCGCTCTGCCAAGCTCAAGACGGAGTGAATGAGAGAGGGAGATGTCAGATTTCAAATGCAGGGCACGCTCATGGTGCCCTCAGATGCTGAGCTTGGAGGAGGGGAAGAGAAGCCTCTATTTAGAGATGATTGGAAAAAATCAGTACTAACGGTTCACCTGAGAGGCAATGGCAGAGGCTGTTCTTGCCCTCTCCTTGGATGTAACAAAATGGCCACCATGGAAACAGGAAGCAGCAAAATGGCTGCTGCAGGGCTCCTTGGATGCTTGAGGAAGTGTCTGTGTCTGTCCTGATCTGTGTGGGGTATTCCTGAGGTAGCAGGCTTTTAAAGTCAGGGTGAACAAAAGGGATGCATTTAGAGGAAACGGACAATTGGCAAGGAAAGTGGTCAGAAAGCACCAAACGGTAATGATCTGGGAACACCCAAGGCTCCAGGAATGCATGTTGACCCCAAGGAACTTAGAATTCACAGTATTTTCACCATCTTCAATCTACATAACCATGCCACCTCAAGGAACCGAAAATATCCTAGTCTCTGCAAATGCTCATCAGCTGCTTTTGAAATGCTCTGTTTAAAATGACCCCATCACTACCACGAGTAAATGGGCAGGGGATTGGAGGCTCCAGGGAAGGCTATCCCTAAGCCAACCTGCTAGGACAGCAGACAGGTCTCTGCCCCGCCCCAGCTCCCACTGTTAGCTCCCTTCCTCCTGGGAGTCGAAGACTTCCTGACACTCCCCCTTACATCAGACGCTGATCTGGCCCAGTTTCCCTATTAGAAGGCCTCTGCGACAACCAGCCAATGCCACACACCGATCTGAGTAACTGTTTTCCCTCCTTCAGGACATGGTTACATTTAGTAAGGTCTTTTCCTTCTCAAGGCAGATGCCCAAAGAGAAGAGAGTGAAGCAGTCAGAATTTCAGACACTGTGAACAACTCCCCTTGGGGTACCTCTGGGGCTGGCGTCTTTACATCACTATGACAGAGAACTGGCCCGCACAGATCATGACCACTGTGTTTTTTCTTAGAGCTTTTGTTTCTCTGTGGGCGTCCACGTGCTCTGTTTCTTTCTCACCGCTCTCCAAACCACACTCACACAAATACACGTCCGCATAAACTAAGATGTGCATATGTATGTTGTCTATCCGTGTGATACTCTCACACACGTGGGGCGTTAGCACAGCCTTTCCCCACAGTCTCTCTTGAGCTTCCCAGCACCCAGCATCCCCCAAAGCAGGCAATGGCACACTCTGGCTCATACGCTAAATCTAGCCACTGCCTGCTTTGTAAATAAAGCTTCGCTGGAACACAGACCTGCTGATTCGGTTGTGTATCGTCTATGGCTGATTTTGCGCTAGAACACGGTTGAGTAGTCACAAAAAAGACCATGTGGTCTGAAATACTTGCTCACTGGCCCATGAAGAAAAAGTTTGCTGCCCCCTAGTCTAAAGCAGCATCTTATATCTAGAAAATCTATTTCTTAAAAATTGTCAAAAGCTCTTTCTCTTATCTTAAAAGTGATTCATAAGCCTCTACCTCTTAGAGTCATGGAGCCCTGTAATTAGAAGGTGTATTTGAGATTATTAGTCCTACTTATGGCCGAGTACCTGATTCTCTTCTAGAATACCTGTGGACACCTCATCTCTCTTGATGCTTCCAGGAAAAGGAAACACACAGATACTCATAAGGAAGCTGTGAAGTTTCCCAACAGCTTGATTGGAAAGTTCTTTTTTATCTGCAGTGAGAATCTGTCCTCCTATCATTTCCACCCATTCTGCCCTTCAGGACCAGTCAGGAAAAGGAGGACAGCCCTCTTTTAAAAGTCAGCCAGGCACAGTGGTGCGCACCTGTAATCCCAACACTTTGGGAGGCCGAGGTGCGCGGATCACTTGAGGTCAGGAATTCGAGACCAGCCTGGCCAACGTGGTGAAACCCCATCTCTACTGAAAATTCAAAAATTAGCCAGGCATGGTGGTGCACGCCTGTAGTCCTGGTTACTTGGGAGGCTGAGGCAGGAAAATCACTTGAACCTGGGAGGCGGAGGTTGCAGTGAGCTGAGATCGTACCACTGCACTCCAGCCTGGGTGACCAAGTGAGATTCCATCTCAAAAATAAAAAAAAAATAAGGCATCAAGTGTCTGGAGGTAACTGAGATGCCTTACCTTTATGTTTTGCTTCTCCAGGTTAAAAAATAACCCTAGTCCCTTTATCTGTTCCTCAGGTGGTCTGGTCTCAAGGCCTGCCACCTCTGTAGCTTCTCATGGTGGCTGATATCCTTTTTAAACCTAGAGGGCTATGAGTACTATGAAGACATCAGGTGCCTTCTCAAGATGTGCGTTCATTCCTGGTCACCATGGTGCTGACAGTTCACCAATGAAGTGCAGAAGCTTCCGGAGGGCAGGAGCAGAGGCTTGCTGCTCTTTTTCTGGAGCACAAGGCACAGGGCCACCCCATCACCTAATCAGATGTCCTCTGAAGCTGGATATGCTAAGCCTTTGCACCAGTGGCTGGAGGCCTAGCGGGGATTCCACCGGAAAGCTGGTTCTAGAGAATGGTATATTTTGAATTAATCACTCAACAAATCATAAAGCAGGATTGTCAGATTCATTATGGGGAAAGCTGCACTGAAAATAATGCCTTAAGTATGTGTCGTTGCTGCTGGGGATACAACTGGTATTAGTGGCTTACGGGGCTCAGGAAATTTCCATGAGACCGTAACAAAGGAACAGCCAGCATTTGGTGAGAACAATGGAGGATGGACCCTTTTTTTTTTCATTGATGAAAGGAGATCTTTCTTATTATTTAAAAATTTGCTACTCCGAACACCCACTTCTCCCCCGGTGTACCATGTCAGAGTTACTGAGGAGGAGGTTTAAAAAAAAAATCATTAAACCACCCCCCCAAAAGAGGGCTCAATGAGGTCTCGTTCCGTGGTAATGAGCTCCAATTTAACTCAATCATTATTTCTCACATTAAAGGCCCCAGAATAGTGTCACATGCCCAGAAGCTATTTTTTTTTTTAACCAGCTAATCCTAGAAATAAGAAACTGCCATGAGGGACAGTGAGTCAGGACCTGGAAAAGTGCTTTAGGAGAGGAATGTGGCAACAAACCCACCGGAACCGTGGGAGGCACAGCCTGTGCAAAGCCCTTACCACCTGGGGTGGTGGGGTGGGGCCCAGCTTATATAGGACTGCCCAGTGAATAATGAAGAGCCTAGGCTTGGGCCGGGCACAATGGCTCATGCCTATATAATCCCAGCACTTTGGGAAGCTGAGGCGTGCAGATCGCTTGAGGTCAGGAGTTCGAGACCAGCCTGACCAACATGATGAAACCCTGTGTCTACTAAAAATACAAAAACTAGCCAGGCATGGTGGTGGGTACCTGTAATCCCAGCTACTCAGGAGGCTCAGGCAGGAGAATCGCTTGAACCCAGGAGGCAGAGATCATGCCACTGCACTCCAGGCTGGGTGACAGACTAAAACTCTGTCTCAAAAAAAAAAAAAAAGAGTCTAAGTTCAGTGTTGGATTCTAACTTTGAGGCTTAGCTGTGCTGCTTGCGCCAAAACTTTACAACTTTAGGGAATTTTACTTAAGTGCCTGATGCCTTGGTTTGGCTCATCTGTGAAATGGAACCCGTAATAGTACGTACTCCCAGGGGGAGAAAAAATGAAATAGGATGCAGAAAACAGACTCTAACATATCAAGAAGAAAGGAATCTGCAGGATGATGGACAGGGAGGGACATCCGGAAGCAACAGCTGGGCTCCAGGCTTAAAAATCAACCAGTGCCAAGGGGGGCTCTGGGAGAACTTTCATAAGAAGACAAAATGGGTAGAACGCCCAATATATTTGCACATATTGAGAGATGACCCACACTGCTTGGGGAGACTTCAGGTATGTGTCAATGACAGAAAACTAAGAAAAGCAAAAACAGAACCACCTAAAACACAGTTATTCAGGAAAGGAAGAGTAAACAGAGTACTACATGGCTCAACTAGGCTAAATACTGATCTGATAAAAATGACAGTATCACAATATTGGCAAGATGGGAATTTTATGAGGTTTTTTTGAAGGGGCATTTAAAAGAGAGCTTGGCCCTCATTTTTCACAGTGGGAAGTCAGTAGATAATGCCTAGAAATAAAAATCAAGAAATAGCAACAAGGCCAGGCACAGTGGCTCACACCTGTAGTCCTAGCACTTTGGAAGGCCCGGGGTGGGCAGATCACTTGAGGTCAGGATTTTGATACCAGCCTGGCCAACATGGTAAAACCCTATCTCTATCCCAAAATACAAAAATTAGCTGGGTGTGGTGACGTGTGACTATAGTCCTAGCTACTACTCAGGAGGCTGAGGCATGGGACTCTTGAACTCTAGAGATGGAGACTGCAGTAAGCTGAGATCACGCCACTGTACTCCAGCCTGGGCAACAGAGTGGGACCGTGTCTCCAGAAAAAACAGAGAGTAAAACAAAGCAGCAGCAACAAAAGCATTTTATTGAGAGATATGGAGGTAAAGTTCTAAGGAATCAGTTTAAAGATTAAATGAGTTCATCCCTAAAAGAGTAGGAGCTAGATGGGAGATTTGGGGAGAGAAATTATGTATATTTTTACAACAAGGCTGGTACAATTGTATGAATCTAAAAACTATGTATATAAGTAACTTTGACAAAAGTAAAACTAAATAAAAATTCCTATTGAAATGGGTCCCATCAACCAGTTCCTCTGGATTTATTAGCATTAAGACCAAATTTAGCAGTTTCTCTGCTGGCTCTCTCAACCTTCTAACAGATGAAATGTCAAATAAGGCAGGTCAAGAGTGTTTCCAAAAGTGTATATTTTTATTTATTTATTTATTTTGAGACAGAGCCTTGATCTGTCACCCAGGGTAAAGTGCAGTGGCACGATCTCGGCTCACTGCAACCTCACTTCTCAGGTTCAAGCGATTCTCCTGCCTCAGCCTCCCCAGTAGCTGAGATTACAGGCACCTGCCACAATCCCCAGTTAATTTGTGTATTTTTAGAAGAGATGGGGTCTCACCATATAGGCCAGTCTGGTCTTGAACTCCTGACCTCAGGTGATCTGCCCACCTCAGCCTCCCAAAGTGCTGGAATTATAGGGGTGAGTCACTGCACCCAGCCTGGAAGTGTATCTTTAACAGGAGGAGATGCATAGCAAATGTATGGAGAGTTCACAAACCCTATGACCAGTACATTTTGCATATGGGAGGTCACACTAATGGGTAACAATGCCTGGGCTGAGAGATCTGTCTGTCTGAGTGGTCCACGGTAGATTCCCATAGGATGTCACTTCTATTTCTGTGTTTATCCAGATGCGTATATTTTCTACCATGTTTTAACTAACTCAAGGATCCCACACCTACCAGTCAATTTTTGGGATCTCACGGAGCCTCTGCACACCTGGATTAAACTTTCAAGTTCCCTTTTTACTGGCCACATAAGGTGCATTGAGATACAGATAACTGGAGGCATAAAGGCTATTTCTGATCATCATTCTTGTATATTTTCTTAAAAATATCACAAAACTTCTATTATTCTTTTAATGTCTTTTAATGATCTTCTGGCCTTACATAATTTTCTTTGAGATTCAGCCTCCTGTTGCCAAGGCTGGAGTGCAATGGCGCCATCTCAGCTTACTGCAACCTCCCCCTCCCAGGGTTCAAGTGATTCTTCTGCCTCAGTCTCCTGAGGAGCTGGGATTACAGGTATGTGCCACCACGCCTGGCTAATTTTTTAAAATTTTTATTACAGACAGGGTTTCACCATGTTGGTCAGGGTGGTCTTGAACTCCTGACCTTGTGATCCGTTCCCCCCGCCCACCTCAGCCTCCCAAAGTGCTGGGATTATAGGCATGAGCCACTGCACCTGGCTATAATTTTCAAAAATCTATTTTGATGCATATTTTTTCTTCTCTTCTCTCCAGTTGTGTGTGTGTGTGTGTGAGATACACGGCCTTGCACTCTCATCCAGGCTGGAGTGCAATGGTGCAATCATAACTCACTGTACCCTTGACCTTCCAGGCTTAGGTCATCTTCCTACCTCAGCATCCTGAGTAGCTGGGACTATATGTGGGTACCACCATGCCTAGCTAATTTTTTTTTTTTGGTAAAGTTTCGGTCTCACTATGTTGCCCAGGCTGCTTCCAAACTCCTGGGCTCAAGCAACTCCCCCATCTCAGCCTCCCCAAATGCTGGGATTACATATGGGAACCAATGTACCTCGCACCTCCCTCCAATTTAAGCTTAACATTTCTTTGATCAAGTCAGTATGTTGCTTGTCAGTACATTCTTGTCAGTTTCAATGGGCTGATGATTAGGCCATGACATCCCCCATGATCACTGACAGTATTTTACCATCCCTGATACTGCAATTCCTGGTCTTCCGCCTTCCTCCATGCAAATGTTACATTCAGCACTCTCAATCCAGACAGCCGTTCATACACTAGTTCCTTTGAGATCAAAATTATGAACTCAAATTTGAAGCAGAGATGAGAACACACCAAAAGTATTTTGGCGCTATTTGCAACTTTAAAGTCTCTGGTGAGAAAATCGAGTTGCTACTGGAAGTATGCATTCCTTCTCGCACGAGTCTTCCTTCTGATACTTTGCGCTGTTTGCTAGCTCTGATCACACTGAATAAACTATGAAAGTTGGGATCTTATCTTCAGAAAGAGAGGACAAATATCCCTGCAGGAAAACACATTCTCTTGGGAGTCACCAGAGTATCCAGTGGGTCAAAGCACTGTTTCAAAAGTAAAAGTTATAGAAACTATGGAATTGTTCAATTAAGAACAAGAATTCTATTTTTTTAGACAGAGTCTCATTCTGTCGCCAGGCTGGAGTGTAGTGGCACAATCTCGGCTCACTGCAGCCTCTGCTTCCTGAGTTCAAGCAATTCTCCTGCCTCGGCCTCCCGAGTTGCTGGCACTACAGGCATACTACTACGCCCAGCTAAGAACGAGAATTGGTGTTTTTTTCCTTGAGACAGAGTCTTGCTCTGTCTCCCAGACTGGAGTGCAGTCATGTGATCCTGGCTTACTGAAAACTCTGCCTCCTGGGTTCGAGCAATTCTCTGCCTCAGTCTCCCAAGTAGCCGGGATTACGGGCATGCACCACCCACGCCTGGCTAATTTTTGTATTTTTAGTAGAGATGGGGTTTCACCATGTTGATCAGGCCGGTCTCAAACTGCTTACCTCGTGATCCGCCCACCTCGGCCTCCCAAAATGCTAGGATTACAGACGTGAGCCACCACGCCCAGCACAACGAGAATTCTTTAGTGGTTTTCTACCTGTATGCCAACACTACAGATATCCTATTTAATATATATATATCACATATATATATATAATATACATATCACATATATATGATATATATTAAATAGGATATCCATATTAAATAGGGTATCTGTATATATATATATATGATATCCTATTTAATACAGATTACTATTTTTTTGAGATGGAGTCTTGCTCTGTTGTCCAGGCTGGAGTGTAGTGGTGTGATCTTGGCTCACTGCAACCTCCACCTCCTGGGTTCAAGTGATTTTCGTGCCTTAGCCTCCCAAGTAGCTAAGATTACAGGTGCCCATGACCATGCCTGGCTAATTTTTTGTATTTTTAGTAGAGATGGGATTTCACCATGTTGGCCAGGCTGCACTTGAACTCCTGGCCTCACGCGACCCAACCACCTTGGCCTCCCAAAGTGCTGGGATTACAAGTGTGAGTCACTGCACCTGGCCTTATTTAATGTTTTAAAATAATACTTCACATGAACAAAGACAGAAGGACACAGATATGTTTGTAATGGTACAGAAAACCCTGTTGAAACCTTAAAAGCTGGTATGGTAAGTAACTTTCTAGATTTTATATTAAGTGAGGCTTTGACATGGTCCCAGAGTAAACCGGACTCCATACCCCTTAGATAACATTTCCAGTGTACTTCTATGTGCCAGGCACTCACCTAAGTCTCTTACATTCATTGTATTATGTCACACTGCTATTAACCCATTTGACAGATAAGGAAACCAAGGCCCAGAAGGGTAAGGACATTTGCCTTGGGATTGAAAGTTCACGTTAATAAGGCCAGGACGTGAACCCAGCTCTTATGCCAAAGACTATGCTCCTTATCACTAGAGCAGTGATTTTCACTAAAGGATGGTTTTCCCCCATAGAGGACATTTGGCAAAATCTGGCAATATTTTTAGTTGCCATGCCTGGGGCTGGCAGTGCACCTGCAATCTAGGGAAATATCTAGAAGGTGGAGGCCAGGGATAATGTTAAACATACTAAAAGGCACAGGGAAACCCCACAACAAAGGATCATCTGGGCCGAGCATGGTGGCTCACGTCTGTAATCCCAGCACTTTGGGAGGCCGAGGTAGGTGGATCACCTGCTGTCAGGAGTTCAAGACCGGCCTGGCCAACATGGCGAAACCTTGTCTCTACTAAAAATACAAAAACTAGCCAGGTGTGGAGGCTCTCACCTGTAGTCCCAGCTACTCAGGAGGCTGAGGTAGGAGAATTGCTTGAACCTGGGAAGTTGAGGTTGTAGTGAGCCTAGATCATACCACTACACTCCAGTCTGGGCGACAGAGCAAGACTCCATCTAAAAACAAACAAACAAAAACAAAACAAACAAAAAAACCCAATCATCTGGCCCCCATGCCAAGTCACGATGGATGAACCCTGCACTGTGCTCTGCTTGTTTTTCTTTAAGGAATTCTGAACTAATTGCCCATTATCCTATCCACAGCATCTAGAGTTGTGTGTAGCACATAGCACTATGTTAATTGTCTCCTATTAGCAAATGGATTATTTTTCTGAAATTATTAAAGCCCCTAAACCACTACATAAAAAGACACCAATTGTTTTTCTTTCATATAGTGATTATGTGTCTAATACTTTAAAAAGGCCTATTGACTTCCACCTCACCACTGGTGCTCGGAACAGGGGCCTGATATGTAAAACTCCCCAGGGATGGTACAGAAGTCCCATGAATAGACCCTAGTTACTTACGTTAAGCGCAGACGTAGAAGACATCTACCGATCTGTTCCCCTGCATACCAGTTTTCCCACAGGGCTTTGTTAAGTATGCTTATATGTACATCTTAGAGTTATACTTTTAACAAGGTTTAGAAGAAGACAATGCTTACTATACAATTCTTGGTTTTCTTTTCCCCCCTTTGTTATTTCATAATCACCACCCTACCTGTAATAAATAGGCCAGGGCCTTAGAGGAATGTAGCAATTCCACTGAAGTTATGGGAAAGTGGCTGAAGGGCCTAAGTGGAAGACGGGGAGTTAGGAAATGGAAAGACACAATATTTCCTGTTAGCCTCCCAGCGGGCATCTTTCTCCACGCCTTACTAGTTTGTATGATGGGTAGAGGTTTACACGGAGGAGAGGACAGAGAATTAGGTCACACCCATGATAAGTGAAGATTGGCTTATTTATGGATGTCTTGCATGGTGCAAGTGTGCCACGTAGGCTCACACTGGAGAGGGCTGTGTTTTATCCTCTTAACCTCCTTTTGCAGCTTTAGTGAAAGTTTTCAAAGAGAAATTGAAATGTTTAATTGTTAACTAGAAGACTCTTTTACATTTTTTTTTTTCATTCATTCAACACATACTAAGTGTATTAGTCTGTTTTCACACTGCTATGAAGAACTGCCTGAGACTGGGTAATTTACAAAGAAAAGAGATTTAACTGACTCACAGTTCTACATGGCTGGAAAGGCCTCGGGAAACTTACAATCATGGCAGAAGGCAGAGGGGAAGCAAGCACGTCTTACATGGCAGCAGGCGGAGGGGAAGCAAGCACGTCTTACATGGCAGCAGGAGAGAGAGAATGAAGGGGGAGGTGTGCCAGACTCATCAAACTAGCCAGGTGTGGAGGCTTTCACCTGTAGTCCTGGCTACTCAGGAGGCTGAGGTAGGAGAATTGGGTTCCCCATGCTGTTCTCGTGAGAACTCTCTCACGATCATGAGAACAGCATGGGGAAACCACCTCCCACCAGGTCCCTCCCTCAACATGCAGGGATTACAATTGAAGATGAGATTTGGGTGGGGACACAGGACCAAACCATATCACTAAGCACCAGGTATCTTCCTGAGTACAGAGATGGACTACATTTCCCAACCTCGTTTGTGGTGAGGTGTGACCAGGTGGATGAGTTCTTACCAGTGGCACAGGAGCCTAAGCAATGCCAGCTACTTCTCTGCCCTCCCCTTAACACTGATCCTGCAGGTGGTGGCAATGCCCCCTGCAGTGTGGAAGCAGCATAAGAGGATGAACCTAAGTGGCTTTCTTGAGAGCAAGAAACTCACTTCTTTGCTCCTCCAGCTGCTGTGTCTGGGGGCGTCTTTGTCAAAGCCTTTGTACTTACATGGATGCCTAATAGCAGTCCATGCACTCATGGAGTTCATAATCTAGACAGACAGTAAATACCAAAGATGATCAGGAAGGCCTCTTTGAGGGGGTGACATTTATGATGAGACCTGAACAGTAAGGATTATTAGCCATGCTAAGATCTAGGCACTCAGACAGATAGAAAATGAAATGCAAAGGCCAAAATTGACTTGTGTCTGAGGAACAGAAGAGTGATGGGGCTGGAATGCAGTGATGGGGTCAGAGCGGCACTGGGTGAGGGTGAGGGGTGGCAGAGGAGAAGTGGAGGCAGTTCTAAGTGTGATGTGAAGCCACTAGAGTGTCTTAAACTGGGTATAGGCATACATTTGTAGCGAGAGAGAGGGAGAGAAGGAAAGAGATAGCATTTGATTTGCATGTTGAAGATTACCTTTGTCAACGGCACAGAAAATAGATTGCAAGGACCAAGAATAGAAGTGAGAAAAGTGAAGACATAATTGCAGTGGTTCAGTGAGCAATGATGGTGGCTTGGACCAGGATATTAGCAGTGGGGATGTGGGAAAGGGCTGGATCTAGGGATGTGTTTGGAGTTAGTCAATGGATCTGACTGACAGGAAGTGCAGGGTGAAACAGTTCTTATCTTGAGCAAGTGGGCAGTGGTGGTATTTATTAAGCTGGGCAAGACTTGGGGGGGGTCTTGGAAATGGGAGGACATCAACAGGCCAGGTTTTTGTTTTTGTTTTTGGAGATGGAATCTCCCTCTGTCGCCCAGGCTGGAGTGCAGTGGCGCAATCTTGGTTCACTGCAACCTCCGCCTCCCAGGTTCAAGCGATTCTCCTGCCTCAACCTCCTGAGTAGCTGGGATTACAGGCGTCCACCATCACGCCCCACTAATTTTTGTATTTTTAGTAGAGATGGGGTTTCACTGTCAGCCAGGCTAGTCTTGAGGTCCTGACCTCAGGTGATGCACCCACCTTGGACTCCCATAGTGCTGGGATTACAGGCATGAGCCACCCAGCCAACAGGCCTGCTTTAAAAGCACTAAGCTTGAAAGGCCTGTTAGAGGCTGACATGGGGAGTCTGAGGTTCAGGAGACATTACTGAGGAGTCTTTGGCAAATCAATGGAATTTAAAGCCATAAACCTAGATGTGTCCTCTCAGGCAAAGGGAAATGAGAAAAAGAGGAGAAGACCCAGGAAAAAGTACCTAGCAGACATTTAAGCATCTTCTCACCAGCCTCTAGGATAAACAACATGTCAGCATGTCTAGGGAAACGGGCAAGAGCCTGAACTGTTGGTAATTCCAGTGGGCACCATGAGAATTCCTTTCTGTGAGTGCTGGTGCTGGCTGGCCTTGGCTCTTGAGAGCTGTTTGTTAAATTTTTCGGAGTTGTGCGAGCCAGTTATTAAATACAGCTATTACTGTGGAAGTCAGGGTGGAGCATTTATAACACAGAAATCAGCAAATTTTCCGTAGGAGGGTCTTTAAAACATCTTGAGAGCCTATTTATCAGCATAGCACTGGTCTCCCCATACTTTGCATTCAGACTTAAGAGAGAAATGGCATGCGATCCCCAGATGCCATCTGACTCACTTATGGGACCTCATTCTTACATAAGCGGACCCATAAGCACATGATTTGCAGTATACAACGGCACAATCCCATCACCCGGGAACTCCTATAACATTGCAGCCTCCACCCAGCATTGCTTTCTTGACAGCACAAGTACACGGTAAGCAGCAGCGGGTCTTTGTTTTTTTTTGTTTGTTTGTTTTTATTAAATGGAGTCTCACTCTGTTGCCCAGGCTGGAGTATAGTGACGCAATCACGGCTCACTGCAACCTCCACCTCCCAGGTTCAAGCAATTCCCCTGCCTCAGCCTTCCGAGTACCCGGGATTACAGGCATGTACCACCACGCCCCACTAAGGTGTTTGTTTTGTTTTTTGTTGTTGTTGTTGTTGTTATTTTTAGTAGAATGAGAGTTTCACCATGTTGACCAGGCCAATCTCAAACTCCTGACCTCAGGTGATTCACTGTCCTTGGCCTCCCAAATGGTTGGGATTACAGGTGTGAGCCACCGTGCCCGGCTGCAGTGGATCTCAAGCAGCCCTGGGAAAATACTCAAAGGAAGGCTTGGAAGCCCGAGTATCCAAATTTTTGTGGAATTAATTCTTAGAAAGGTACAATATTCTCTCTACTAAACAATCATCACAATGGATCTGGGAACTTGGGGACTTCCGTTCGTCTGAGGCATGGGTGGAAACGCTGAGGAAAATGCTTGGCCCTGCGCAAGAAAGCAGGGGGGACTCTAGTTAACAGGACATTCGAGACATCTCTCCAACCCTGGGGACACGCAGCACCCCATGAAAGCAAGTTCGCTTTTCCCTCCGCTCAGCCTCAGCCTCGGTATTGTCTCTACCACACCTATTTCATTGACTCGAAGATGCGTTTTCATGGAGGTGCAAATGGGTTGATTAGTTTATTCAGGAGTATTGACATGCTACAGTGCAGCGGAGCATGCAGCCAATCTCCCTGCACGCTTGAGTGGGCTGTGGTTACCCCACTGCCTCCAGCAGGAATCGAGTGCTGTTTGCCTCTGTGCTGGGGGCCTGGAGAGACTTGTCATTCCAGCATCTCCTTAATTATGATTTTCAGAAGATGTAGCTGTCTGGATATTACAGGACCATCAAAGGTGCGTGGAGAGAGAGAGAAAGAGAGAGAGAGAGAGAGAGAGAGAGAGAGAGAGAGAGAGAGAGTGTGTGTGTGTGTGTGTGTGTGTGTGTGTACATAGCGGAGGGTACATTCCCAGAGGCTGGGCTTGAGAAAGAATGAAATGGAATCATTGTATTATTGCCTGTGCAAAGCTGAGGCTGCACACGGTAACAGACACAGACGCTCGCACGCATATGTACAAAACCCACGAACTTTCCTGAGCGAGGCTTCTCTTTAGAGATGAATTTAGTGAATCAGAAAATATCAAATCTGTTAGACAAAATCACCAAGGTTACCAAATCCAAAGCTTTGCTGCCATTTTTCATATGCGGAAACTGAAACCCAGAGAGGTTAAGCGATTGCCCTGAAGACACACAGCTAACCAGAGAAGATATAAAGTTTCTGCCTTCCCGACTGCCAATTCTCATAAGCAAGCTTCCCCAGGAATAAGGCGGCAGGTCTGAGAAAAATGCTAAAACCGTGGCTCCATTTTGTTCGTGCACGTGTGTGTGTATATGATCTGCTGGTGTGTGATGGGACTTTGTGGGGATATTCTCTCCCCGTTTCATGTTTTCACATCTCCCACAAGATGGGAATGAAAAGGAAGGAAGAGCTGAAGCGTTCCCTCAGGCAAGTAGATCTGTGGCAAACAAAGAGCCCACAGCCTGGTCTCCAAGGGGTCAGTCTGACTTCCTTCTCTCAGAAGCATCCCGGGCTGTATTTTCATCTTCACCGTGTTCCAATCTTGCATAATCTATAATAATGTGATTCCAAATGCATTCTAGCAAATACAAGATGGAATGGGACTCCCCGGGCTGCTCCCAAACATCTGATCTGTGAAACCCACAAGGAGCTGCAGTGAAAAGTTCACTGAAAAAAAAATCAGACAGCTGCCTGTGTCCTGAGCTAGGGGCGAGGTTCTTCCTGGGTTGGTGGCTCTTAGTCATTTTGGTTGTCCTTAAAAAAGGGATGATGCTGAGGAGCTGGAGGTTCACCTTTGCTCTTGTGTTTAATTGCTGCAAAAGCCATTTATTACCTTGTGTTCTTTCCCAGAGGAGACACTGCCTCTCCAAGTCACCAGACCTGCAGTGTTTGGCTTCTCTCTACCTGCCCCAGGAGCGATCCCTGTCACCTCCCAATAAATCTGGGTCACTTCCATGCCTGGGTCTGTCTGGCTCCAGTACAGGAAGGCCCTCATGAAAGGAAGAAGGGCAGGAACTGGGATTTTTTTGTTCTTTCTTTGAATTTTGCATAAAATTCCCTCCCCAGCCACCTAATGAGAAAATATCCATCATCTGTGTCTTTTCCCTGGAATGTCGGTGGCCACCTCGAGCCGGTTTGTGGTCCTGCTCATCTGTATACAGGCAGGGCTTGTGAAATTGCTTTTCCCTCAGAAAAATATGTTCATTTCCACCTTTCTCAGATGGCCCTCACAAATGAAAGTGCTTTGTCATTTTTAATGCCCGGTGTTCCTTTCCTCCCCCATTGCCTCCCGTCACGATCCAGCCAATAAAACCCACAGGTATTTTAAAAAAAAAACACCACACCTCAAAAGCCCAGAGGACTGCTGGACTCCACTCGTGTCCCCTTGTGGGTTTTCCTTGCACACAGAGCAAAAATGGCTGCCAGGGGGAGGTTCTTTCTATTTTCTGAGAATTTCCTTGGTCCTGTGCAGCATCCGGATGGACAGACACACGGAGACAGGGGAAGCGCTGAACTCTAGGTAACAGGTGCCAGCCTGAAAAGGAAGCCACAAAGCCTGGCCCAGTCCCCTTGCCTGGCCGGCTCTGATCATCCTGAGAATGAAGAGAGGTCCACGTGCTTTGTAAAAACTGGAAAGTGCCTACAAATTCAAAGTTATTATTATTTCTAAAATGTCTCCAGCCTACGATTTGTCATAGACACCTATCATTCTGTTTAGATATTTGGGTAATTGTTCCTCATGCCAGAGGGAACAAAAGTTTTTCTTTGAAATGTGTGTGCATCTGCGTGGAGGCTTACACACAGAGAGAGCCCTGTTGTAACAAGGGTTTGACTCCACAGAGATTTGTAGATGCCAAAAGACTAACAATAACCTCCTCAGAAAAACAACTGCATCAAGCTTTGCACAGGCAAGTTAGTAAGATCAACTGATTCCAGAATTATAAGAGTCACCCACTATGGATATGAGGTCAAAATACTAGTCCAGGAAAGGAAAAGCATAGATTTGTTGCCCAAAACTTATCTCAAAGCAGAGTCTTTGCAAAATAGGATTGTTTCCGGCATATCTGCATTTCAGGACTAGGTTGTCTTCATTTCTTTGTGATTGTTATTTAAATCCATATTAGTTTTAACTTTTTCTGCCTTTTCTTGATCACTCCATCCACTCAAACAGTTAAGAATCTGTAAACAAAGATTTAACTGAGCCCAAATGATCTAACTTCCAAAGGGACCCCTTGTTTCCTTGGGAAAACTTGAATGTCTTCATTGACGATGGAGAACCTTGCTTCTCGAATTACCTGGCCCGAAGGCAACTTTGTTGTTTTTTGTTGCTAATATCTAATTCCCCATGGCCTGATACTTTTGTTAAATACATAAAAGTTAAATTACTAGAAAAATAAAATGTTGCTTGAATGTTGCAGTCATGTCAGATGGCTATAAAAGTCTTTAAACTCTTACTCTGAATGTCTATACTGTCCTTGTTGAGAATCCCTATCAAATGGTTCAAAGACCAGGAACAACCTGTGGACCCAACTCTGAGTATCACTGAGGTTGAGACAACTGTCCTGCCATCTTACCCATGATGCCTCATGTTCCAGCTATGAAACTGCTCACTCCTTAACTTACAAGAGTTTGTCAATCCAATGTTTTAATAGCTTTTTAAAGCCGGGACAGGTCTGTATACAAAGCCTCCAAGCTAAGTAATCAATTGGTAACTGAGAGGGAGGGCTGTTAATGTCAATATGAGTTACACAAGGCATTGTCCAAGAATAAATCAGGAAGTTACCCTAATCAGGAACGTACGGCAGAGGGAGGGGAGGACTTGGGGGTGGCTGTCAGACAGATGGAAAATAAAAAAAAATTACAGAGAATAATTCTTAATCTGTATTCCATCAGACAGTAGATTAAGGGGTAACAGAGATAGCTAACAGCAGCTGGACTAAAGAACTGGAAGCAGAGGACACACATAGGAGTGTGCACAGGCACACAAACGTGTGTGCATATGTGTGCGCGTGCACATGTGTGCATGTGTGTATGTGTGTGCACGTGTGCACATGCGTGTGCATGTATGTGCATGTGTGGACACATGATCCACCTGGCAGGCTGGCTGATTGGAGCTGAGTAAGGAAGGGTGGAAAAAAGGTTGAGGGAGCATTTTCAGAAAGGGGGTCCAATTTATATCTGTTGCAGTAATTGGTTTGTTTGTGTAGAGCAGGAAGAAGGGGCAGTGGGGGACGTGATGGAGTGAAACACCGAGGGCTGCGATTCCCCTGCTTGATGAGTTGGAGAGAAATTGTTAGTAACCAAGACTGGTCCCGCAGGGGTTCATTAAGTGACTGGCCCTCCACCGTATCCTGTCATTTCCAACCTGGATGCATCAACATTAGCCGGCTTTGCGGTATGCAATTGCGCGTCTGCAAGGGTGTGTGTGAAGGCGCAGGAGCGTCTACGGGCTGGGTCTGTGTGCACGTTTGTACCTTTTCTTGTGGATACAGTTAAGTTTTCTGTGGGAATTAGAATCATGAAGGCCACATGCAATTTTTTTTAAAAGGCATAAAGCAAAAGGTGCTTTCTTACTGGAAACACAAATTTGCTTTGACACTTAAAAAGTACCGTGGAGTCGAACAATAGAAAATCTAAGAAAGGGTCTGAACCGGGCGGGCGGGAGGCAGCCGAACACTGAAAGGCTGGCCGTTGGCGAACACATCCAAATGGTAACTTCTTAAACCAGCCCTGAAAGGGACAGCGAGCAGCATTTGTCTCTGGATTGTGAGGCCTGTCAGCCCCTGGGAGGCGGGGGCCCAGAAACTGGAGTTCAGGCCAAGAGCCAGGAAGGATGGATGGGCAAATCTGCCAAATGTGCAGACTGCCCACAACATCTGGGCGCTGGTGGCATTTGGAGTCACGGTTGCTCTGCTTTTGGATCTTGGGATTTTTTTTTTCCCAGAAAAATAAAAGAAAGACTCCTGTGGGGACTGTTAAGGGTAGGAGTCCCTTTGGGAACCCCACAAATTCGTATCTTAGAAAAGCACTAGGAAAAAAACCAAAAATGCTTTTTGCACCAGTGAGAACTCTAAGGATTCAGTCTCCTAAGTGCTCTGCCTGTCTGGTTTAGCCAAGAATCCAGCTTCAGGGGCTGGGGAAAAGCTAACACCATGGAAGGGAGGCCAGCCCCTCCCACCCCCTCAACCCACTCAACTCAGTCCTGCACAAGCCTGGCCCAAGGATCGTCCTTCATGCACAGGAGAGGGCTGGACTTCAGCCTCTATTCTGTGGTTTGTAATGGTTTCCTGGAATGAACCATCAAAATGTAAAACCTGCAAGATATGAAAGTGACCATCTTTGAGTGCTTTTTCTACTTCCTAAAACAGGGACGCACTCTGCAGCAAAGGAAAACTCATAGGACTTCCTAGGATGCATCTTGGCTCCAAGTTTGGGCTGTGGGTCTGAATCTTCCATTATTAGTAGTTCGCAAGGGGAAGCGGCCACAAAGAGACCATTAAATCACATCACCTACGTGCTTGCAAATACAGAGATAGGCAGAGCTAATCGCCGTTACTATTGTTGGTGTCGTTATTGTTAATAGAGGCCATGCGTTGATACTTCACATCTTACAAGTATCTCATTTTTAATCTTCATTATAAGCATATAAGAGAGAAAAGGCGAGTACTATCATTATCCCCATTTTACACATAAGGACACTGAGTCTCTGAGTTCAGGACGTCCCCACGAACCCGAGACCCCACCTGAGCCCACAGCCACGCTCTTAGCAGCTTGTTTTGCGGCTCCTCCAAGTCCTGTTACCATTTCCTAAGTGTTTCCCAGGTGCTAGGCCCATTGGAAGCACTTTACATACATTATCTAATTATCTCATTTGATCCTCAGAGCCACAAATCAAGGTAAGCAGACTGCCCAACCTCCAAGCACTTATGAGCTGGTTGTTCCCAGGGAGTCACATCATCCTTAGATGATTTGAAATGGTCCAGGGTGGTAGAGAAATCACTTCTGGGCATGAATGTGGTCATTACAGATGGCCGTGAAGGGACCTGGGGCTGTTGCCCTTCAAGGCTGATAGAAGCCTCTAGGTAACTCGGGAAGGAAACTTTTAACCCTCATTGTGATGACCATTCATGCTGTTCTCAGCATCAGCCACCAACGCCAGAAAGGAAATAAACAGGGAATTTGAGAGTCACGTGCATTTTGTAACGAACCAAAGGCAAATGGGGCTTTCCTGAATTTTTTAAATGTAGGGGCCAGAATGGAAATGATTCTGTTTTTTTCCATGTCTACCAGGAAGGACTAAGGCTTAGCTGTACTGCCTTCTACAATCCTGGCTGATTTTTCTTTTTCAGTAGAATAACATTAAAAAAAGGCCAGGGTGCTCTCCAAACAGAACCCAGATCTAATGAGGGGATTTTGGAGTTGTTTATATAGCATGTCTCTTTATCTGTATAGAGCAAAGAACATCTCCAGGTATTTTCGGTGGATTGATCTCATCAAGACACAGATTTATTAAAAAGAAACACAGATAGAAGGAAACAGGCCACTGTAATTTATACATTAGTTTTTTTTTTTTTTAAGAAATAAAAACTAACTCCAAGTTTTTTAGTCATTGCAACGGGGCCCTGCACATCATGTATGTGATGTAATGACAGCTTCAGACTAGGGATGCTTTTGATGCATTATTAACCATAAAAAAGACATTAAATACCAGGCTTGAATGCCATGGGGATGCATATTTCACTAGGAATTATTTTTCAATGTATGCTTAAAGTTTATTTTGGTAAACAGATGACTGGAGGCTGTCAGAGCTGGAGTAAGATTTATGTTCGTTTGGAATCTTCTTGAAAGGAGCGGAAATGCCTGGGACTTGTGGAACACCCACAGCAAAATGTAAATCTTTTCTTGGCCCCAGGGAAGGTTGGAGAGTGCCACACAAACAATTCCTCCTAAGGATGTGTGCTTTCCAAGCAGAATCAACGCAGATGCCCGCGGGGGCACACCCCAAGGGGAGGGGTAGAAGGAACGCACATTCCATCTTCTCTAGGAGGACGGAGCAGAGCAACAACATCTGGAATGGGAAGCTGGCCTCAGGATGCCCCAACAGATGCCTGAGCATCAGCTGCAAAGAACGCCCCGAACTAACTCCTCTGTTTCACAGTCACCCCCATGTTGGCACCAGGAGCTGCTTTCTTCTGTGCTGACACATTTCTAAACCGTTTTTGGTGGTGGACATAGAACTTACTGACCAGGTGGGTTCTCCTATCCTTTGTAAATGATGGAGGCATCACTGCCTCCCTCTGCAAAACCCTTCCCTGCAGTCTCTGCAGCCCCAAGAGCTATCACAGAATTACAGTCGAGGCAGGACCAATAGGTACCTTTTAGGAACTGAAGCCAATTTCAAAAGATCACAGTATCCACCTTTAGGGCCTGCTTCTGTCTTTTTACTATTTGATATTTAAGAAATTTCATCCTCAGGGACATGGATGAAGCCGGAAACCATCATTCTCAGCAAACTAACACAAGAACAGAAAACCAAACACTGCATGTTCTCACTTATAAGTAGGAGTTGAACAATGAGAACATATGGACACAGAAAAGGGAACATCACACACTGGGAACTGTTGGGGAGTGGGGGAGCTAGGGGAGGGATAGCATTAGGAAAAATACCTAATGTAGATGACGGGGCGATGGATGCAGCAAACCACCATGGCACGTAAATACCTATGTAACAAACCTGCACATTCTGCACATATACCCCAAAACTTAAAGTATAATTTAAAAAAAATCTCATTCTAAAGACATAGCCATTTTTGTAGATACCAACAGCTTCATGTAGATGCTCCAGGCGCAACAATTCATATGGAATGCTATAAAATCTGTTTAACATTTGTTACATAGATACTTATTTACAGATTCAGAGCCAAATGGGCACACCTAACCCACATGCATCTGTAAAATACTCTCCTGCTCAAATTCCGCCTGTACCTGGAACACTCTGAGTGCTCAGATGTTACTACAACTTTAGGGCCAAAGGATGGTCTATTTCAGGTCAATGATCTGCGAATTACACTAATGGGATATTAGTGGCATGAAGATGTCTGCAAAAGAACAGAGAGAAGACTTGGGAATGTATTTTCTTTTTACAGCCTTATCATCTCGAGCTTTGGCTGTGGCTGGTTTATATTATCTGGCGGCATGCCTGTTTCTGAATATGGCATCAAATTAGCCTATGCATTCCTGTTTCAGTGTCTTAGAGTAATAATTAATTGAATCAGGGTTTTGGTGATGCCCCCCTCCAAGGGTGGCTGATTCTGTAGCTGCAGTTCTCAACAGACAGGGTGATTTTGTCCTGCAGGGCATATTCGGCAATGTTTAAAGTTATTTTTGGTTGCTACAACTTGGGAGTACTACAGATATTCAGTGTGGAGCGGCCAAGGCTGCTGCTAAACATCCTACAATACACAGGACCTTCCCACCATCAGCCACCACCAAGAATATCCAGCCTCAAATGTCAGTCGTGCAGAGGTTAGAAGCCTTGTTCTAAGGGACTGTAAATGTGGCCGCTATGCTTTGTCACAAAAAGCAGCTGGAATTACAGTTCAGCTGTGTACAATCCAAAACTGATTGCATTTGAAAATGAGGGAGGGGCCCAAATGCTGATGTTTCCAATGAATGGTGATTCACCCCTTGGGTCCTTTGTGGCATGGCCTGGGGTATGATGTTATCACTGCTCTGAGACCCACACAGCTTGGCAGAGGACACAGCAGGAGTCCAAGAAGGTGCTCATTCCACGGTTCGAGAAATGGAGGCACAGTCCTGTTCAGTGACTTGTAAGAGTCAACAGCATGAGGAAGTGGCAGGGTAGGGAGGAGACCACTGACCCTCCATGTCTAGTCTCCCATCTCCTAGTCCGGTGTAAGAACCAGGAGATCATACTGAACACCCACACTCGCTCCCGTCCTTCCTCCTCTCCTGTATGTAGAGATATAGCAAAATGCAGGTTAAGCTGACTTTAATCTTTAATTCATACACAAGGATGTGCAGCACAGAGTGAAATGAAGAGTAAACTCCAGAGGCAGCAAGCTTCGTAGGTTTGGCCAGATCTTCCTTTTCAAAGACAGACAGCCTGGGGAATTGCACGAATGGCCTTCCATTGCCCTCTTAGATTCTTTTTATGGCAAAATGCTGGCTTTTATCAATTCCTACCCCAACCTCTGATCCCTACCACCTTCTCTTGAGATGGAAACAGGAGACCTGGACCCCTGGGGAGGCCAAGAAGGATGGGAGTGAAAAGGACATCCAGGGTGAGCCGCAGGAGTGGATGCAGGTGGGCGGAGAAGAAGTTCTGGTCGCAGACGCCTGTGGAGCTGCTTTTTTCTGCTTGGGTGGAGGGATTTGGCCGGGGACCCAAACAGATGAGTGTTCATTCTGAGGCACCCATAGGCATTTCTGCATTAAATGATATGAGCGTGGATACAGGGGAAAGAGAAGTCTACTGTTGTGTCCACCATAAAAACAGACGTGTACAGGAAATTATCTTGGAGCAGAATCGACTAGAGAGGGGGAACTTGGGCAGAAGAAATCAACCCGGACAAGCCGGAGTCCCTGACAGGATCTTGAGGTCTGAAGCCAATGGGGTGACATAAAAAGGGATTTGGACGCCAATAACTGTAACCAGCAGCAGATGCAGCTGCTACTGGTTCCTCGCTGACACACCCTCCCTTCCTTTTTATCCCAGGGCAGTCCAGCCAAGAAAGAAAGGCAACTCGGAATCCCAACAGCTGGAATCCCAACCACATGTGCGGTTCCATATGTGGTGAGTGTCTGGAAGCCTCTGGGCTGGGAATACTTACTCCTTTGGGAACGAAAGGAACATGAGCGGAGTGGGACTTTGGAAATCCGGTTCCCAGCTAGCTGAACTTGGGGGCTTCTAGGCTTGAAGTCAGGACGGCAGTGGCCTGGACATTTCCAGGGAGTGGCCAGAGGGGTGGGTCACTGGCCCTGATGCTGCTGTGTGCCAGGGTTTGACCCTCTGCTCAGAAGGGAGACAGTCATGACCTTGCATAGAACTCGTGTGTTTGCCAAATAGCCCCATGGAAGAGGACCACAAGTGGCCTCAAATTCCAGCAAGACAACTCAAGTGTTCCTCAGCTGCCAGACTTGCTCACACTTTACAGACATAAATGCCAGAGATTACCGCCCCCTACAACCCCGCCAAAAAAAAAGCTGGCTCTCTTCCCCCTTCATGTCAGCATGGCCTGGCACAACGGATTCCCACTGTTAAACAGTTCTCTCTCTGCATTCAACACAGGGATTCATCCATTTGGTCAAAGGCAGCCACAGTAAAGTAAAAGTGTTAACCTACCTGCTAGATGAGCATTTCACCCAAAATCAGTAGCTTACTTGCTAGTAAGCTAACTATTAGAACCTTTTAGCTTGCAGTGCTAAGACACGGCATTGCAGGCAGTAAGACAGGAGGACATGTCCTGACCTTTAAAAGGCTAGGGTTCCCTGGAAACCCCAATGATACAGCTCAGCAAGGAGAATATATATCCTAGCTGAATCATCAACCCTGGATACGGTGCCAAAGATGAGAACAAATGGTTTCATCTGGTCTGGGGGCAGCCATGACTTGGAAAAGTGGTAAGAAATCTTGATGCGTGGAACACACTTGCACCTCTCATTTTAAGAACTATCTTCATGCCCCAGTTATAATGGCTTTTACCCAAAAGACAGGCAATAACGAATGCTGGCAAGGATGTGGAGAAGGGTACCGTCATATACCACTGGTGGGAAGGTAAATTAGTACAACTTCTACAGAGAACAGTTTGGAGGTTACTCTAAAAATAGAGCTACCATAGGATCCGGCAATCCCACTGCTGGGTATAATCTCCAAAGAAGGGAAATCTAGATCAAAGAAATATCTGCACTGTCATGTTTACCGCAGCACTGTTCACAGCAGCCAAGATCTGGAAGCGACCTACACGTCCATGATGAATGGATAAAGAAAATGTGGTACATGCACACAATGGAGTGCTATTCAGCCGTAGAAAAGAATGAGATCCTATAATATGCAACAACATAGATGGAACTGGAGGACATTACGTTAAGTGAAATAAGCCAGGAACAGAAAGACAAACTGCACATGTTCTCACTTGCCTGTGGGAGCTAAAAATGAACCACAATTGAACTCATGGAGAGAGAGGGAGAATAGGATGATGGCTCCCAGAAGCAGGGAAAGTAATCGGGGGTGGGGGGGAAGTGGGGACTGTTGATGGGTACAAAAATGTAGTCAGATAAAATGAATAAAATCTGGTATTTGATAGCACTATAAGGTGATTTAAGTCAACAATAATTTGTTATACATTTAAAAATAACTGCAAGAAGCCAGGCGTGGTGGCTCCCACCTGTAATCCCAGCACTTGGGAGGCTCAGGCAGGTAGATCACTTGAGGTCAGGAGTTTGAGACCAGCCTGGCCAACATGGTGAAACCCCATCTCTAATAAAAATATATAAATTAACCAGGTGTGGTGGCAGGTGCCTGGAATGCCAGCTACTCGGGAGGCTGAGGCAGGAGAATCACTTGAACCCAGAAGGCAGAGGCTGCAGTGAGCTGAGATGGCACCACTGCACTCCAGCCTGGGCAACACAGAGAGAGATTCTGTCTCAAAACAAACAAAACTACCAGAGTATAATTGGCCTGTTTGTAATACAAAGAAAGGCTAAGAGCTTGAGGTGATGGATACCCCATTTACCCTGATATGGCTATTACACACTGTATGCCTCTATAAAACTATGTACCCCAAAGATATATACACATACTATGTACCCACAGATTAAAAAAAATATGTCTTCAGTTTGTAGCCACAGCCCAGATGAGTGCTGTCCCACCTCCTGCTCCTGGACCAGTGTGAGCTCAAAGGATTGTATCCAGTAGAGGGAGGAAGGACCAGCAAGAGAGGCTGCATCCTCTGATGATACAAATGGTATTCCTCAGAGGGAATAATTACAGTGCTTACTATCTACCGAGTATAAAACATGTGTGCTACACACACAAGCATGGTTCCATCTCCTCCCCATAACAACCCATGGGTGATGGGAAACTAAAGCCCAAAGACTTGAAGCAACCTGCCCAGGTTCACAGTAGCAACCCTAGAACTATAGCCCAAGACCGAATCATCAGAATGCCAGGCTGTACACATCCAATTGTCATCCCGCCGACATGGCGCAGAGCTCTGATACATAAGATGGATATGGGCTGCTCTCCAAGAGCTGCTGGTGGCATTGAGCCCTTCTGAGTATGTCACGGATGGCCACCAACTGGACAGCTTTCATGCTGCTGGAATTTTAAAGACAGGGCCCTGTGATAGAGAATCCAAAGAGACTGGGAATAACCACATGCTGGAGCTGACTTCAGAAATGCTGATGTGAATTTCTGTCTTTAGAATCTCTGTCCTTGGCCAAAAACTATCCTCAATTTTCTGACTTGTACAGTGGGCTTTAAAGAGGTTAGCAATTAAATGTAATAGAAGATTGGTGCATTACTGTTAAAATTTCATCAGAAATTGGCACCTGCCCTTTGAAATATGTTCATAAACTATTCCCTGAAGTATGATTTTTCAAGAGTGTTGGTGAATAAAAATCTTTATCTGTGGGAATGCCTTTCTGAAATTTTAATGGCCATCAAATGGGAATATATGATTCTCTCCACAAAAATTCCATTTATGCTTCTTTATTTTTTTTAGGACCACATTAAGTGAAATATGAGCATAGGCAGCAAAGATGTCATAGGTAAGACCCACAAATGTGTCTGTATGCCTGTGAGGGTGTTGGGAGTGTGTATCTACATTTACCTTGTTTGAAATTTTTAAAATTAACTATCAGCATACAAAATCCGAGAGATTCTTGAAAACATGGATTTTTTTTTTTTTTAAGAGGGAGTCTTACCCTGTCACCCAGGCTGGAGTGCAGTGGAGCGATCTCGGTTCACTGCAACCTCTGCCTCCCAGGTTTAAGCAATTCCCCTGCCTCAGCCTCTCGAGTAGCTGGGATTACAGGTGCCCACCACCATGCCCGGCTAATTTTTTGTATTTTTCATAGAGACGGTGTTTCACCATGTTGGCCAGGCTGGTCTCGAACTACTGACTTCATGATCCGCCCGCCTCGGCCTCCCAAAGTGCTGAGATTAGAGGAATGAGCCACGGTGCTCGGCCGAAGGCATGGACTATTTTGAACCCTGGGTAGACATTTGACCGAAGCTTAGTTCAAGTTGGTCCTTTATATGGGGCATGTGCTCTGCAGGTTTCTACTACGTGCAGCATTCTTTCTCCTGTGCTATCTCATGAATTTCCACATCTTGCCTTGCCCCTTAGACATTTGAGTTTGTGACCTCCAGTTGACATGATAGTTGGTCACTCCATGTGTTGAAATAAGTCTTTCCTTGGTTTCTTTGTGGATGTATTTAGTTTCTGCTGGGGCTAAAAATTAAGGAAGAGCAATTAAAAACCTGCAAGACAGGCAGAGATAGCCAGCTTTCCAAAGACTTTCCAATAAAAATAAATATCAGCCAGGATCGGTGGCTCATGTCTGCAACCCCAGCACTCAGGAGGCCAAGGCAGGTGGATCACTTCAGCCTGGGAGTTTGAGATCAGCCTGGGCAACATGGCGAAAACCAGTCTCTACAAAAAATGCAAAAATTGGCCAGTGTAGTGGCACAGCCCTGTCATCCCAGCTACCTCAGGAGGCAGAGATGAGGGGATCATCTGAGGCTGGGAGGTCAAGGCTACGGTGAGCCATGATCGTGCCACTGCACTCCAGCTTCGGCAACAGAGACACTCTCTCAAAAAACATAAATGTAAATGTCAGAGAACATGTTTGTCCCCTGGAGTCCCTGAACTAGCGCACGTTGTACTCATTCTGCCTGAATTGCCGTGGCTGACCCTCCGGACCCCCTTGCTCAGTTTCTCATGGCCACGTTCTTTGTATTTACCTCATTCTTGCTTACAGTACACGACTCCCTCCCCTCCCCTTCCTTTCCCTCCATCATCCACCTTATCCTCTTTCATCCCAGCCTCGTACTTTGCCTCAGGGCAAGGTCCGTAGTGTTAAGACTGCCGATGGCCTGAGAGAAGAGGCCAGTGAACCCCTGGGGCTGCTATTAGTATCCGACTTTAGACACATTACAAGTTAAATAGGCTTTTGCGGGCTGGCTGGGAGACTCAACCACCATGCCTAATACGGTTTCTAGGGGAACATTTAACCCAGGTTCCGAACAACAGACTTAAAATGAACTTCTGTGACATCACAGCCTATTAGTACATTTGATTCTTCCAAATTCCAGAAGATAATCGGGCTTTCTCATTTGCCACGTGTTTTCTTAGGGCAAGATCTATGTCTGTGTCTCTGTGCTACTCTATTGAAGAGCAATAATACAGGTGCATTTATGGATCTTTTTCTTTCTTTCTTTTTTTTTTTTTTTTTTTTTTTTTTTGAGATGGAGTTTCACTCTTGTTGCCCAGGCTGCAGTGCAATGGTGCGATCTTGGCTTACTGCAACCTCCACCTCCCTGGTTCAAGCGATTCTCCTGCCTCAGCCTCCTGAGTATCCGGGATCACAGGTATGCACCACCATGGCTGGCTAATTTTTTTTTTTTTTTTTTTTTGCATTTTTAGTAGAGATGGGGTTTCTCCATGTTGGTGAGGCTGGTCTTGAACTCATGACCTCAGGTGATCTGCCTGCCTCAGCCTCCCAAAGTGCTGGGATTACAGGCGTGAGCCACTGCACCCGCCACATTTATAGATCTTAAAAAGTGCACTCAACTCACCAACTGTTAGCTGAGCACCCACTGTGTGCAAAATACTGGGGAATAAAAGCATAAAATGCTGCCTTCTAGGACTTTACAGTACAGTGTGCATGGTGGGCGGGGGTGGAAATGGTGCAAACAGAGGAATTACTAGGTGATTATGAGTGATATCAGAGAAGGCCATGGAGATTCAGAAAATGCCAGGACTAGAGACATTCGTATGAAGAAGATGGTTTGGAATGAAAGTGAAAAAATAGGTAATAGTTCAAGAGGCCCTTGCCATCAATGACGTGGGATTCCCCAGGCATTCCAGACAGGAAATAGAACAATGAACAGCACAGGAGTGAGAAATTTCAAAGCACACTCAGGAAATAGGGATGGGGGGAGGTGGGGGTGGGGGAGGGCTGGTTTGGGTGAAATGTGACCTGTACATAAGGGAGTGAGGGAGGATGTGGCTGGAAGAGTAAGCTGGGACTCCCTCCAGGCACCTTTTGGAAGTAATGCCATGTAACTGACCATGACCATGTAACTGACCCTGACCATGTAACCATTACCTGAAAGGTAAATGAAAGGGACCATAATCCAGGGTATAAACCACATAGAGATCATTTCTACCTTTAACCATTTATTTATGCATGGTGGATTATTGATCACCTACTATGTGCCAGGTACTATGTATGGAATTCCCAGGACAGCAGTCACTGAGAAACGTACGTCCCTGTCTGTAAAGAACTCAACTCAGAGTTTAAACAATAACAGAGAATCTTCACTCAATTCGTGACAAACCGGCAACTCGTTCTCCCCTCCCTCACTTTCCCTCTGATTCTCCAACTTATATTTACCAAATGGCCAGCCTGGGTGTGGACAGATTGGAGGGCAGTGAGATCAGACGTGGAAATAGCCCTTCGAAGCCACTGCAATTAGCAAAAGGCAATGAGTAGCTCTGTGCTGGGAGTGGGGCGGAGGAGAGAGACAACCGTAATGGCAATAAAAGTTACACGTGAGAACATTGTGGTTTTGGGGAAATCTCAAGAACTCTCCCAGATCTTAGTGCTGAGGATGCCATTTATCTATCAACATTATTCCAATATTATCACTAACCATCCATCCATCTAGCCATCTACTGAACAAGTGTTTGTGTACCTAGGGGCATTGTTCACATTACGCATTTGATTTGGAAATGTTTCTACACATATGTAATGATTTGAAGGTCAAAGACTGGAGAACTCAAATGTTCTAGGATGATTTACCCGAGTAAAATGCTCTGAATATTATAAACAATGTTTCTCAAATGGTGATCATTTGATCACTAGAATGAAGCATACTTTAAGAAAACAAAGATTAAATATTCAAAGTGTTTATGCCTCCCTTGGTAAATCTCAACACCTGTGCAAATGATCAAAGGCCCTGACAAGTCCTGCAGTTAGAAACAAAAGTAAACAAAATTGATATTTTACTTAACCTTTTACAGTTCACAGTTTGACCCCAGGACTCTTTTACTGAATAATACCTACTAACCTCCCAAGAAACACATTATGAAAAATATTGTTACAAAGTAGCATATATAGACCTTCAAGTGTCGTCATTGACTTTTAGATCACCTCCACCTTCAACCATTACCTGAAAGGCAAATGAAAGGGACCATAATCCAGGGTATAACCCACACAGAGACCATTTCTATCTCTAAACATTTATGCATCACGGATTATTGATCATCTACTACATGCCAGACACTATACACGGAATTCGCAGTACAGCAGTCACTGAGATCAATGTACGTTCCTGTCTGTAAAGAACTCCACTCACAGTTTGATCAGTAACACAGAATCTTCACTCATTTTGTGACAAACCAGCCACTCATTCTCTCACCCTCACTTTCCCTCTGATTCTTCAACTTATATTTACCAAAGCAGTTTTACTACCATGATATTTCAAAAGTTCTCTATTTAAAAAGGGTAATTAAAAGGCAGACTCCCACGGGGGTAAGTGGGAGGCCAAGATGAGAATTGCTTGAGCCCAGAAGTTTAAGACCAGCATGGGAAACACAGGGAGACCCCTGTCTCTACAAAATCTTTTAAAAAATCCACCAGGCATGGCGGTACGCACCTGTGCTCCCAGCTGCTCGGGAGGCTGAGGTCGGAAGAATTTGAGCCTGGGAGGTCAAGGCTGCAGTGAGCTGCGATTGTGCCACTGCACTTCAGCCTGGGTGACAGAGTGAATTCCCATCTCAAAAGAAAACCAAACCAGACAGGTTGGATCCCAAACCAGCACATTCCTCCATTAGCCAGCAGATGTGAGAACAGACTAGCTGGGAAAGCAGTGTCATAAGAACCGGCTCAAATAACCCCAGTTGGGGACAAATTTTGATTTTACTCATCTCTGGATTCTTCTCTCTCTGTAACAAAGAAGACCACTACCCATGATCAACTCCTCGGTGTCCAGCCCAAATCAGCATTCACAGTTCACTGCTGGGAGCCAAATTTCCCTTTTATAGTTCCAGATGTTTCCCTCTATTTTTGTTTGTTTTTAAAATAATTCCCAATATTCTAAAATTAGCTAGCAAGATAAGCAAAATAATCAGTCATTTCTAATTGTGTATTTAAAATATCAATACGAATTGGCTCTGGGCTGCAAACTAGAAGAAACAGACTTAGCTTATATGACATTAAGAAAATTTTTAGTCTTGAGGCTTGCATGTTTTTTGAGCTTTAGATAGAGGAAAAAAGTAAAACTCTAGCTTTTAAACCACGCTGTTAAAAAACTATATTTACATCCAGTGTAATTCTGCAACCATTGAGCCTGAGATGGGTATTAAGCCTGATTCAAAGTAATGAAACAGACGGTGGAAACACACACTACGGATTCTTCAATCTGGGGAGAAAAGGGCTGATTCATCTGTTTCAAGGGCCAGGCAAAGATAAAAGACCTCATCCCAAATGGAGCTGCTTCCTCCTCAAACCTTAGCATCCCCTCCAACATATTTCTCTGTGTGGAAAGTATTGTAATGTCAGTATCACTCATGCTTGTAAAAGACTCATAGACCATTTCCTCCCCTTCCGGAATTCCTGTCTGTCCTGTCGCCGCCTTGTGTTCTTTCGTCTCACTGTTGGGCAGTTTGGTGATGCCAGCCACAGATTCCATCACAACCCAGCCCTCTGTCATAGGATCACAGCATTTTAGAGCTGGAAGGGGTGCAGAGATGACATTTTCAGAAGAGAAAATGGGGCCGGGCGCGATGGCTTACACCTGTAATCCCAGCACTTTGGGAGGCCAAGGTGAGTGGATCACCTGAGGTCAGGAGTGACCAGCCTGACCAACATGGTGAAACCCTGTCTCCACTAAAAATACAAAAATTAGCAGGGTGTAGTGACAAGCACCTATAATCTCAGCTACTCGGGAGGCTGAGGCAGGAGAGTCACTTGAACCAGGGAGGTAGAGGTTGCAGTGAGCTGAGATTGTGCCATTGTCCTCCAGCCTGGACAACAAGAGTGAAACTCCATCTAAAACAAAAAAAGAGAGAGAAAACAGAAGCTCAAAGGACAGTGACTTGTTCAAAGTCACACAGTGAGCGCAGACTAGGATCACTGCCGGCGCTTTTATTCCTTCGCTTGCCTTTTCTCTCCTCTTCTTTTCTACTTCTGAAAATATTTACAGAATCCTTTATAGGAACCAGGGTGGGAAATTAGAAGAAATTCTCCAAGGTGAGAATAAAAATGTAGACAGCCCAAAAGTTGTGGGAGTGCTGATGAATAAACACAGATGGAACAGGAGGGCCAGAAAATAAGTACTGGACCCATTTATTAAGAAAATTAATTTCTTAACGTTAGGGAGAACATGGTAAAGACCCTGTGAGGATACCACAGTCATTAATGTTGTAGGCAAGACCTATGCTACCAGGGGTGCTCAATTTAGCAGATAAAAGTTTGAGAAGTAGGATATTATCGTCATCTCAAAGTATCTCCCAAAATATACTTAACAGTTACAAAGGGAAAAGTGGTAACTTCACGGCAAGAAAACCTGGCAGACACCACCTTAAGCAAGTGACCAAAGTGACTATCAGTCATATCCACACTGACATCACGCAGCCCCCATATAACATGCTGAGAAGGGCACGCCACCTCTAGCATTCCTGCCAAAACCCATGCATGTCTTCAATCAAATCATGAGAAACTTTAGACACGTTCCATCCAGTCATGGAACAATACTTTCCAAAAGTGTCCAGGTATATAAAACAAGGGAAGGCTGAGGAGCTGTCATAGATTAGGGTAGACGAAGGAAACCCAGCTAAGAGCTGTCCTACATATAGGATTATGGATATACGTAGCTGTCCTACATATAGGATCCAGGAAAACAATCAGGACGCGAGTGAAAACAGTGGTGAAATCCAAATAAAATCTGTACTTTGGTATTAGTATTGTACCCATTAATTAAGAAAAGAAAAATCAAAACTACACTGAGACACCATCTCACGCCAGTTAGAGTGGCGATCATTAAAAAATCTAGAGACAACAGATGCTGGAGAGGATGTGGAGAAATAGGAGCACTTTTACACTGTTGGTGGGAGTGTAAATTAGTTCAATCATTGTGGAAGACAGTGTGGCGATTCCTCAAGGACCTAGAAATAGAAATTCCATTTGACCCAGCACTCCCATTACTGGGTATATATCCAAAGGATTATAAATTGTTCTATTATAAGGACACATGCGCATGAATGTTCACTGCAGCACTGTTTACAATAGCAAAGACCTGGAACCAACCCAAATGCCCATCGGTGATAGACTGGACAATGAGAATGTGGCACATGGAATACTATGCAGCCATAAAAAACGATGAGTTTGTGTCCTTTGTAGGGACATGGATGAACCTGGAAACCATCATTTTCAGCAAACTGACATAAGAACAGAAAATCAAACACCACATGTTCTCACTCATAGGTGGGTGTTGAACAATGAGAACACATGGACAGAAGGAGGGGAGCATCACACACTGGAGGCTGTTGGGGGGAACTAGGGGAGGGACAGTGGGGGGTGCGAAGTTGGCGAGGGATAACATGGGGAGAAATGCCAGATATAGGTGATGGGGAGGAAGGCAGCAAACCACACTGCCATGTGTGTACCTATGCGACAATCTTGCATGTTCTTCACATGTACCCCAAAACCTAAAACACAATAAAATATATATTTAAAAAAAAAAAAGAAAAGCAATTGCTTTTTTTTTTTTTTGGAGACAGGGTCTTGCTATGTGGCCCAGTTTGTCTTCAGACTCCTGGGCTCAAGTGATCTTCCCACCTCAGCCTCCTGAGTACCTGGGATTACAAGCATGCGCCACCGTGCCCAGCCAATTTCTTAATTTTAATAGTTGCACCCCGGTTATCTAAGATGGTATCATCAGGGAAGCTTGGTGAGGAATATGCGAAAACGCAACGATTTTTGTGACTTTTCTATTGTCTAAAATAATTTCAAAATAAGTTTTTAAAAAGGAAAATGAAAAGGCTGTGGGATGTAAGGAGAGGAAAGACAGTTGATGGAGCTATACAGCACAGCAGCTGACCATTCCTTCTAGAACCTTCTAAATCCTAAAAGATGGACAGGGCCACTGGGAAGTCACCATTTCCCTTTTGGGTTAATCTGAACTTGTACATTATTATAGCCATAACATTCACAAGTTAAATAAACTTCTGAGAATAAGCCTCAGGGCATGGAAGGGATTAAGGAAGAGTCCGATTTCCTCATCAGCTGCAGCTGGTAGACGGTGGTACCGGGACTGCTGTACTTCGAGTGACTTTGGGGCAGCCACCCTACAGGCTGAGCTTCCAGACACTACCTGGACAGATCACCTGGAATGGGGAGTCCCATTGTCACAGGAAAGGATGAGAAGACGGTACCCGGGGAAGGAGGGCGGGGGGAAGAGGACATCTTCGTTCAGCCTGTGTTTGTTCTACATTGTGTGTATATGTTTCTGACAATGAAATGTGTTCTTGGAAATGTCCCCTTCATTTATAGATGTATCACTCTGGAGTGTGTGTGAGAAAGAGAAAGAGACATGTCAGAATCCCAGAGAAAACAGCTTAGCTCTGCATTCCATGATATACACAAAGCATTGTGTACGTTAGTGATAAATTTGCAGAAGGGGTGGGAATGTGGTTTTGTCGGGATTTCCAAATGTAAAACAGGTCTCCCTTCCCTTCTGTTTGGTTGTCGCTGTTTCCTAACAGAATGAAAATACCGGCGTTGGCGGCATTGTTGCCAGAAACTTAACTTGGCAAAACACTGGCATTCCTTTTTTACACATATTTTTTAAAAGGATCATTTCTTCCAATGGGTTCTTTTCCACGTCCTCCCTGATTTTTGCGGTAATAATGACCACATTTGGCTCCAAACCTGGGGATGTGGTAGAGAAAGCCACCTCCAGATTCCAGATCCTAAAATCTCATGGAAGATGAACTTGGATGTGTAACTGACATTACCAATTTAAGGGATTTAAACAGTCAGCTCTAGAGTGAACAAAATCCAGTGGCAAGGTTTTGGACAACATCAGCAACGTTTGACAACGCAACCCAGATGCTGGGAAGTACAAATCTTGTAAACGTAAGCTCTCCACTGCGTTTCGTACGAGCGAGATGGCGAGTGGGACAGACCCGCTAATGAAGGAAAGGACTCATCATTACTGAGTGACTTTGATGGGGCAGATAGTATACGAAGTGCTCTGCCGACACAGTCTCACCATTTGCAATGAGGTAGCTATTATTTATCGATAAGAACACGAGGCTCAGAAACCTGCAATTTGCCTCACTTGGCAAGTGACATCAGCATTAAACTCATGTGACTCTAAAACATTTACTACTTCCAGAAGTCAACATTAACTGTACCTAACATGACATTGCTGAAAACCTCCCAATTGTTCTCATTGCCACTAGATCCGTGAATGTCTCAGCTCAGCCTTCGAAGCCTTGGTGGTTGCCCCTGCCGTCACACACAGAACTAAAAGCTGTTTACCTAAGGCTGGCGCTCTCTTAAAAACGTGGTTCCCTCTTCCCACCTTTGCCAGCATTTATTTATGCCATAGTATTATTTTTTTTTCTGAGACGGGGTCTCACTATGTTTCCCAGGCTGGATTTGAACTGCTGAGCTCAAGCCATCAGTCCTACCTGTCCCCTCAGCCTCCCACATAGCTGGGATCATAGGTGCGCTCCTCTGTGCCAAGCTTTGGCTATGTGATTTCTTCATTCACGAGTCTGCCTGGAATTCCTTGTCCACGAGGATGCTGATACTCTTTGAATGAAATGATACTATGTGCTTAGTGGTGCTTTCTTTTTTTTTTTTTGAGATGGAGTTTCACTGCCATCACACAGGCTGGAGTGCAGTGGCACAATCTTGACTCACTGCAGCCTCCACCTCCTGGGTTCAAGAGATTTTCCTTCCTTAGCCTTCTGAGTAGCTGGGATTAGAGGCATGTGCCACCATGCCCCATTAATTTTTGTATTTTTAGTAGAGATGGGGTTTCACCATGTTGGCCAGGCTGGTCTCGAACTCCTGACCTCAGGTGATCCACCCACGTAGGCCTCCCAAAGTGCTAGGATTATAGGCGTTAGCCACCAATGCGCCTGGTCATGTTTAGTGGTTAATACCTGCTTCTTGCCGAATGAATGAATGAATGAATGGGAATTAACATAATTTTTTTTTTCTAGAGACAGGGTCTCGCTCTGTCACCCAGGCTGGAATCCAGAGGCATGATCAGGCTCACTCCAGTCTCGACCTCCTGAGCTCAGGTAATCCTCCCAAATCAGTATCCCAAGTAGCCAGGACTAAAGGCACCCACCACTACTCCAGCCTAACTTTTTGTAGGGACAGGGTTCTGTTATGCTGTGCAGGCTGGTCTCAAACTCCTGGGCTCAAGCCGTCTGCCTGCCTCAACTTCCTACAGTGCTAATATTACAGCCACGAACCGCTGTGCCCAGCCAGGAGATGTTTCAAACACTTGAGGTAATAAATATTTTTAAATTTTATATAACAATTCTATGTAAGTGCTATGAATGTTACAACTCATTGTGAAAAATTTACTGAAGGAGAATTACTAAAGATTCATATTAGATAATATTTAATAGTTTTATTTCAGTGGTTCTGAACCAGGATTCCTTTGACAGCCCCACCCAGGGGACACCTGGCAATGTCTTGAGACATTTAGTTGTCACCAACGCAGGGAAGGAGGTGCCACTGGCATCTATTGGGCAGATGCAAGGGATGCTGCTAAGTCTCCTCCGATGCCCTAGAAACCCCCTCCACACCAAACAACGGCCACAGTGCCAAGACTGAAAAACCCTGTTTTGTTCGATTTAGTGGCATATACTTGGAGGCAGTCAAACTATGGTTCATTTTTTTTTTAAATCCAGATTTCTGATTAACCAAGCTGGTTAGCGTTGTGTCGATTTGTCTCAATTACCAAGGACTGCTGGAATTTTCCTGGGAATATGTTTCGGGAAAGGTCAGAAGCACTTTCTGTCGTCTTCACACTTCCACTCAGTAGCAATGTTTTTCACATTCATTGACTATCAACTGGTTGTCTACAACTCAAATGACATAATGAATCCAGCACATAAATTATTTACCCAGATTTAATTCCAGCAACCGTTATCTTTGTATTTTTTCCCCTCTGCCAGCTAATCTGGCTCCTTTCATTGGAATTTTGGTCATGCCCATTCTCCTTCTGCACTAAATTACCTCCATAACGTAGTACAAACAGAACAAGCTTGTGTGTGATATGCTTAACTGTTAATTTGCCTAATTAAACTAATTCAATTAAATCATTTACATCTTTTTGGTAACATGCCAGTTGATACCACAGCAGAAGTGGGATGTTTCAGAAGATGATTGTTCAGCAAATGAATGGGGAAAAAAATAACACAAAATGAGACAACCGTCCAAGTCTCTTGGCTTGAAAATTACATGATACTGAAAAAAGGCCGCTTTCACGGGGTACTGTGACTAGGTATGTTTCTTAAATCAATTTTCTCTAGAAATTGGTATTTTAACACAGTGATGGCAATGTATTGTGTAAGACATTTTAAACACTATTTTACGTTCACAAATTTGGTATTTTTAAGTAATGTGTACTTGTTCCCACATTAAGGTGTGATTTGTGAAATGTCTGGTGATGCCAGCAAGACGTGCACTGAGCACGTGCTTTTGAATGAACTTGCAAAATAATTTTGCTAAATTACATAAATATCTTTAGGATACATACATATGTCATCTACAGTCATCATCTAAACATCCATGCCACAGTGATACATGTAGAAAAGTAAACGTACAACATGTTATGCCAGTAAAAATCAACAGAAAAAAAGACAAGAAATTCTAGGCAGGAGAATCCAAATACCCTGTCATCTTTGTGGATCTGCATAAACCTCCCCCTTTGACTGACAGAGAATTGGCACTGGTGGCAGACCCAAGGCTTGTTGATAGATGGGCCACCCTCGTTTCATCTCTCCAGGGCTTCCATCCAGGTGGGGGATGGGTTTGCTGGGCAGGAGTTGGTTTTCTCTTCAGAAGCACACATTCCCAGGGCAAAACTTGAGGCAAAACCCTGCCTTGACCTACAACGAGGGCATAAAGCCCTAGATTTCATAGAGCTTCAGAAAAGTCTGCACGAAACCTACCTAGATTCCTCCCATCTGAGCAACCTCCTGACCTTGGCCAGTAAGGCCTGCAAGATTCCAGGACGAATCACAATATACAGTGAGACTTGGTACCTGCTTGGAGCTTCCTCATCAGAAAGGTACATTTCCTCTCCCACGCTTCAGGGGCAAACAGGCAGCGTGGTTCATCTTCTGGATGTTCATGCTTTCTACCTATTTCCACTTTAAATCCAAGCATCTTTTTCTTTTCTTCTCATTTAAGAAGCCCAAGGAGATAATTCGTGGAAATAAAAGAGGATGTTTTCAGAAGATTTTTTTTTTTTTCCATTTAGGAGGCCACCTCTGCGGACACTTTCCTCTGCTCAACGCTGGGATGGGGTCACTTGTCTTCACAAATCAATGGCTCTGGCACATCCTAAACTTCCCGACAATAGAGATTTGGAGGTTGGCAATCAAATGTCTGAATCTAATCTTCCTCCCACCACTCATGCTAAACTTACTCTTAGTAAATACCAATTCCCTCAAGTCAGGGGTCTCCCTGTCTATCTATGCCTATTCCTGTTTTTGTTTGTTTGTTGTTTGAGATGAAGTCTTACTCTTTCATGAGGCTGAAGGGCAGTGGCACAATCTTGGCTCACTGCAACTTCCGCCTCCCGGGTTCAAGTGATTCTCCTGCCTCAGCCTTCTGAGTAGCTGGGACTATAGGCATGCACCACCATGCACAGCTAATTTTTGTATTTTTAGTAGAGACGTGGTTTTACCATGTTGGCCAGGATGGTTTCGATCTCCTGACCTCATGATCTGCCCACCTCGGCCTCCCAAAGTGCTGGGATTACAGGCGTAAGCCGCCACGCCAGGCTCTATCTATCCATTTCACAGCCCAAGCACAGTGACTGGCATGCAGAAAACATATAAATTATTGATTTCATAGTTAACGAAGAGTCAAGAGACTTTTCCAAAAACAAAGTCATTTTTCTGCCCAAAGCAACTTTCCCTTTTTTTCTTTTTTTTTCAGAGGCAGAGTCTTTCTCTGTCGCTCAGGCTGGGGTGCAGTGGCATGATCTCAGCTAACTACAACCTCTACCTTTTGGGTTCAAGCAGTTCTCCAGCCTTACCCTCCCGAGTAGCTGGGATTACAGGCATGTGCCACCATGGCCAGCTAATTTTTGTATTTTTAGTAGAGACGGGGTAAAACCCCGTCATGTTAGCCAGGCTGGTCTTGAACTCCTGATCTCAGGCAATCCACCCACCTAGGCCTCCCAAAGTGCTGGGATTACAGGTGTCAGCCTCGGCCCCTGGCCTCAACTTTCCGTTTCAACTTGCCAGAGGTCAGCAGCCTCATGACTCTTCCTGGCACCCAACTTAGGTCTAGATTTACTACCTGATGAGTCAAATTTCCAAAGGCATTCCCATTTCCTCTCTGATACTCATGTGTCCTCCTTCCTCGTTTCTTTGCTCTGCTCCTTCCTCTTGATAATTGCAGTCATCCTCCCAACTCCTGCTACCACCTCTGTCATTCCCAATCTCCAGTGAATACGACGGATTTGAAGGACAACGTGAAACAGACATTCCTTCTGGGTTAGTTTGCTTGGGCTTCCATAACAAAGTAACTCAGGCTGTCGGGTTTAAATAATAGAAACTCATTTTCTCTGGGAGAAAGAAGGCTACAAGTTCTGGAAGGCTGGACATCCAAGAACAAGGTGTTGGCAGGGCTGGTTTTTCCCACAGCCTCTCTCCTGGCCTATCTTCTGATTGTGCCTTCAAATGGTCTCCCCCCTGAGTCCACATCTCCCTTCTTTCTTGTAAGAATCCCAGTCACATTGGATTGGGGTGCACCATTTTAACTTAATTACCTCTGCAAAGACTCCATCCCCCAATACAGTTCCATTCTGAGATACGGAGGGTTAGGACTTCAACATCTAATTTTTTGCAGGGGCTGGGGAGGAACAAAATTCAGCCCATAACACCACCCTTTGTTATTCAAGAGCTGTTAGGAAAAAAGTAATCAGAATTCCTTCCATTTTGCTGAGTAGTGGATAGACACAGTTTTACAGCTAGAAGGCTAACATTTCCTCTTCTCCTATCAGAGAGTGTTGGAGTCTTGACTGTGGCTGACAATGGTTAACTGTCGTCTCAACTTCCAGTTCCCCTTCTTCCATTTTCAACTTGTCCTGGTCTTATCCTCCACATTCCACCGTGCTGGGTGCTGGTGAGCCTGGGCAGACTGTGATCTCATGCATTTGTCAGTGATGAGTTTAGGTCTGGTCATGTGTCCCAATGGAAGGAAGGTCTGCTGGGGGATTCTGGGGGAAAGTTTGCTGTTAAGAGGTTTAGAAATTGGCTGGGCACAGTGGCTCATGCCTGTAATCCCAGCACTTTGGAAGGCTGAGGCAGGTGGATCATGAGGTCAGGTGTCTGAGACCAGCCTGGCCAACATGGCAAAACCCTGTGTCTACTAAAAATATAAAAATTAGCCAGGCCTGGTGGTACATGATGCATGCCTATAATCCCAGCTGCTCAGGAGGCTGAAGCAGGAGAATCATTTGAACCTGGAAGGTGGAGATTGCAGTGAGCTGAGATCACACCACTGCACTGTAGCCTGGGAGACAGAGTAAGACTTCATCTCAAAAAAAAAAAAAAAAAAAAGAGATCTAGAAACTGATGCTTCCTTTGCATCTCTATTGGGTCTCTGTGAGATGTTAATTTCTGTGCCAATATTGCCGTCCAAAGGGGACCTGAAGAAAGGGCCCGCTAACACATCAAGAAGAACATTGTCTGGAAGAGATGGAAAAATTTTTTGATGATACCAATGAACCACTGAATCCACCCATCTGAGCGCCCACCCTACTGCTACATTTGTTATTTGGTGAGACAAAACTTTTTCATATTACTTAATCCACTTGAAACAGATTTTTCCTACTTTCACCCCAAAAGCATACTAACCAATAGAAAGGCTTCCAGCCACTTACTGGTACTCACTCACCACTCATGCTTCCTGATTCAGTTGTCCCATTTGTAAAAGAGGTAACGACACTTACTCTGTGGCATCACTGCGCAACGTGAGTGAAATGTGTCAGGCAAGGTGCCCAACTCAGAGCCTCATAAAGAGAAAGTGTCTGATGCACAGAGGCCACTTCTAGCTTTTGCTCTTCCAGGGGCTTCTAGTAGCTTGCACATGGCTCTCCTTGGACCTCCTGCCTATGTACTCACAAGCAGAGCAGCTCAACAATTTGGGCTACTGGTGGTTTTGTTCACAGCACTTTGGGAGGCCCAGGTGGGGGGTTCACTTGAGTCCAGAAGTTTGAGGCTGGCCTGAGCACCATCGTGAGACCCTGTCTCTACAAAAATCGAAAAATTAGCAGAGCATGGTGGTGCATGCTTATAGTCTCAGCTGCTTGGGAGGCTGAGATGGGAGGAGTACTTGAGCCCAGGAGGTTAAGGCTGCAGTGAGCTATGATTGTGCCACTGCACTTGGGCCTGGGAGAAAGAGCGAGACCCTGTCTCAGAAAATAAATAAGTAAGTGGGGAAAAAAGAACTAGTGTGAACTATTGACCTAAAAGTAACCACCATCTCTTTTTTTTTTTTAAGCAAAAAGAATTCGTTAATCTATAGAAATCTCCCTTTCCTGAAATTGCTCACTGGGCTAGACTTTCTTATCTGGAGCTTTCTAATACAGGAGATGTATATGAGGGGGCTCATCGCTGGGCCAAAGACCACCAGCGGGGGTGTGTCCTGCCTTTCTCCACCCTCTCTTCTGTTGTGTTTCTGCCACTGTCCTCTCCCCACCTCCTGCCCTCTCTGCCCTGACCAGGTACCTCATACAGTGCTTTCCAAAGGAATGGTCAGCAAGTACTTATTGAGCAAATGCTTGGCTGTAGGAACCCCTGTGGCCCAGGCTGAGGAGGGAATGGACGCAGGAGGATGGAGAGGGAGAAGCTGAGGAAGTACATTCCTGGGAAGTGCTTTGTAGTCATCAATCTCTTTGGTTTTCTCTCTACCCAGTCTTGAATGTTGGGATGCTTGCTGATGCTGGGGGAACTCGAGGGTGCCCAGACGGCCCAGCCCTTACAGAATGGTTATATAAGGACATAGGTTCCTTACACACCTAGCAACTTACTAATTGCTTAATCTATGCCAGGCACAATACGCCAAGTTTTATAATCCCATTTAACTGTCACAATTCTAAGCACAAGAAACCCATTTTATAGATGAAAATATTAAGGATCCAAGGACTAAAGTGACTTGTTCAAGGCCTTATCACTGGTAAGTAGAAAAGGCAAATACCAGAGCCTGGGTGTTTATATCCAGGAGTTAATGAGTTTGATGGCTGTTCAGTAGTCAGGACATTGCAGGAGGACCCAGTGGTATGGCAGATGGTCAATCTGATGGACCCTCCCAAGTGTGATAGAACAAAAGCAGCTCTAGGGGAGGAGGTGCAATCACCTGGCCCTGGGCAAATCACAGAGATCCTGGCACTGTTTATTCATCTGAAAAATTTGCATACACATATCAGCCATATCTTTCTCTTGAGATCACTGCAAAAATCAGATGGGTCAAATCTATCAAAGTACATGTAGTACCACCAGCCTCTGGCACCAGATTCAGGGACCATATCTTGTTCACTCTTGGAACACAGTAGGTGCTCAATAAATAAGAAATCAAGGAAAGCAAAACAAAGCCTACTTCTATGTCTTTAAAAGAAACGCTCTGCTTCTCATCTGTCAACTGTGATCCTCTTCTTTTTCAATTTTTCTTCCTTTTGTGTCCCCCTTCCTCCTTCCAGTCAACCCATAGCATTCACCTTGGGCCTGGCTGGCCACACCTCAGTGGGTGCTAACCGGCGAGCCCCAGCTGGTGTGCACTGGGCCACCCACGAGCCCTGGACAGCCTGGTTGCGATGACCAGAGCTCACTAGTGACAAATGGGCTCTCTGTGTCTGTGACCTGGTGGGGACAATTAATCACCAGGAGGTGCTCTTTCTGCATTATAGATGGCCAAGAGCACCCCTTAGAGTCAGGAAGGCCAAAGCTGTAGGAGGGTTTGTTGGTTTGTTTATTTGTTTGCAAAGTAGAGAGACAAAAGGAGGTGGAGGGGTAGGGGGAGGTTTGAGAGAGACTCGAGAAAAAGGAAAGATCAAAAACGAAAAATGGAGCAAGAAAGGTGATAAATGGCCTGGGCTGGAGGGTGGCTGCCCTGTCTGGCCTCAGGAAATCACATGAATGAGGGTCAGTAAAGAACCAGTCAGAATTATGAAAACCATTCTGATAGTCACAGAGTTTGAATGCAGTTCTATAGTCAGAGCACCCAAGGATGTCTTCAAATTATATTCATAGGGTGTGTGTGTGCATGTGTGTATGTGACAGAGACAGTCACTCATGTGTACACGCACTGATGAAGAAATACGTGTATGTGGGAGGTTTGTAGGAAAAAATATGAAGACTGCATGAGCTGCATAGAAACCAACGTGCTATTAACAGATACCCATTATACCTGTTTTTAATCACAACATGAACATGTGAGGAAAGCAGTCACCGCATACTCCAAAGACACACCTTGAAGGTTCTCTTTGCATCCTCAGAAAGTGCCAGAATCTGCTGTAAGCAAAAATCTCAAAGCAATCCAAGTCAGCACCTTTTCCTTCCCCAAGTTCTGCCCGCATGCATAAAGATGTCAGTGTGTTGATTATTCTGATTAGACTTTTAGTGTAATTTACGGGGTCCAGCCATTGTGCCTGGGTGTCTGGCCTGCACTTGCTACCCTGACGATGCCATTTTTAAAATGTCAGCTCAGCTGTGATTCATGGCTGATGCTGGTGACATTGCTGCTGATCTGAAAGAGTTAGGCAGCAATATTTAATTAAAGAAAAAAGAGAGAGAAGAAGAAGAAGAAGCCGAAGGAAAGGAGAGGGAAAAACCTAAAAAGAACTAAATTTTGTGGCTGGAAAGATCAGCATCTCCAAACAAGGAAGAGGCATTGCAAATACAATGTGTTTTTACTTATTTGTGGTGCTATGTCTCCCTGTCACTCGTCAGCGGTAAGGTCATCCTTAATGAGTGAGACAGTTGCTCACATCCCATTCACCATCATTCCAGGGCTCTCATTCCCTCTCTTTGTGGGGATTCGCTGGGAGGTGGAACTGTCATTGCCTCTGGCTTCTGTCCTCACTGTGTATTGGTGGCCTACCTGCCACCCAGCTCGCTGATGGCAGCAGTACCTGGCCACCAGCTACCTGCCCCCACCCAGACAGTCTCTTCCCAGCTGGCAAAAGGCCATGCTCATTTACAAGCTCCTAGCTCCAAGATGCTACGCCAGATCTACGGTGAATGAGTCCTGTGCCCTACGTGTTGGTGGTACAAATCCAGCCCTACCAGCAGCAACGGTAGCCACTGACTAGCAGTAAGACAGGTATTCCCCCAGGCCTTGTGAATTTATTTAAATGGAAGAAAAATTATCCCTGAAAACACACACGCACGTGGCAGGCACCTGTAATCCCAGCTACTTGGGAGGCCAAGGCAGGAGAATTGCTTGAACCCAGGAGGCAGAGGTTGCAGTGAGCCAAGATCATGCCACTGCACTCCAGCCTGGGCAACAGAGCGAGATTCCTTCTCGCACGCATGCACAAACGCACAAATGTAGACATACACATATGATTTGGGAGATCTACTAAACCGAGTCCCTTTGCCAGGAGTGAAAGGACAGAATGTCTCATTAATGGGAAGGCCACAGTGAACGGAGGTGGGAGAACTGGAGCCAGCCTTTGTCCACGCCTGCGGGAGCCGGGCTATTGTCTTCCAGGTTCCCCTTCCCCAGTGACCCCAGGGTCCGGGGCACACATGCCAGCCTTGAACTCTCCGTCTGTCTCTCCCACCATATTAATTACTATTCCCTTTGGTCAGGCTAAGAAAACAGCCTCGGCTGCATTAGGACTAATTAAGAAGAGTGAGCTTCCCATTCTGGCAGGCTGCATCAGTCCCTGCAATGCGCGGGCCAGGAAGGGGCCCTGACAATCTTATTACCGCAGAAGAAAACACCTCCCTGCACTCCGTCCAACCCCCAACAGTGAGTTCACCTCTTCCATTACAAATGCATCTGCCCCCAGCCCCCAGCCACCAGCGAGGACGGCCTGGGTCAGCCAGGCGTGCAGGGCCGAGGAATAGCCACGTTTCCTTAAACCAAGGGGAGTTAGCAGAACAAATGCAGGGTCATGTCCATTTCCAATTCCATCTGTTGCCTTCCTCCTCCCTCCCCACCATAAATAAATTAATAGACAGATAGAGAGAGACGGAATAAATATGGATCACTACATGTCATTCTCCCTTAAACCTACCACACTCTCCGCTGATGCTCACAAGTTTACAACCTGCTCAGGAGTTGAATCCAATCCTGTGGATTCCAGAGGGTTTGAGGCCCTTCGAGAAGGATCTGAAGACAGTAATTACTTGAATTTTCTTCTCCGTTGTGTTCTCGATGTCACCCTCACCATATTAAATGTCCAGTGAATACTACGGGGGCCCCGGACTGACTCTAGCCACTGCCTGCTCCCGTCTGTCCTTCACGAGGCCACCAGAGTCATATTCTAAAGGACACCTGGGTATGCCACTGGCCTGGTTTACAAAATACCCCGTGGACCCCTCCATGCCTAGAGGAAAACTCTTAGCATGGTTTACAGGCTCTTACACCCTGGGGAGGGCCTGCCTTCCTTTTTCATCTTTTGTCAATTTCATAGACCATATCTAGAAACTCTCCCAATCACCCTGTTCTGGGGATAGCAGCACAGAAGCTCTATGGTTCAAATGGACAAAGTAGGTAAAGCCAGCTATAGGAGAGTGTAGCTGATAGGAGAGTCCAGCCTCCCCTCATGCCCAAAGGGACAGCTGCTACGCATGTCCTATCAAATATCATTTAGAAATAAAAACATTCAGATTTTTTTTTTTTTTTGAGACGAAGTCTTGCTTTTTTGCCTAGGCTGGAGTGCCGTGGTGCCATCTTGACTTGTTGCAACCTCTGCCCCCCAGGTTTGAGCAATTCTCCTGTCTCAGCTTCCTGAGTAGCTGGGATTACAGGTGCCTGCCACCATGCCCAGCTAAGTTTCATATTTTTAGTAGAGATGGGATTTCACCATGTTGGCCAGGCTGGTCTCGATCTCCTGGCCTCAAGTGATTCGCCCGCCTTGGCCTCTCAAAGTGCTGGGATTACAGGCATGAAGCACCGTGCCCTGCCAAGACCTTCAGACTTTTTTTGAGCCAATTTAAAAAAATGTAAAATTGCCAGATTTTAAACGCTGAGAACTAATTAAAATTTGAAGATGGAACAAAACACGTCGACACACGGGCCCCCGGTGGGAATTCTGCTCACTAGTCCGGTTATCCGTAGCAGGCTGCTTACAGCTCCCTGGGAAAACCAACCATCCTTACTCCTCCACAGCTGGCTTGGGCTCTGCCTTCCCTGACTTGTGTCATTGACGAGAGCCTTCTCTTCCACTCGTTTGTTTGTTTGACAAAGGGCCTTGCTCTGTTGCCCAGGCTGGAGTACAGCAGTGTGATCTCTGCCCACTGCAGTCTTGACCTACTGGGCTCAAGCGATCCTCCTGCCTCAGCCTCCCAGATGGCTGGGATGTAGCACGCACCACCACACTTTACTAATTTTTTTTTACATTTTTTTGTAGAGACAGGGTCTTGCTATGTTACCCAGGCTGGTCTCCAACTCTTGGCCTCAAGTGGTCCTCCCTCTTTGGTCTCTGAAAGCACTGGGATTACAGGCACGGGTCACTGTGCTGGTCTTCCTCCACTCAACTCAGTACAAACTGCCATCTCCTGCCTTGGCTTGGGGTTCCCAGGTACACTAGTATGCCCAGTGCCATTTGAATTTTGGTTAACAATGAATCAATTTAAAGTATGCCCTAAATATTGTATCAGACAGACTGAAAATGATACACTGTTTATCTAAAATTTAAATGTAAGTGGGTGTCCTTTATTTTCTCTGCTAAATCTGGCAAACGTACCTCAGCTACACCACACCCGCCTTGCATTCTTTCTGGGCATTGTTCTAGGTGCTGGGGATATAGCAGGAAACAAAACAGATCAAAAGAAAATCCTGGGCAGGTGCAGTGGCTCACACCTGTAATCCCAGCACTTTGGGGGGCCAAGGCAGGCAGATCATCTGAGGTCTGGAGTTCAGGACCAGACTTACCAGCATGGAGAAAACTCATTTCTACTAAAAACACAAAATTAGCCGGGTGTGGTGGTGTGTGCCTGTAGTCCCAGCTACTTGGGAGGCTGAGGCAGGAGAATTGCTTGAACCCAGGAGGCAGAGGTTGCGGTGAGCTGAGGTTGCGCTCTTGTACCCCAGGCTGGGCCACAAGAGCGAAACTATCTCTCAAGAAAAGAAAAGAAAAGAAAAGAAAAGAAAAGAAAAGAAAAGAAAAGAAAAGAAAAGAAAGGAAAAGCCCTTTGCACATGGCGCTTCTGCTCTGCAGGCAGAAGAGAGGGTTTCCTTTTCTATTCCAACATCATTTTGGCTCAAAAGTTATGAGGAGTAAGGACAAGTAGCACTGGTTGGAGCCCTGGCTCTACCTCCTGTCCCCTGTGTTGCAGAGCCTGTGAGGTGTTAATGTCACCATCACGGAAATGAGCGACAGTGCCTTTGCTGCAGGCCATGAACAGGGGAGGTGACACATACATGCTTAAGACCACGTCTGGTATGAAGTAGGTGGCCAGTGCATTGAACCTGGTGACACATGACACGATCCTTTGTTTCCATTTCTGTGCCCCCCTTAGCCCAAGAAGTCTCTCAAAGGAAGGTATGGTGCACTAATTACCTTCGTGCTCCCAGGGCCCAGCACGTTGTTGGCGCACAGTGGGGACGGAATGGGTCGGCTAGTGGGTCACAATCATGGCCACTGTAGAACATAAGGTGTGGATTTCCACTGTCTCCACATAAGCAGAGAGAAATGGACATTTAAAGCAAGTTTCATGATAAAGAAGGACAGACATCTAATGACAGAGAAAGAGGGGTTGCTTTCCTTACACCAGTAAGTTCTTCAGAACTGCCGAGTTCTGACTTCTGAGAACCAAGGTTACCCTGAGCACAGGTGAAGTTCATCTTTAAAATCAAAGTGCATCTCTGCCTAGGTGTGGATGAAGATTCCTAAGTGCCATAAATAGAGTTTGGTGGTCTTCAAACTTTTACCATCTCAGAGCCCATTTTTCAAAAGAAATTTGACACTGGGGATAGCAAATGCATGGTTTCCAGGCCATTATTCTCCCATCCCGTACCTGTTGATTACAGCGCTCTCTCTCATACATCCTAGACTTGGCCTTGGAGACTTCCACACGGCAATCTAGGCAGCCCCTGTTAGGTGGCTGGAGTTAGCATATAACTCCATCTGATAGACTGGATATTGAAACAGACAATACAAACCAGACCGACTGGAGCTAGACCCTGACGAAGGGGTGAGGAGGCCAGAACCCGACCCACTTTCTTCCCCTCTGAAGGCTCTTGAGCATCCTATGTGATCCACTGATTGAGTCGATTTGTTCTGATCCCTCCAAATCCCAGCACTTCAAGATTCATGCGTCCTGTTATTCACGTACAAAGAGACAGTTTCCCACATGCAGGAGCTCTTGTTTGTCACCTTGTGCCTCTTTGCCATGTCATTCCTGTTCACTGGATCAAGCTGTAAGCAGACACCATTAAAATACAGAAAGACCCACTGCTGTACCCACAGCAATGTCGGCAACAGGGACTGAGCAGCAGAAACTGTTTGTGATCATAAGGGCATCTTGGAATCATTCTGGCTTTTTTCTAACTTGGACTGCAAGAGGGTACATGAGTCTCCAGATAGACGGGTTTTATTGAAGAGACTTTCAAGCTCTCCTGCCTCCCCACAGCTGACCCGACATAGAGACAGTTAGGAATCATCTAATTAAAAACACAGATCATTGCAGTACCAACTAGACTCATATTGAGATGATCACTCCATCAGCTCCCGCTGAGGTCCTGCCATGACTAACACCCGGCCAAGCCACAGGAGGGAGAGGCTGGGGCCTCACCAGTGTCCTAAGAGCCCTGCCGTGTCCCTGAGTTTCTCTCCTGGCTGGGTGGATACAAAGGACAGGCAGGACCATTTATTCAGCTCAAGGTCCTCCGTGGAGCAGAACATGCAGGCAGGTCCGGGCCCGCTGCCATGGAGCCGCCACTGGGTATTACTATCACTCCAGACAGCAGCACATCCCCTGCAAAGAGAGATTTGAAACCCCACAAGCTCAGCCCTCCACCCCCTTGTTCTCCCAGACTTATAAAAATAGAAAGAACACATGTTCCCATTAGTCACTTGCTTCAGGGCTGCTGTGGGGTATAAGCACGCAGTCCGTACACTGGAACCAAATTTGAATATCATTTGCATCTTGCAGGTAGACAATGGGCACCGCATCAAAGACACACGCAATCCCCCCTCCTCTCCTCCTCAGCAAGGCACCCAATGAGGCAGACCAAATGACATTTCCTGGGAACAAGGCCTATCATTTGTTAAGTGTTGAAATCCACTTGATAAAGGCCCCTCCTGGCAGCCGAGGCCCACCCCAGCTGGAGAGGCATTCTGAGAGGCTTTTAATTAAACTTTTGCTTGCTAAGAGCAGTTTGCATACACACAGGGGGACCACGCTCCTGGGGGAGCCATAAAGACTGCCACTTCCTTTGCCCCTGTGTGTCTTTAACTCTCTGAGGTTGCGAGGCAGAAACCCAGCCTGTGCTGGCAATGATGCTTCTGGAAGGGCCTGAGGAACGACCCTGCCACGGGAGACAGAGCTGAGCCCACTCTGTGGCTGCACGGGGCTTCCTGGGTGAGCCGTGACTTTCTGGCCACCTGTGTCACTCCCAGAGCAGTGGCCAAAGTAAAAGCCAGAGAGGACGCGGCTGTGCCGGGGGTTATGTCACGGTACAGCCAGAGGCAGAAAGCCTGGGAAAACCTTCAGACCCTACAGGTGGGTTAGTTATTGACCTGCATGTCCCTTCTGGGAGGAAGGGAAGCTGGAAGAGCAGGAGTCATCCTTTGTGGCTCTGACCTCCCTTGACCTGACCTTTGTAACTCTATCAGGACTAGTGGTCAGTAGTTATCAACTGTCAATAAACCACCCAAACACACACTGTAATTCAGAATACGGGGAGGCCCATCTATTTGCAGATCGATCTTGGACTCGAAAGTTGACAAAATGCAGGGTCCCTTGTCTTCTTATCATAATATTGAAAATATGTGCTGCGACAAATTGAATGATCTACACCTCTCACGCCCCACTCCTGGGGCCCTCAGTAAATACAAGAGGATTGATTGAGATGAAAGGTGAACGGGAGGTCTACGGTGTTCCTCTAAGGACACCCAAGCCGCTGAAGCAGGAGCTGAGGGCTAATTAGTCCATCTCATTAAGTTTATCTACTAAGATCCTACAGAAACAGGGAAGCGCTACCCTGCCCCAATTATCTGTGTCATTTAAAAACAATCTGCATCTGCTTGAATAACTGAGGCAAAAACAGATGCTGGAGACATTAATGATCTATTTTAATAGAAATTTCAAGTTCCTGGCTTCTCTCCCTATCCCTTTCCACTTGACTTGGCTCGTGTTGACTCATCTACGATTGGCGGTTTTTTGTTTGTTTCTTTTTCCTGCAGAAAACTACGTGTTTTTGGAGGTGGTCAGGTGACGTCATTGGGGATGATCTCAAGATGTGGATCGGGGGCTGGGAGTGCGGGGCTGGCCTTCTGTTCTCCAGATGATGGGACAATGGGGAAGGCAAGGAAGGTCAGCGACTTTAGCAGTCCTCTGGGTAGATCTGAGGTGCCCACTCAAACTGGCAAAATAAGCAGCTTGGCTAGCACTTTCCAGTCAGTGGCTGGCATGGCTATTTATGCTGGGCATTGCAGGTAGGAGTCACACTTACCTACTAGAGTCATCGGTGGGGGGGATTCAATGAATGAATAACTCTGAAATGCATCAGTAGTGTCTGGCAGACAGTAAACAGGAATCAATACATGTTAGCTGTTATTAGTGATATTTTGATGTTATGAGGATCGCGGGATCATCCTTATTATTCTTATTATTTTTGAGACAGAGTCTTGCTCTGTCACCCAGGCTGTAGTGCAGTGATGCAATCTCAGCTCACTTCAACCTCTGCCTCCTGGGTTCAAGCAGTTCTCTGCCTCAGCCTCTCCAACAGCTGGGATTCCAGATGCCTGCCACCATGCCTGGCTCACTTTTGTATTTTTAGTAGAGACGGTGTCTCACTATGTTGGTCAGGTATGTCTTGAACTCTTGACTTTGTGATCCACCCGCCTTGGCCTCCTAACGTGCTGAGATTACAGGTGTGAGCCACCGCACCCAGCCTATCCTCATTATTTTTTAAACTGGCTAGCTGGCTGGCTGGCTGGCACTGTGTTCAGCTTTCAGGTACACCTAGGCAGAGTTTTACCAGGTCATACCTGCAAAGAGCGTTGGCACAAAGGAGGTAAAGCAGGTTTCTCAGGCTTGGAACTCTTGCTATTTTGAACCAATTCATTCTTTGTTGTGGGATCTTCGTGTCCTTAGATGCCAGTAGCATTTCTCTCCCCTCATTTGTGATAATCAAAAATACCCCCTAAGCATTGTCAAATGCGCCCTGAAGGGCAAAGCTGCCTGGGGTGAGAAGCTCTGGGATAAAGCCACGGTCATGAGTCATAGTTCCCAGTTCAGGCCTCACCTGCTATCCTAGAACCCAGGCCTCCACTCAAGTTCTCCCCTGTCCTGGGTTGAGGCTCACGGGTACTCACCATGAGTCACCCTCAGGACCCTAGGAATCTGCCATTTGAGGTCAGGGACATCTGCTACTGGGTGGCCTCTGCAGACCTCAAGGGAAACCTCCCAGCACCAGTGTCTGGCCCAGAGCCTTGTTACCAGCTGAGGCTCCCTGGATGGGTGGCGAGTGCTCTCACGGCCCACACATTGGCAATGGCGGCTATATTAGTCCATTTTCACACTGCTGATGAAGACACACCTGAGACTGGGTAATTGATAAAGAAAATGAGGTTTAATGGACTCATAGTTCCACGTGGCTGGGGAGGCCTCACAATCATGGCAGAAGGTGAAAAGCACATCTTACATGGCAGCAGACGAGAGAGAATGAGAGCCAAGTGAAAGGGGAAACCCCTTATAAAACCATTAGATCTCGTGAGACTTATTCACTACCACGAGAACAGTAGGGGAGAAGCCACCTCTATGATTCACTCATCTTCCACCATTACTTTCAATGGCAAACACCGCAATTACTTTTACACCAACCTAATACCTTATTATGCAGATGAAAAAGCTCAGGGCCAGAGAGATTAACTGATTGGTTCAAGGTCACACAACTAACTAGTAATGAAGGCAAGGGCAAAATGCTCAGTTCCCTTGCTGTTGTCTATCTTTAACTGCCAAACTGCAAAAAGTATTGTAGCCATTAATTAATTTCAGGAAAGGGGTTTTGTACAACATGCCTTTGTATCTGACACTGGTATAAGGGATTTTCATATATGATTGTGGTAGAAAATTGAAGCGTATCCCTTCATGCCCCAAAGTGCTATTTTTATTTTAAATATTTCAATGAAATAGTCCTAAGATACATTAAACGGGAACACTGCAAAGACTTTTACCGAATCAGTATTAATGTGTGCATTTTGCATGGCACCCTTTTCTTCCTGTAAGACGTTTCTCCCTACTACTTTTAACGTTTTAAGTTTGTTCCAGATAGTCAAAATGACTATCTATAATTTCTATATAAATGACACAGTTATTGTCGATATTTTCACCAACAAGACTATGTTTACTAGTATGCGGAGGCTAAAATTGTTTCCAATTAGGGAATACTAATCAAAACAATGTCACATCTCACTATTTCCCACGTAAGCCCTGTTTGCAAAGTTTCCCGTTAAGCATGAATGTGTTTTAACTTTTTCAAAATATTTGGAAGCCAAAATGGTCTTTGCAAACTCCTCTGTAGTCTTTCTTATCGTGCGACTTTCTTAAACCACTGGACACCAAATATAGTAAGGACGATATTCTCTTTCAACATTAATGTTCAACTTTTGATTTGGCTTCTTTTTCTTGAGTTGGGTATTCTAATAGAGTTTGATTTGAATGTCAAGTGGTCCTGGGATTGCTCTAAACCTTAAAAAATGGCAAATGTGAGGCCATCAATTTTATGTCCAAGGCAGAGGAATGTCAAAGTATATTTGCCTAATTCTGTGGTTCCGGTTTATCACTCTCTCCCATGCCTGCAACTCTTAGCTCCAGAGAATTTCAGCTCATCAAGAAAAAGTACGGAATCAGGCTTGATGACATTATCACAAAGTCAGATTAACAGCAAATGGAGGAAAACAAAAATGGGCTCTTCCCTGGTAAAGATGTTTCTCTGCAGAAGGGTGGGTGCTGATAATGCAGTCACTGGGATAAGTCCATCAATCACTATGACCTCACAATGCTTCAAATATAATCTTGGGCATTTGAACCAAAGCAACACAAATCAGAAAAAGAGAGCATAAGAAGCAAGTTACAAAAAGCACATAACTAGATAAAAGAAAGAACCATCCAAATGTATTTTAAGTTGTAATGGATTAATACTTTTTCATGTTGACAGGGAAAAATAATAAACATCAAATGCACGTTACATTACGCATCTATGCATTGCCTCTGGATTGTACAAAGTTCAAGAATGAAGCAAAATTCCTGATATAGTGACGAAGTGGAGGAATAATCATATATTTATGACAACTCTTAATTATTATTGCTAAATGTGTATTAAATTAGAATCTCAGATCCTACAACCTCTTTCCATCTTTTCAGCATCCTCCTGAAAATTTGAGAATAAAATGTGTGGTAATTGCCCCAACAATTTCTTCATGGAAACTTCCTACCTACCTAGAGAGTGATGGTGTTTTCTACTGGAGAGAAAATCAGACTTACAAAGCAGCAAGAGAAGTGACAGCCAGGACCAGAGACAAAGGTGACAGAGGCACAAAGCAGTGAAGCCAGCAGCTCCCATAGCACTGAGAGTGCAAACCTGTGAGTGATAGAAAGCCAAAAAGGAAGGAATGGAGATTTGGACAGGAGCAGCGCATCTGTCTCAGACCATCACAGGGTATACAGCCTTGGGGGTTTTTGCCTTCCTCCCCATATGAAAGCAAATTAATGGAAGCCAGCTTTCTCTTTCCTGGAAAAACTCTCTGAGGGTCTAGTGTCAGCAATAGAGGCGGGGTAAGAAATCCATCAGCTGTGTTACTTGCTAGAAAGTTAGAAGAGTCAGCCGGCAGAAGGGTGATGCTGATCGCGCTCCTTAGTTGAACAGGCTGCTGAATGATGAAACACAGTTTGGCATATTAAAAGAGCCACCTAGGAGATGAATTAGTGGGTCTGTTTTTTCATGCCAGTTTTGTTCATCTCCTTTTGCCACTTTGAGCTCAGAGGGCTCCTGCAACTGACTTTCATCTTGAGATGAAGTGCGCATTTAGGAATCACGAGAATGGAATCCTGCAGCCCGGTTTATCTGGACCTCTACTTGTGCCAAAGAGCAACCAAACGCAAAAAATCACTGAGCTACTTCTCAATGCTACACTGTTTCATTCCCTGTGTGATGTATGGAAAGCGGCCTACAATTATACAATTATGAGTGTTTATTTTTGTTGCCAGTCAGATTGCCTCCTGGAAAATGGAGGCTGTTAGTCTACATGGCTCATCCCCCTTCCCCTTTTCAAGATATTTTGCTGATCTGCTTTGATTTCTTTTTAGCAGCCTGCTGATGCTCCTCTTTAAGCATGCTCCTCAGAGTTTGAGGGGCTCAGAGGTGTGTGGATTGCTGAAATTGGACTTACGTGGCATATTTGCCTTGAAAGGCTGAGGCTTGTATAAAGAGGCCCCTGGTAGCTGACTGTCAGTGGGGCAGAAAGGGGAGAGAAAAAGAAAAACCAAGGAGGTGGACCAAGGCGTCAAAAGAGGTTACGGCATAGGCACAGGGTCGAGATGGAGGAATACGCATGGCTGTTAGCAGTCAAGTGTGTTGTTCCTAAGTACATGGAAACTAAGTGAGGGTTCATCAATGGAACAGTACATGATTTGGAGGAGTAACCACAGAGTGTTTACTGAACAGCCAAACTGCCTGGCAGCACCCCACATGACCGTCCAATGACTTTCCCAGAAGTGCAAATCAGAACGTCAATAAGACACCGCCAGTTTCCAAGTCCTATCTCATTGCACATAAACTGAAAGTCTCAACAATCAATACCGTGTTACTGGATTACAATCAGAATTCAGTGTAGCAACACCCAGACAAACAAGCATGTCCAAGAGGCATTTAAGTCCATCGGTGAACTCCAAAAATTTGACATGGGATGAGGTGATCAGCCCATCAATTTGGGAGACAGAAAATGAACACAAGACAGAAAACCTGAAGTCAATCTGCTTTTTTTTTTTTTTTTTTTCCAATAGACCCATTTGGCACCAATTAACCATTCCCATTTCTCCATCACTGCCATGAAAATCTCCAGAAGCTCTGAGTTTGTGTTAACTTCATCAGCTTCATCATTGACAGTCTGAGAGCTGGATTTCTAAGTCGGAAATAGCTGCTATTGATTCACAGTGGTGCCTGCCCCTACCTACCTTAGTAATGATTCCAATGAGATCTATGTGGCTAATTCCAATTCACTAACCACTATTTTGGAAGTAGATGAACATTTTCAGGACCTAAGGGAACCATTATGGCCAGCCTTTCAAATGGCTTTGAAAAAACCCATCAGTCTCTCAAAATCTGTTTAGCTGAACAAATTCCCCCAGCTCCCATGTGTACGAATACCACCACTCTGCTTTTCCTATCATCTGTCCCTCCCTCTTCATTGCTCTCATATTAGTAGATTAAAAGATCAGAAGTGCCATCTTTTAGCAAATGGATTCATCTTTAGTCACAGATTTCCATGAGGATGAACACAAAGTTATTAGGGAAGAGAGATAAGCACATTATTTGTATTTTAAGCTTGCTGTCTGATTTCTGTTTGATATGCCCTGATTTCTTTTAAGCACTGGGAACACATTTTCCAGGTTTATATAGGGGATGTTACATATCTAGAGTGCCATTTAGAGGATTACTAATTTACTAAATGGTACCCCAGTGCACTGAAAGAGTTAATTCTCTTCCAAGAGATAAGCAATTTATTTTCTATTTAGCAGCAGGGTGAGGCCCACTGCTTATAAACGGACTATGAGCCCCTTAGAGAGAGGGAGAGATGCTGTATAAATACAGGTTATAATAATTATAATAACTGTAATATAATATCAATCCATGGTGCTATTTTTATACATTGCCCTTCCTAACCTTTGTCTAAAAAGACCAGATCAACATCCTGAACTCCCTGTCATTTTTGCATGTGTCTTTGAAAAAACCGACGCCAAGAGGTATGCTGTGTCCTTTGGTCAAAGAGCCCATCCAGCCCACCAGTCAATCAACAGCTGTTCCCTAAACGCCATAACTAAACAGCAAGCACAGCCCACAACCTGCCTCCCCAGAGCTTCCAATGTAGGTAGGGTAATAATGATTCACCAGCAAACTCCAAGCTAGAGGTAACGATGCATGCCAACAGGAAGTTCACGCAAGTCCAGCTCAGAGGAGAGAGAAATCAGCCATCACCAACAACCCTGAGCTGGGAGTCAGTAACAACATGTATCTTCACCTTGGTTCAAATTCCAGCTCTACCATTGCCTAGTGGAGTAATTTCCAAGTTATTTACCCTCTCTGAGTCTCAATGTCTTGAAAAACCGTTGCCTTGAAATGGAGGGAAGATTCAGCAAAGTCCTATCTGCAAAAATACTTTATAAACTGAAATGTGCTACAGAAGCACAAATGTAAAAGCCTCCCTGAAACGCGCATCTTTTTGTGAAAAATGAAAATGACGGAATTCAACATCAGGTGTGGATGAAAACTTTCTCAACAGTTAGAGTCTTAGGATTCACTCTTAACGGGGCTCCAGGCCTCTCCCCTTCTCAAGAGAGACCCGAGTCAGTCAAGCAGGCAATGCCGGCTCTGAGTACCAAAACCGGAAGAAGGGAGGGTGGCTGTGTTTACAGATTACTGGAATGAAAGAAATGTTAGGGAGCTGAGACAAGTTTCTCTAAGAGAAGGCAAAGGGAAGGAAGAGGCTGGAAGGGAAGGGACATGCTTGTTAGTTTGCAGGGCTGCTGTAGCCACAGGGCTACAGGCTGGGTGGCTTCAACCCATTTATGCCTAAGGTTGCAATTTTTTGAATTTTTGTAATCAGACCTTGGAGATGACTTTCAGCAGTAGGATATAAATAACTCCCATATGCTTAGCATTCCAGTAATGGAACACTAGGCATAAGTGGGTTAAAGAACCAGAGAAATTTACTGTATCATAATCTAAAAGCTAGAAGTCCGAGATCAAGGTGTTGGCAGGGTTGGTTTCTTCTGCGGCCTCTCTCCTTCATATATAGATGACGCTTTTCTCCTTGGGTCTTTGTACTGTCTTTCCTTTGTCCCTATCAGTATCCAATTTTTTTTTTTTTTTTTTTTTTTTTTTTTTTTTTTTTTTTTGAGACAGGGTCTTGCTCTGCTGCCCAGGCCGGAGGGCTGTGGCATGATCATAGCTCACTTCAGCCTTAAATTCCTAGGCTCAAGGGACTTTTTTTGACTTAAAAATATGTGAACAATATTTTTAGTATAACTTTTTTGTGTACATAGGATACCATATAAGTAAAAAAAAAAATCCCATGAGGATTACGTAGGTGATTATAATAGCAAAGGGGAAAAACAGCGAGTGTCTCAGGATTGCATTGTGGATAGAATTCCTGGTGTATGGTACATCTCAGAAGAGACCTATTTCTTTGAAGGTGAGTGGCTGACTCCCCTCAGGGCCATGATCACTCTTCTCTTTCCCCACAGCCTCAGTAATTTTTTGCCAAAAGGCCCAGATATGAATAAAGAGGAGCAACATGAGCAAAGGATCCAGGCATATGGGCTGCAGTCTGCTGAACTTTGGCGATGGGCATTTGGGAAATTCCTGGGCTCAAAAGATTTGAGGCTGCAGCGAGCTCCTACCTCAGCCTCCCGAGTGGCTGGGAATACAGATGTGTGCCTGGATAATTTTTTATTTTATTTTTTTGTAGAGTCAGAGTCTCGCTACGTTGCCCAAGCTGTCCAGTTTCCTCTTCATCTAAAGACATCAGTGATATTGGATTAGGGCCCACCCTAGCATCTTCATTTTAAGTTTATGATGTATTTAAAAATCTTATCTCTGAATCTAGTCATGTTCTGAGGTATGGGGATTAGAATTTCAACCCATGAATTTTTGGAGGGCAGAATTCAGCCCATAGCAACATGTAAGTTCCTAGCTGGATCTGAAGCTTTCCTTATGTGACAATGAAAAATAAAGAAAGGAAAGAAACAGATCTGCAAGCAGGGGGTGCAGCCCTAATGTTGATGACATACTTGGAAAGATTTGAAAAGGAAGAAAATGGCTTGTAGATGGAAGTGCATCCGTAGGTACCTTTTTCTTAAAAAATAGACAATCCCCTCTGAGAGAATAATCAGAGTTCCTGGACACGGTAACGATGTACAACCTATTGCCTAGAACTTTCATGCAAACTTGTTGTAAAAGATGTTAGTTTCTTCTCTAAAAGCCTCCTCCAATGGACACACCACAAGATCACTTAGAGATCCACACTGACCATTTATCCCTTTGCCTAACGAAATGTTTTTCTTATGTCTGACCCAAATCTATTGCTAAAGAAGCCAAAGCTCAGCATTTTGAACCTTATGACTTTGGTGCATTTCTTCTCTTTCCCATTCCCTGCAAGTCTGTTTTTCTCCTTCCCTCACTTCCTCTCTATGGATATGGAGAATAATGATTCAAAAATATCCACAGAAAATGCCACCATATATTTAGCTAGTTAAGTTACTCCTTTGTTTTCTTTTCTTTTTTTTTGGAGACAGTCTAGCTCTGTTGCCTAGGCTGGAGTGCAGTGGCATAATCAAAGCTCATTGCAACTTCTACCTCCTTGGCCCAAGTGATCCTCCCACCTGAGCCTCAGAAGTAGCTGGAACAACAGGTGTGTGCCACCATGCCCAGCTAATTTTTCTATTTTCTGTAAAATAAAATAATTGCATTATTTTTTTATGATGCCCAGGCTGGTCTTGAATTCCTGGACCCAAGCTATCCTTCCACCTTGGCCTCCCAAAGTGCTGGGATTATAGATGAGAGCCACCACACCAAGTCCTTCTCTTTCTCCTATTTTAGTCAAATAAATATTATACCTTCTCCCACCACTGCCAACTGACATCCTAGATTTAGCTTTTCCTCAATAAAACATTAGATAGAATTCTCACACATTTTAAAAGAATGATTTCTAGTATGGATAATTTTGTCAAGTACCATGAAGTGAACAAGCTGCTGTCTCCTCTATGATGAATATACATACAGATCTGATCCCTTGGGTGGGACTTCTGAAGTATACTTGCCTTTTAAAACGTAATTTTCTGTATATACACTTTATTGTGCAAAACAGCTGATTAGAATCCCTTGACTGTATTCTATCTAAAATGACCATTTTCTCTATCATTTATCTCTACCTTATTCAATAAGTCTGGAAATCTTTTAAGTTTTTTTCTCTTAGATTTAATGTAACTTGGCACTTTTTAACCACAAAATCAGATCGTTCACAGAGCATAAATGGGATGCATTTTTGAGACTCCATTCAAATATGTGACACATATAGCAGCCAAAAGTTATGCTCCTTCAACAACTAAAATCAGTGTGATGCCTTTATGAAAGGGGATTATTTGAAAGTTGAATTCCAAGTGAGCACATAGGTATTAGTGGCCTCCACAAAACATGTGCTCTCTTTGGTGCATGTCAGATAGCAACTGATGGGGATGCAACTGAGCAACACTCTTAAGGCTCTCAAGTGAAGTATCCATGCAGCACCCACGCAGCATATAACACCATGCACATTGATTTTGACCTATGCTCACCTCTTATAACAATCTTTTCATATATAATGAATATAATTTAGAGGTACATATAGTTCTATATGTGTATATACAAATATCATTCTAATATATAATTCACGTGTGTGTGTGTATATATATATATATATAGAGAGAGAGAGAGAGAGTGCACACAAGCGAGAGCATGCACCCATGGTTTTTCCAGTTTTATTTACCAAAATAGCACCCCTTCACCATTTTTCAGGCCTCCCAAGATATTTCCCCTGAGTTTTTCATTGAATTTAAAGACATGTTATAATCACATCAACTAGAAGGATCAATGGTCAAGGTCTCTACTTGTTATCAAGCAGGAAACCACCCAAATGGAACTATCTAAGCAGCCCTGAGATCTTCCTTCCTCCCAGGTCTGCTCTACCCAGATGCAAGATGCCTGAAATTCACAATCACATTGTGTGCTCTGGCACAGGGGAAGAAAAGGTAAAATTTTCCTCTGGATTTGATCATTTCAGGGCACAGAAACCCAAATTCCAACCTCTGGAGTCTGCCTCATTGAGAGCTTTGACCTTCTGAGGCTCTACACTGCCTGTGCCTGTGGTGGGCAGGAAGTAAGAGGGAATTGACCCCGGGAGCAGGTGTCCAAATGCACAGCAGGGTTAGTGTATAAATACACCAGCTCCCTTTCCCTGAGGTGGTACAGCTATGAGGTGTGAATCCTACACTCTTCCATGAGTTTTGTCTTGAAATTAAGTTCCTGTTGCCAACAGTTGAAACTTGCTGGGTAATTTTCTCTTTATTATATCATCCTTCCCTTTTCTTGTTTGCTCCTCATGCTTCTCCCAGTTCCTGGGATCACCTTATAAATAAATGAATTTTACCTGAATACTTGTCTGAGGATCTGTTTCTGAAATGAAGACAATGGAGTCATTCATTTGGAATAGCCTAAGTATCACAAAGTTATCAACTATTTAAGTGTGGAATCTTAAATTTGAGGGGGAAATGGTGGAGTGCATTTGGATCACAGAATCTTCCTGCTCTGGAACATGGATGAAGCTGGAGTCCATTGTATTTGTCCTTTCTCATGGTGCTATGAAGAAATACCCAAGACTGGGTAATCTATAAAGAGAACAGGCTTAATTGACTCACAGTTCCTCAGGGATGGAGAGGCCCAGGAAACTTACAATCATGGTGGAAGGTGAAGCAAACATGTCCCTCTTCACATGGCGGCAGGAAGAAGTGCAGAGCAAAGTTGGGGAAAACCCCTTGTAAAACCATCAAATCTCATAACAGAACCCACTGACTATCACAAGACAGCATCAGGAAACCTCCCCCATGATCTAATCATCTCCCAAAAAGTCCCTCCCCCAACATTTGGGGATTACAATTTGGATTACTACTCAAGATGAGATTTGGGTTGGGACACCAAGCTAGACCATATCAGCCATTATTATCCTTAGCAAACTAACACAGGAATAGAAAACCAAATGCTGCATGTTCTAATTTATAAGTGGGAGCTAAATGAAGAGAACACATGAATACATAGAGGGGAATGACACACACCGGGGCCTACCAGAGGGTAGAGGGTGAAAAGATGGTGAGGATCAGGAAAAATAACTAATGGGTGCTAGGCTTAATACCCAGCTGATTAAATAATCTGTATAACAAACCCCATGGCACAAGTTTTACCTGTATAATAAAACAGCACATGTATCCTGAACTTCAAAGTAAAACAAAAAAGAACCTCAGCTCCAACATCTAATAAAAGGAACAAGGAGTAGTGGAAAAAATCAGGAAAACACCAGCAAGAGTCAAATGAAGAAAATGGTAAAACTTCAAGCCATAATCTTTAAAAAAAAAAAAAAAGTCAGCTGGGGAAGAGTGGGACAATGATTTTGGTCACCACAATGCTGCTTTTAACTGTACCCTGAATCCCAGAATGAGTAGAAAGAAGTAAAGAAAATACTTTGAATGTTCCCTGAATACCTCACAGTATGCAGAAAAGCAAGGCAAGGGGGTATATAGGCATCTTGGGTTGAGTCAGAAACGTAATTTCAAGATTAGAAGCTCTCTACCTAGCACTTTAAGACCTCAGCCTCTTGTCAGAGGCAGGAACGTTGCCTCTATACCGACATTTAACAGAATTTCATGAAAAGGACCAGAGTCCCAGGTTCTCTGAGACACAGCCCATGATAACACTTCTTCCCACTAAAGACCTAATACAGACAAGAGATAGAACATATTAAACTGCTGCTAAGAGGAAAAAAGGGTCTCAGGTAAAGCAAGAAGTTGGTCAAGAAGAATTCATTCAATATCTATTAGCACAAAGAGTTCTACATAGAGCTGCACGTACTAAGCAAGAACAAAATAAATAACAGCATGAAGGGAATTCTGTTTTTAATAATGGTAGGCTTGTCCTCTCAGACTAAACCTTCAGCTGAAAACAACTTCATTGTGCTGTAAAGAATCATAAAAACAGCTTAAAAGCATTGAGGAGTTGATGTGAGATCAACGAGTTGGTCAAAATGAAGGTCCTGCTAGAACCCTGAAAGAAAAGAACGGGAGAAGCATTCTTTATCCACAAGCAGTCGCCAATAAGGATATTTCCCAAATGAGCACATTTGGATGTTGGTTTTGACAGCCTTGCTGTGTTTGTGTGAAGACTGGGGGTAGCAGGTAGGGGCAGATATTAATGCTCAGAGTCCATCCAGGGTAACGAATCTAGTAAGAAACCTATTCACATTAAGTCAGGATCCCAAAGATTACACATTAAGGTTGAGGATAAAAACTTTAAAAAGGAAATGAGGCATGCAAAAGAGAGGAAACACCAATCTGGAAGAAAATACAACCCAAGGGAAAACAACTATCTTTTTTAGTATTATGCTATAGAATAGTTAAATATGGCACACATTTATCAAAATAGAAACTAGATGGTAAGCTATTAAAGTAATATAATGATATTTTTAAAAACTGTGGAGCTTAGGAAACAAATTAGGGATGAAAACATCACTGTAGAACTAATAAATTAACACAGATAGTATGGAGTAGACATAACTGAAAATAGACAAGCTGGTACAGAGAAAAGGCTTGAGAAAGTCTTTAGTGAATGAAAAGGAAAAGAGAAAAAATAAGGAAGGTAATAGAAAAAGAAGATAACAGATGTTCCTAGAGTAGTGAATGCAGCAGCCAGAAAAAATTCATATATAGGAGAAAAATGAATATACCTTAAAACAGGAAGGGGTGTTTTGTGTGTATGTGTGTGTGTGTGTGCACACATCTGTCTTCCTCTTTTAAGGCACATTCATTTTTCTCCTATACATGAATTTTTTTCTGTCTGTTGCATTCTCTACACACAGTATATTATATGAGAAACTGATATGAATTGCTTGCTCCTGAGTATATCTTAGTTTAAAGAACAAAGTAGTTATTCAAAAAAAAAAAACACAAGTACTGTATAAACAGGAAATTTAGATAAGCCTCAGTCTTTTCCATAACATCCAAAAGACAAGAAAGACATATTTACAACCTTCTAAAGAACAAGGAAGTATGTTTCATAGAATATAATGTCTAGTCAAGTTGATGTTTAAATATAAAAATAGTAAACTATTCTCAAACTTAGAGTATGACAACCATGGGCCCATGCATTAATCAAACAAAATATAACAACTGTATTATTAAAGGACAGTATTTAGTGATGTGAGACAATGGACAAAGGTCTAACAAAGTTTGAGGGAAAGAAAGTGTGATTCCTCAAATTTTATACCCAGCTAATGTGTCTTTTCATTTATTTATTTATTCTTATGTGTTTATATATTTTCTTAATTTTCTATGACTTCACAGTATACCTTGGGTATAAAGGCAATAGACATTCTTAGGCATACAAGAAATTAAGAGCATCTAAAGATCTTCTAAAAGTTCTTAAATATAAGCTGGGCACAATAGTTTGTGCCTGGAGTCCCAGCTACTCAGAAGGCTGAGGCAGGAGGATTGCTTGAGGCCAGAAGTTAGAGATCAGCCTGGCAAGACCCCATGTAAAAATTAATAACAATAATAATAATATAAAAGTCTTCTTAAAAATAAAATTCAACCAACTAAAGATAAATAAAAAACACAACAATGAAGAACATGGATCTAAAAGACTTGAGCACTGAATAATTATTTAATATAGAAGTATAAAATATAATAAAATGAATGTGGCTTGAGAACAAGATGACAAATATAAACCTTGACAAAGTAAAATAACTAATCAAAGGAAGGAAACTGAGTAGCTGTGTGCTAATTTTCTCATCTTTTAAGCAAGGAGTCAGCCAATATTGTCCAATACTGAAGCATGAAGTTAAAAAAAGTAATTGATCTAGAAAAATATTTTTTCTATTGTTTGTTCCTTAAGCATAGATTGTTTCAGAACCATATTCTGGTAAAAAAATGTTTTCTTCTGAGGATCAGAAATTCTTCAATTTCACCTTTATATATATATATATTTTTAAAAATTCTAACCTAACAACATCTAACCATATTTCTGATCTGTTTTGCATAACCCTGCTATTTTAAAATATTTAAATAAAAGCTGTACATATTCAGGGTGTACAATGTGATAATTTGATATACACATACATTGTGTACTGATTACCACAGCCAAATTAATTAACACATCTATCACCACCTCGAGTTACCATTACTGTGTATGTTTGTTGGGGGCGAAGATACCTTAAATCCACTCTTTTGTCAAACTTCAAGTAAATAATACAGTGTTGTTCATTATAGTCATCATAATCCCTTTTTAAAAATCTCACTTTTTCTTACCCTCTTTGAATTTTTTATTCTCTGTATCTGTCTCACTGTTCTCTCTTTTCTTTCCTATATTCGTTGTAAGTAAATGCTTAGAAAGACATTCACCAGATCTGAAAGACTTTCGTTAGGCGTAGAAGTTTTAGTGAAATTTTGCTTTCTCTGTTTCTACCACTTTTAATTTTATGTAATGGACCTGTAGTCATTATTCTATAAAATAAAAAATATAGGCTTTCAACACCTTGCTGTGAATGTGTTTGTGGTTTTTATCTTCGTGTTTTTCATAATTTTGTCTGCGGTATCAAATGAAAGTCGCGATCACTTGAGTTGCCTACATTTTAAAAATTCTGCTATTTTCTTTAGAAGATCTAGCCTCTTAGGAAACTGATGTTCCTTTTCTCTTGATGCTGCCAGATCCCTAACTCTTACTCTCTGATATTTGAATCCTCAGGTTTTCCTGAACATGTAGAAGGAAGACTCACCAATGCCTGCACGCATTTGCAGATTAACAGCTTTTGCCATTAGCAAATTGGAAATTCCTTCCCCATCCTTCTTACAGAGGGAGGTTTTCTCTCCTAATAGTACTGTGATTTCCATTTCTGCATTTCCTTATTAATGCAATCTACAGAGCATTTTTATTTTTCTTGGCTGCGTTAGCCTTCTGTTGAGCTTCATGAGTATTAAATAGAATGGCTGATCTGAGGAAACAAAGCAAAGCAAAAGCTCTGCCTTCAACTAATGGGAAGATGGGTCCTTAATACAGAAAAAGACACAGGTAGGCAAACAATACATGTGTCATGTTCGGTGTTCCACTAAGTTATAAGGCTGTCATGAAGCCACAGAATACCTGTCCAGAGCAATGCTGCTGCCTCAGTGGGTGAGATGAGACAAGTCAAGACCCTGCAGCTTCTGATTTGAAAACAACAGACACCTGATCTGAACTGGGGTGTTTCCAGAATGTGACCCAAGCTTTCAGCCTATTCTAGGGATATACTAGACTTGGTAAGCGGAAGGACACAGGCCAGATCCATCAAAAAATGCTTTACAATGGAGGGCAACCAGGAGTTGAGAACCCCTGTGATGCAATTCCTTTAGACTCCTTGTTACTTGAATTGAGGTGACTGTTAGTGGCACCAAGCAATGAAAAATTTTTTTCCCTAGTATTTTCAAAATCTGTAGCTTCTCCTGTAGCCAGTGCCTGAAGGTATCTAGTCAATGCATTAAATATCCTGTTAACATTGATAAGCACCATTATTTCTAGTTACCAAATGCATATATGAAGACATTCTTGTTCAAGAAAGCATTGGTGTTTTTGCCACTACTAAACAATTAACATAGCTGATGGAATGAGCCACCTGCACTCCTAGTGTTTTAAGCATTTTTCTAAATTATTATTTTGGTTATTACTAGTCTCTAAGATTTTTGACTCTTTTAGTATTTCTGTTAACTAGAAAATGATCCCAGATGGGAGATCCACAGGTGTTTGGCCATAAAAGAATTTTTTAAAAAGTTTATAACTGTACAATGGACCAAGGTGCAGGACAAAATGGCTGTTATAACAGCAACACACGTGTGCACACTTTGAACATATTTTAGGGGAGAAATGTTCCAAGCGATAAACACAACACCTTCATTTTGAGCCCAACTTTCTGCTTGAATAACATCCAAGATTTCGCATAAGTTGCCACGGGCAAACAGACTTATAGACAATTCAGAATCATTTGGAGAGAGGAGGGCTACACACTGTATCGAACTTTCAAAACACAGAAAGTAGACTGAGCTCAGCAGCACACAAAGCACTGAGAGTTCCTGGAATAAACACAGGGGAATCAGTGGGAGAGGTGGAAAAAGGAGGCTGAAGATTACAAAATTCAGTCACATTTCAAAATTTTCTGCTACAATAATTCACTTTATGTAGAATTAATGTGTCTGATTGAACGTTTGTGCTGTAATTTACTTATAATTAACATTTTATGGTGAACAGATTTCACCACCTCCTTCATGCTGTGAACTCTAAGCCATAGGTCAAAAATAGAGATGAAACAGATAAGCACAAAATATTCTCACTGAAATATTAATGAGATTTTAATTTACTGCTTTAAAAACACATCTTTCATCAACGTCTGTATATAAAGATCACCATTTTATTTTAATTTTTTAATCACATTAAAAATATAATGAACTCTTCTAGCTGGCAGAAAGACACTAAAAAATCTGATGCAGGCAGGCAGGCAGTCCTAGGTAGTCAAACAATTTTCCATCTTGTTCAGGAGCCAAAAATATTGTCTCATGAAGAGCTAATGATTGAGTCCAACTCAGCCAAGAACCTCTTCTCAATTAATCAATGCCTTTTGAGAGGGAAGAATTTCTGGCAAATACTGACCCCAGGAAAACCATTCCTACTCCCAAACTAAGCCACTTGTGAAGACCAAAATCTAAGTGGGCCTTCCATTTGCTGGATTTACTTACCTTAAGGGAGAGGCTCACGCCTGTCTAAAGTTTCATGGTAGAACATCAGGTTTTCAAATGAAGTGAGGAAATGGGAGCAAGAAATTTTCATTCAGTACTGAAGTCATTACAAAGTGCTGCCTTCCAACCAGTGGTTACCATTTCTATTAATGCACCAGATATTAAGTCACTAAGTCTTTTGTTACCCCTTCTTTAAGACTTGGCCCAAATGTTTCTTTCTCAAAGAGGTCACCTTCGGTCCACTTTGCTGCAAGCAGCGATCATAACCAGTTCTTCCTCTTTGGTTGTATTGACCATGAGATATCTATGTTGTCTGTCTGTCTATCTATCTACCCACCTACGTACCCACCTATCTACCCACCCACCCATCCATCCATCTACCCACTTAATGTGCGTCTTTCATGGTAAATTATAAACTGTAAGAAGACAGTCCCACATCTGAGTTACTTATCACTGTAATTGGCCATTTGTAATAGGTACAATAAATATGTCTCGACTGATTCAATTACTGGGTTGTTGGTTGGCCCTGAGAGCATGAAATCCAATGTGGTTGTTTGTTACCAAAAAAGCTGTCACTAGTTGCTTCCCCTATTCATTCTCCCATTGAGAGGTTGAGTCTACTGTTCCATCCCCCTGAATCTGAGCTGGCCTGTGACCGCTTTGTTGTAATTGGATGTGGAAGAGGTGACTGTGCCAGTTTGGGCACTGCTTTTAAGAGGACCAGCAGGTTTCTCTTCCCTCAACCTAGAACATTTGCTCTGGAGAATGTTAATCGCCTTGCGAGAAGTGTCACTACCCTGAGACTTCCATGCTGCAAGGACACTCAAGCTGGTCACCTAAAGAAACTGCATCAGAAGATAGAGTAACACTAGCTCCCATCAGCTGCTCTAGCCACCCTGGCCCAGGAGCCAGACATGCAGGTGAAGGAACCATCTCAAACATCTCAGACAGTCCAGCCCCACAAACTCCCTATGGGAAGGTGAGTGTATTAGTCTGTTTCCATGCTGCTGATAAAGACATACCTGAGACTGTGTAATTTATAAAGATAAGGAGGTTTAAAGGACTCACAGTTCCACATGGCTGGGGAGGCTTCACAATCATGGCAGAAGGGGAAAGACATGTCTTACATGGCAGCAGACAAGAGGGAATTTGCACAGGGAAACTCTTCTTTATAAAGCCATCAGGTCTGGTGAAACTTATTCACTATCACCAGAACTCGGGAAAGGCCCGCCCTTATGATCCAATTACCTCCCACTTGGCCCCTCCCATAACACATGGGAATTGTGGGAGCTATAATTCAAGATGAGATTTGGGTAGGGACATAGTCAAACCATGTCAGTGAGACTCTAGACTGAGCTGCCCATCTTGTTGCCACCCTGGGGCATCCCAGCTGAGCCCTAGACATCAGGGAGCAGGGGTAAGGCATTTCCACTGCACCCTACACAGATTCTTGATTATTATGCCCAGAATCCATGAGCGCAATAAAATCACAGCTGTTTTATATCATTGTGTTTTGGGATGGTGTGCATGGCAACAACAGACAAGAGAAACATTCTACTGGTCTACAGTACGTACCACATCTTTGTCTCATTCTTGGGTAGCCATGACTTTTTATTCTAGAGAGAAAATCCAGATAGGACCATGTTCAACCTGAAACTCCTTTACAGATGATACAAAGATGGCAGGTTCTTTGAAGTAGACTCAATAGACTTAGTAAAACTTGTAGAAATTTTGAACCTGATGCCAATCCCAAAGGAATAAATATCTCAAGGGGAGTTCGTTTGTGTTCTTTGAATTCCCTAACACAGTAATGGGACCACTTGAGCTACCAAATACAGCAATTTTCCCAGAAATTTGAATTGTTAGAAAAAATGAGGCTCTGTTTCCTCACTCTTACAGCCAAATTTCTCAAAAAACAAAACAAAAAGTTTACAAATGTCTCACTTTCTTTATTTTTCTATTCATTCCCCAGCCCATTCTCAGTCTTCAAAATCACTGCCTCCTTTTCCCCATTAGGAGGGTATCAGCCCACTCCACCCCCACTGCCCACCCTGCCCAGTAAAGGGTGTGTGTGGCTCAGGGAGTGGGAGTCAGAACACAAACACAAAAGAAAAGATATATCTGGTTTGCATAAGTCACATTATGTCCTTTCAGCCACAAATCTTCTATAATGTTATGCAAATATTCAAGACTTTTCCATCATTTATGGTAACAGTGCTGGGAAAGCTAAGAGATTCACGTATAAGACAGTAAAGAAAAAGAAAATCTACGATGGAAACCTAACCTGAGCTTTGATTTATCTTTTCCAAGGTCAGACCAAATGAGAATGAAGACCTTTTATGCCAAGAACACACTACTTATTTTTCAAACGATTTACAAATGAAAGCTTGTCATGACAAATCCCAAAGCGACTCTTTTTTGAACCATCGTGATGTTGTGGGGTGCCCATCACAGATGGAGCAGCTCGTAAAATTAGACCATGACCCCTTGTAGAAACCAAGCGCTACACAGACGTGGTTTTCACACCAGCCACACCTGCTTTTGGAACAAAGGTGAATGCAATTCGTTCATAAAAACAGTACCTCTTATCCGAGAGGTCCAAATGCTTCCCGATAACTTTACATTTGCATTCAAGTTTGGAAAAAGTGGAAAATGTATTGAGACAATAGAGGTCATTCATCCAGTTCATTAGGGCATCATAGGAACATGCAAGCTACGGAGTGGAAAATAAAGACCCAGGTGGCTAAATAAAATGAAACATACATGACGGTTCCACATTCTTCCCATCCTGTGCGTGCTTTTGCTGCCTGTCTCGACTCAAGAACATTCCATGTAAAGAAAGGTGACGCTGAAGAGAGACCCAGGACGTGTATGTGGAAGCCAGCAAAAGCTCATAATTCAATGAAGTCATTTCATTCCCTTTACTTTGTAACAAGCTCCAACCCATTCAAAGGACTTATTAGAATTTCAAATGAAAAGCTGAATACTATGAGCATTGTAAATCAGCTACAAACAGCTTTGAAAACTGTGTCAGGAGAAACACACTTGTAATTTTCTTTCTTTTTTAAAATATTGCTTTTTTTTTTTTAAACTTCAAAGCTTTGTTTGTTAAGAAGCAGTTACCAATTTATTTCTACAGAGAGAATCTGATTCTGGTTGGAGTGAGGGGGCCCGATTGGAGCGATCCTTTCACCTGGGCTGGTACACGCTCTCAGCATTATACCAACTCGTGACACACGCCCTACTACCCAGGTGCTGGGTGTCCCTTGACAAACCACATTGCCTTGTTTATTTTGTAGCTGTTGTTCTTCAGATTTCTTAGAGCCTGAAGGAGAAATATCCCTTACCTGGGAAGAACTGCGATTCAGACTCCTCCAGTCCTGGAGACCATATGTGGTCTTTGAAAACCTCCAAACAAGAATAAGATGCTAGGGGAGCTCTCCGTCTAACGGGGCCAGCAGGCGGCAGAGTCCTCCTCAGGAGTCAGGAGCCTTTCGCCTCTTTTGCGAGGATGTCCCGCAGTCTTTCACATGTTCATTTCCCTCGGAACTCGACAGGGTCATGAGACGGGGATATTTTATACTTGTTCCTTGTTCTCCTTTTCAAGTCCCTGGAAAGAAAAGAAAGAGCTTTCTCAATTTGTAAAAAACCTTAAACTGAGATTTTCAAATAGAAGAAATACCTTCCTCCCCGCTTTCTCCCTCCCTCCCTCCCTCCCTCCCTCATTTCTTTTTTATCTTCTTCTGTAGCACAGGAAGACCCATGTGGTCACATAGATCACCTTCCATACCACCCAAAGCAAAAAGACAAAGTATCACAGCAGCTATGTTCATAGGAAAACATCCACAGCAATCGGGCTTCCTTGGTGAATGTTATTTTCTTTACACAGAACGTTTACCGCTAACGACTGTCAAAAAGACGGGACACTATGTTCTCATAGGCAAGACCACAGCCAGCGTTGGCAGAAAGAAGGTGCTACTCAAAATCACAAGCTTCTCTCTCTTCTGTTTCTGTTCTAAAGAGTAGCTACTCCAATGTCAAAATGAAAATTACAACCTCCAAATTAACAGAGTGCTGCTCCAAGGCCCAGAGAATGGGATCCAGATGTACCTTCTATGGGGATGGAAAAGATTTAATCAACCTGCACTGACTATTTATTGAACACAGAATTACTAAGCATCAACTACTGAAAACATATGCATGCCCTTTAAGGACTGATCATTCTTTGCTGGCCTCCCCTTTAAATCTTGCAATTATATTCGGGGCAAAATACTTGAACAGCCAAGTCAGAGGGTTGCCCCATAACTCCGCTTCACCGTGGTGTAATAGAAGGGTTGAAAGGGAAAAACTGAAGATTACATTCAGGTGGAAGGAGATCTCCTGATTACTTTAGTTAGAAATGGAGGTGGAACCGCCACGTGCAGAGGGTAGCTGAGCCTTGTGTGTCTGAGCAAACTGGGAGAACCACTCTCTTCCCTTTCCTGCACCACCTCCCTCAATCAACCAACATGACCCTCTTCCTATTTTGGAGGATTTTTATAGAGGAAACTGACAGTTTTCTTCTGTGAGGTAGCATCTCTCTGGAAACCATCCTGGTGGACTAAGACGTAATGACAAGAGGCCCCTGTGAAAGAGAAAATGCCCGCATCAGGAATGGAGACCATGAAGTCTGGTCTTTCACGGCATGTCTTCCCCATCAGTGGCAGCCCCAAAGCACCTGGCTTTGACTGCAAAGTGTGAGCTGGAAAGTTTCCTTCTATGCAAATCTGTAGTGTTAGCAGAGGGTCTTGAGTAAGCTGCTGAACCGCTCTAAACCACATTCAGACACTTACAAAATGAGAAAGTCAGCTGGGCACAGTGGCTCACTCCTGTAATGCCAGCACTCTGGGGTGCCGAGGCGGGTGCATCATTTGAGGCCAGGAATTCAAGACCAGCCTGGCCAACATAGTGAAAGCTCGTATCTACTAAAAATACAAAAATGAGCTGGGTGTAGTGGCGCATGCCTGTATTCCGAGCTACCAGGTAGGCTGAGGCATGAGAATTGCTTGAGCCTGGGAGGCGGAGGTTGCAGCCAGCTGAGATTGCACCACTGTACTCCAGCCTGGGTGACAGAGCAAGACTCCGTCCCAAAAAATAAAATAAAAATGAGAGACTCGTACCTCCTTTATGGTGACGACTCAATGAGGGAACACACGGGAGGTTCTCAGCACACAGCCTAGCTCCGAAAAGCTTCATTGGAGTTCCCTTCCATCCCAACTTCCTTCCCGGGAAGACGGAGACACTAGCTAGCTATATAAGGGGCACTTAACCTCAGGTGTTTAAAATATTCTCCAACACTTTACAGGTGCTGGCTTCACAGAAAGGTCTCTGAACCATTTTGTCCGGCACCATCCCACAATAGACACCTGTTCTTGTAATGGAAGTTGGTTTTCATTTCTGTTTCCTGGTCAACAGAAACACCTATCTTTATATAAATTGCTCTCAAATTCCCTTCTCTATCTTGTTCTGCTTCCTTCCTTCCTTCCTTCCTTCCTTCCTTCCTTCCTTCCTTCTTTCCTTCCTTCCTTTTCTTTCTTTTCTATACACATTTTCAGCCCCATAGTGGTTACCTGCTAAGACACCCAAGTAGAATTCCAGTTTTTCTTTTCTTTTCTTTTTTTGAGACTGGGTCTTGCTCAATTGCCCAGGCTGGAGGACAGTGGCACAATCTTGGTTTACTGCAACCTCCGCCTCCGGGGTTTAAGCGATTCTTGTGCCTCAGCCTTCTGAGTAGCTGGGATTGCAGGTGCCTGTGACCACGTCTGGCTAATTTTTATATTTTTAGTGGAGACGGCATTTCACCATGTTGGCCGGGCTAGTCTAGAACTCCTGACCTCAGGTGATCCGCCCATCTTGGCTTACACCTGACCTTTGAACTTCTCCTTAGCCCTCTGCTTTTTGTCCTGGTATGGGTTGGCTGCCTTGGTCACCTCCCTCTACCCTGGGTCACCCCCAACCTTTATCTCCTTGTCTTATGCTTTTGTATGATATTTTTCCTTCTTGGTAAAAACACCAAGACTTTTAAGGAATAATTAAGGAATCAACATTATGTTAACATATCAGTAAGTCTTCATATTAGTAACAACTGCAACCTGCCTAGAATGACAGGAGAATAAACATCCCAGTCTACAGCGTTCTAAGCGACCTGCCCAGGAAGCTCATTTGCCTAATTACTGGAGCTAATGAAACTCTTCCACCTGCTTTCAACTTCTCTCTTTCTGTTACACCTATCTGCCATGTTGGTGGATATCATAAGTTGAGGAAATAGGAAAGATTAGACACATATGTGAGATATACTGAATAGTTTAATTCCTCCAAACGAACCGCAGAAAACACAGAAAGTTAATTTTAAATATGGAAAAGTTCATGGAGTCATGGATGCGGTGAGTTCCTTTTTATAAAAACTAACCTTTTTATTTTGAGATAATTGTTGATTCACATGCAGTTGAAGACATAAGAGATAAATGCATATGTATCATTTGCCATTTCCCCTGTATTAGTCCATTGTCACACTGTGATAAAGAACTGCCTGTGACTAGGTAATTTATAAAGGAAAGAGGTGAGGTTTCTTTTTCATTTTTTTTTTTTTCTGAGATGGAGTCTCGCTCTGTTGCCCAGGCTGGAATGCAGTGGCACAATCTTGGCTCACTGCAATCTCTACCTCGGCCTCTCACATAGATGGGATTCAAGCAATTCTCCTGCCTCAGCCTCCCTAGTAGTTGGGATTATAGGCACATGCCACCACACTGGCTAATTTTTGTAATGTTTTTTAGTAGAGATGGGGTTTCACCATGTTGGCCAGGCTGGTCTCAAACTCCTGGCCTCAAGCAGTCTGCCCAGCTTGGCCTTGCAAAGTGCTGGGTTACAGGTGTGAGACACCAGGACCAGCCAAGAAAGAGGTTTTACTGGCTCACAGCTCAGCAGGGCTGGGTAGGCCTCAGGAAGCTTACAATCATGGCAGAAGACAAAGAAGATGCATGGAACCTTCTTAACAAGGTGGCAGGAAGGAGACGTGCTGAGCGAAGGGGAAAGAGACCCTTACAAAACCATCAGAGCTCGTGAGAACTCACTATCACAAGAACAGCATGGGAGAAACCACCCCCATGATTCAGTTTCCTCCACCTGGTCTCTCCCTTGACACATGGGGATTATGGGAATTACAATTCAAGATGAGATTTGTGTGGGGACACAAAACCAAACCATATCACCTCCAATGATAACATTTCCAAAACCACAGGACTATATGACAATCAGGGTATTGGGCTTGATACAGTCAAGATACAGAACAGTTCCATCAGCACGAGGCACTCTCCTGTTGCCTTTTGGGCCACACCCCCTTCCCTCCCTTTTCTACTCTCTCCTTAATCCTTGGCGACTACTCATCTGTTCTCTATAATTTTGTCAATTCAAGAATGTTATATAAATAGAATCCTACAGTCTGTAAACTTTTGAGATTGGCTTTTTTCACTCAGCGTCATTATCACATGATTCATCTAAGTGGCTGCCTGTATCAATGGTTTGTTCCTTTTTATTGCTGGCTAGTATTCCATGTTATAGATGCACTGCATTTTGCTTAACCATCTACCCACTGGAGGACAACTGGATTGTTTTAGTTTGGGGCTATTACAAACAAAGTTGTTATAAATAGTTATGTACAGTATTTTGTGTGAACAGAAGTTTCCATTGATCTTTATGGTATAAATATCCAGAAGTGCAGTTGTAGGGTGGTATAATTTCTTGTTGAGTTTTTTTTTTTTTTTTTTTTTTTTTAAGGAACTACCGAACTGTCTAGAGTAGCTGTATCATTGTACATTCCCACTAACAATGTATAAGTGACTTGATTTTTCTGGTTCTGATATAGTTTGGATGTATATCCTTGCCCAAATATCATGTTGAAATGTAATTCCCAATGTTGGAGGCGGGGCCTGGATGCAACTAATTGAATCATAAGGGCAGTTTCTCATGAATGGTTTAGCACCATCCACTTTGTGCTGTCCTCACAACAGTGAGTTCTCGTGACATCTGGCCATTTAAAAATGGGTAGCACCTCCCTTGCCTCGCTCTTGGTCCTCTTCTTGCCACCCACGTGACACGCTTGCTCTCCCTTCGCCTTCTGCCATGATTGTAAGTTTCCTGAGGCCTCTCCAAAAGCCCAGCAGATGCCAGCATTACATTCCTGTACAGCCTGCAGAACCGTGAGCCAATTAAATCTCTTTTCTTTATAAATTACCCGGTCTCAGGTATTTCTTTACAGCAATGCAAGCACAAACTAATATAGCATCCTTGCCAGAATTTGGCATTGCCACTATTTGTTATTTATTATAATTGGTTTATAATGATATCTAATCATCCTTTAATTTGTATTTTCCAAGTAGCTAACGATGTTAAACATCTTTCCACATGCTTACTTGCTATTTGTATACCATCTTTGCTGAAATGTCTCTTCATGACATTTGCCCATCTTCTAACTGGATTGTTTATGTTCTTACTGTTGAGTTTTAAGGGTTCTTTATATAGTCTAAATGCTAGTCCTTTCTTGGATATGTGGCTTGCAGATATCTTCTCCCGGCCTATAGCTTATCTTTTTGTTTTCCTGTTAAGGCCTTTCATAGAATAAAAGTTTTTAATTTTTTTGGAGTCTAAGTTATTAGTTTTGCTTTTATGGATCATGCTTTTAGTGTCAAGTCTAACAAATATTTTGTAGCCCTAGATCCTGAAGATTTTCTCTCACTTTCTTTTTTCTAAAAGTTTTATAGTTTTTATGTTTTGCATTGAACTCTGAGATCCACTTCAGGTTCATTTTTGTGTATGGTGTAAACCAAGATTGAGGTTCAAGCCCACGTATATAAGCAGCAGTCACTGAAAGGCGATCTTTCCTCCACTGAATTGCTTTAACACCTTTGTCAACCATCATTTGGAAGTATTTTTGTGGGTCTGTTTCTGGGTTCTGTATTCTTCTTCATTATAGTGTGACAATACCACTCAGCATTTATTCCTACAGCTGTAAAATTAGTCTTTAAGCTGGCTAGATGATTGCTCTAGCCACTTTATTCTTCTTTTTCAAAACTGTTCTAGCTATTCTAATTCCCTTGTCCTTCCATAAGTATTTTTGAATAATTTTCCGGTATTAAAAAAACTTGCTGGAATTTGGGTAGGAACGAGACTAAGCCTATATATCAACTTTGAGGAAAATTGACATCTTTCTGATGTTGGGTCTTCCAAATCATCAACATTGAATGTCTTTCCATTTATTCAGGTCTTCCTTGATTTCTTTCATCAGCACTTTGCAGTCTTCACTATACAGGTCCTGTACATGTTTTGATAGATTTACACCTACGTATTTTTTTTAGCTATGATAAATGATGCATTTTTAATTTTGGTTTCCATGTGCTCATTGCTGCATACAGAAATACAATTGATTCTGTATAAGTTTATCTTATGCCCTGTGACTTTATGGAAGTAACTTATTCATTCCAAAGGCTTTATCTTTTTTTATTTTTTTTGGAGATTCCTTGGGATGAAAAACATTTTTATTCTAATCCCAAATTTCCTTATCGCTTGAGATTTTCTATGTTGACAATCATGTGTTTTGCAAATAAAAATACTTCTTTTTCTTCCTTTCTCATCTGTGTATCTTTGACATTCTCTTTTTACCTTTAACACATTGACTAGAACTTCCAGCACTGTATGGAGTGAGAGAGTTAAGAGTGGACATCTTGCCTTGTTCCTAGTTTCAGGGAAAAAGGTTCAGTTTTTACCATTAAGCATTACACTAGCTGTAGGTTTTTGTAGATGCTCTTTATAAAGTTGAAGAAGCTGCTGTTTTTTCATTTCTAAGAGTTTTTTTAATCATGAATAGGTATTGAATTTTGTCAAATACTTTTTCTGCATCAATTGATATCATCATGTGATTATACATTTCTCTTCTTTAGCCTGTTAATATGGTGGATTGTATTGACTGATTTTTCAATATCTAACCAGTCTTACAATCCCAATAATAAATGCCACTGGGTCACGGCATATCATTCTCATTATATAATGTTGAATTCTATTTGCAAACACTCTGTTAAAGATTTTTGCCTCTATGGCAATGGGAGATACTGGTCTGTAGTTTTCTTTTGTACTCTTTTAGTCTGGGTTTGGCATCAGTATAGTGTTAATGTCATAAAATGAATTGGAAAGTGCGCCTTTTCTGGATGATATTGAAATCGTGTAGAATTGGTGTTAATGCTTTTTTAGATGTTTGTTAGAATTCTCCAGCAACTTTTCTGATTCTCCAGATTCCCTTCCATATCTTACTGCCCCAGCTCCTTCCAAAATTATGCAAGGTCTGATGCCTATAACAAATTTCTCAGTCCATAATACTCATAGTTTCTGCTTCCCTGATTGAACCCTGATACCTTAAGTCATTTGCTATTACAGTGGAATGAGTAATAGTTAACATTTACTGAGTATCTAAAACATGCCAAGCACTTTACAATTGTTATTTCAGGTAAGCAATCCCATACAGAAGGTTCTTTGTCGCCTTAACTTTACAGAAAAAAATAAAACTGAAGTACAGAGATGTTAAGTAAGCTGTGAACAGTCACACAGTAAGGATCAGAAGCAACACACAAATCAAACTCTTAGCCAGGCTGCTCTGCTAACGTTCTTTCTCTTGACCTCTAGTTTCCCTCAGAAGACCAGAGTCTATGGTGCTGGTAGGACAGAAGGCACAGATTTGAGCCTGGATCCCATTCATCGTTTCTGGTATAACCTGTGCTTTTCATTTTGTTTGCTTTCCCTTTATACCCTCCTGCCGTTCCCCTTCTTTCCGTTTTCTCTTCTTTTCTCTGCCCATTGAGGATGTTTCCTCTGGACTTTTTCCCCATCGAACCCCACCCCCCACCTTCCTATCACCTTTTATACTGTTGGAAAGTGAGTCAGACCCACAGGAGTGTGTTCTTCCAGACTCACTGGCCCTCATATCATGAAGCACCAGCGTGAGAACAAGGGCAAGCCCTGGCTGGGAGGTGGCTGGACGGACGTGCCGTGCGCTAAACAGAAGGGGCGTTCGTTACAGCAAGAGCAAGGGCAGCAGAACACACCTGCTGGAAACCAGAAAAAAATGGTCCACAGTGACTCTGAGAAATTACCTTTCTTGTTTTGACTCCTTCGTTTGCTCACTTTGGGGTCAGTCTACTTATTTATTAAAACGTCTACCGTGCCTTAAGAAACAGTATTAATGCATTAAAATAAACAATACTTCGGATGCAGAAATGAACATTTAAGTGGATGCAAACCAGATCCATTCCATTTTGAGTGAATGTGTATTTCTGTATTTTTTCCCCCTAAGTGCCTTTGCTTAGTAAAAGCCATCAAATATCACTGGGAATTATTACTAATTTTTAAACAGTCCTGAAGAATTAAAGGGAAAGAGAGAGAGAAAGGGAATAAATAAGTGGAAGAAAGAAAAGAAGAGAGAGAGAGAAAGAGAGAGAGGTTAAGCTCAAAGGCAGGGAGAGCGAAATGGACCAGATTATACAAAATTAAAAAGCAAATACGAGGAGACAATTTGTGCCGAGTGATTGCAAGCAATTACAGTCCGGCTTTTCTGGAGGGAAGATGGGGGGAGGGGGTTATTTCAGCTTAAAAGGAGACTTTATTCATTCCTGATCAGCTTCTCCGACCATTCTCTTTTATTCTTGGATATCAATTTAAGAAAAAAAAAAAGTCAGCTTTCAGATGTTACATGTTCACCCCTGCGAATCCACCCCTGGGCAGACAGTGAGAATTTAAGCTTCCAATCGGTTCTTTCTATAGCCCTGAAAACCAATTTGTTCATAAAGAATAAAATAAGGAGGGGGGAGAGGGGAAAACACAACACGAGCATGTGTTTCTTTTAGAGGAGAGCTTCAATTTTACTATAATTGTCTAAAGACGGAGCTGCTTTGATCTGAAGAATTATTATTGTGCCTCAAATGCCGGCTGCCAATGTCACAGCTGTGCTGGAGCTTGGTCACGCCAAGGGGCTTGGGGTCCAACTTAGTCCCAGACCCGCCTTTGGGTCTTTCCCTCTTTATTTTTCCTTTGTCAAATGGGAAAGTTCATTTTCCTACTATGTCTACTGACCATTGAAGGCCATGGTGTGGTTGATGATGTACAGGTTCCTTGGAAGGCCCGGACACATGGTGGTGACATCACAAGGGCCCGCCAAGGCTGGGCAGGAGGAGAGAGCCTCACCTTCACACGGGCAGGCAGGCTGGATGCGTGCCTGCTAAGTGGGCTGGCATGATCATTAGATGAGAGGACCCGGCACACCGGCCAGCTGCTTTCGGTTACCTGTATCTCCTAGGCTCATGCACAAGGTCAGAAATGGTCTCAGTGCTTGAGAGAGACACAGAGAACCCTTCAGCACATTTCCCCAATTTCAAGTCTTGGGGTTCATAGTTATTATCCCTCATTCCAGCTCATGCTGCGCCAAAGCAGAGGACAGCTCAAGACACAGAATTAAACACAATACTTTCAGAAGCAGAATGGCTAAAATCTAGATGGAGGGTCTGAGGGCTAAGCCAAGTCTTCAAGGCATGTGTTTTCCTTCTCATGGATGAGGGATCAACCAGGGGATCTCTTTTCCTGCATCACTTCCTTGGTGGGCCAGGCAGGAGGGACCTGTCCACCCCTCATCTCACATCCCGCCACCTCGGAAGCTGCCTTGCCTGTCTCCTCCTGGTGCCTCTGAGGTCTCACTGGAGACTGGAACCCTGATGACATCCTCCTTACCTGCTCCTTCTCTGGCTCTCCATTGTCTACAGTATCGTCCACATTCCCTAGCTCAGCATTCAAGGCTCTACAGGGAAGCTGCCCTGCTCAGTCCTGCACCCAGGTGAGAAGCCCCACCGCTGTTTCAGAACACGTCATCAAATGCTCACCTGTGGGTCCATGCTTTCGTCTTCCCCCCACCTGGAACACAACTGCTCCCTTTTCTCCTTTTCCCCGAGTCCTTTCTTTCTTGGGTCAGCTTCTAACTCGAAATGCAGATAAGATGGGTAAGAAAATTAATGACTCTGAATGGACTGTGAGGCCAAGTTCCAGGGGCAGAGCTATCTCCACAGCCCAGGGCAGAGTCTAGTAGGCTGTGACAGTAAGAGATGACAGGCTGCGAGGGACAGCCCCGACTCCCACCCCATACCCTCCCCTCTAAGCCATGGTTTCTCAAACTGAAAGAACGCACAGAGCTGTTTACAAAGAAAATGTAGTAAAACACAAGAATGCCCTTGAACCCCTGGGGTCTGAAGATTCCATTTGAAAAACATTGTCATAGGAAACAAACAGAAACCAGCAAAATGAAAACATAAACTTAATTATAGCTCTACAAAGCACAAGGCCCACATTCTGCACAGAAATCATTCTTTCCAATCAGATGGAAAAAAAAAAATTACACCTAGGCTAGGCATGGTGGCTCATGCCTATAATCCCAGCACTTTGGGAGGCCAAAACATTTGGATCTGTTGAGCCTAGGAGTTTGATACCAGCCTGGGCAACATGGCAAAACCCCATCTCTACACAAAAAAAATACAAAAATTAGCTGGGCGTGCTGGTACGCTCCTGTGGTATCAGCCACTTGTGAGACTGAGGTGGGAGGATCACTAGAGCCCAGGAGATGGGGCTGCAGTAAGCTGTGACTGTGCCACTGAACTCCAGCTTGGGTAACAGAGTGAGACCCTGTTTCAAAATCAACCACAGCAACAAAACTCCAAATCTAGAAGACTTTTATTACCTAGGCAACTTTAAATTAGTTACTTAATTTCCCTATGCCTCAGTTTTCTCATCCAAAAAGAAAAAAAAAAAAAAAAAGAAGCTGACCTGGAAGGGTGGTTGTGGGGATAAAAGGAGGTAGCATCATGCATGCACCGTACTTAGATGACTCCTGGTACATTCTCCGTTCTCAACCCATGGCAGAGTTCATCAGACTAACCCCTATAGGCACCTGTGTTGTTGCTAGAACACTCAGGGACCTAATCCTGAGTAGGTATCTCATTTCCTCTTCAGAGCTAGGAGGTCTCGTATTCTGACATTTCCAGAGTATGGGAAAGAGGATGGTCAGGAGACTGGGGCTTTGATGAGGGCTGAGTTGCAACCACAGAGAGCGCTACGGTGACATGGAGCAAAGCATGAGCATTGAGCAAAGAGGAGGCGAATGGATTTTTTTTGCGGGGGAGGGGAACATAGGTTGAGAGTGACAGGCCTGGCATGTCTGGCCAGCTGCCCTAAGGATGGGACAAACAGAGGCAGACTTCACTGCAGAGCTTTACAGAGGAAGAGCTCGTTGAAGAAAAGGATGGAGTTGCTACAAAGATTCTGGCTAAAGGGGAGTGAATGATCTTTGCATCTCAAGATGTCATAAAAATCGGATGAATTAGGAGTCAGAAAAGAGGGGGAGACCTCTGGAACTCAAGGAAACCCAGAGAACTGCCTTGGAGCATCTTGAAGAGGAGAGAGAATGGAAGCAATATAGCTCCAAAAGAACAACGTCTCTGTCTTTCTTTGGTTACCTCTTCCATGAGCTGCCCAATAACTTCAGGTGTTGGAACAGAAAAGAGAAGCCCTATACAATTGACACAATTCACAGCTCCACTCTCCTCACTTGCAGGGAAAAGGGGGTTAAACAGAAACAGAGAAAAAGTGTAAAAGTGAACAAGATGTAGGTAGCAGGGAAGTATTCAGGGGGAAGCGCACCGACAGGCACAACTTACCTTGAAATAGAATAAAAACAAAAGCTGGATTGATGAATAGGCAGAGGGACAAATAGATGGGCGGACTGTGATAAATCAAGCGTATTCCATTGTTGTTAACAACTGAACATAGGTGGTGAGCGTGTGGGTAGTCACTGAAAACTCTGTTTTGTATTTGTTTGTTTGTTTTTGAGATGGAGTCTCACTCTGTTGCCCAGGCTGGAGTACAGTGGCACAATCTCAGCTCACTCCAACCTCCACCTCCTGGGTTCAAGCGATTCTCCTGACTCAGCCTCCTGAGTAGCTGAGGTTACAGGCACGCACCACCACACCCAGCTACTTTTTTGTATTTTTAATAGAGACGGGGGTTCACCATGTTGGCCAGGATGGTCTTAATCTCCTGACCTCATGATCCATCCGCCTTGGCCTCCCAAAGTGCTGGGAGTACAGGCGTGAGCCACCGCGCCTGGCCTGTTTTTATTATTATTATTTTTTTAACTTTTCTATATGTATGAAAATTTTCCTAATGGAAAATTGAAAAAGTTAGGAAACAGATTCAAGATAATCAACCCTTGTCCTCATGGGCCCCAAGACAAGTTGTCCTAAAAGAGCAGCTGGAAGAATGATGAAGGGGTAGATTTTTGTCTGCTCCTTCCCCTGCCTTTCAGCTCCTCAGTGCTGTCTATCTGCCTTTCTGGGTCTGGGCAACCTGCTAAGAACCATGTTTGTAAGGATTTAAGCCATGAACACATCCTGTGGAACCTGTAATTTATCAGAGCTTTCCTAAAGAATGATGTAAGTCTTTAATGTCCAACGAAATAGGTCTTCAGAAGTGGAATTTTGGCCAGTGGAGAAGAAACTTCTGGTGGCACATCAGTTGGGATTAGATTCAGTGACAAATGTCAGACAGGCCCAAACAAGTGACTTACACAAGACAGAAGCTCATTTCATGCTCACATCAACCAAGTCCAAATGGAAGTGGCCCAAGACGCTGTCCTCAAACGTCTCAACAACTCTGGTCCTTTCCTGCTCACTGTTCACACCTCTAAGGACTGTCCTCTGTTTCCTGGCTCAGGATGACTGTCCTCATCTTCCAGGCAACAGGATGATAGAAGGAACAAAGAATGGGGCAAGAGCATACAAGCCACCCCTTAAGGACGGTTCCTGGAAACTTACATACGGACTTAGTCACATCTTCACATCCAGCCGCAAGGGAGGCTGGAATATGTAGTCCTTATTCTTTGCAGCAATGTACCTAGCATGAAAAAAAATGAGCTGGGTATGGTGGCTCACACCTGTAATCCCAACACTTTGGGAGGCCGAGACGGTTAAATCACTTGAGGTAAAGAGTTTGAGGCCAGCCTGGCCCACATGGCGAAACCCCATCTCTCCTAAAAATACAAAGTATTAGCCAGGTGTGGTGGGATATACCTGTAATCCCAGCTTCTCAGAGGGCTGAAGTATGAGACTCACTTGAGCCCTGGAGGCAGAGGTTGCAGAGAGCCAAGACTGTACCACTGCACTCCAGCCTGGGTGACAGAGTGAGACTGAAAAAGAAAAAGAAAAAATTATATTACTATGAAAAAAGGAGAAAAGATTTGGGAGGACAACTAGCAGTTTTTTTCAAAAGTCAGGAGAATATCTCCCTAGAATGCTCCAATCACAAAAAAAGTTTTCTATTTTATCTACCTATAGAGTCAGCTCTGACTTTATCAACAGGCCTCCACAACAATGGTCTCCATTCTGGATTGATTGCATAATGAGGAGGACAAGGCAGTGAGAAGCTATGTGATAAGTGCTTTAGAATTTAACAAGCGAAGGTGTAAGGTAGGTATTAGCACCATCGTTTTAGAGATAGAAATGGAGGCTTCCCTCAATTCAAACGACTGGTAAGGTCCTTAACTGTAGAGGACACTGTTAAACTGCAGGAGGATGCAGACGGGGCAGGGGGTCCCCAGTCTTTCCCACCACCTGGCCCCTCCATCTTGATAGATAATCTGAACCTTGGAAAGGACAGAGGCTGCCGGAGAGCCAAGAAATCCTAGACAAGGGATCATTCCTGGAGGGGATAATAAGCAACAAAAGCTGGAAGACATCAAGACAACTCTTTCAGGGAAGCAGAAAGCCAACATAGGCCCAAGAAGCGCCGGCCAAGGTTCCTTGAGTGGCTGGGGGCTCCTGGAGGAGGATGAATGTGGGTGTGGAGGGGAGAGGGGAGCATGGTCAAAGGGAGGTGTGCAGGGCAGAGCAGAGCACCTGTATACATACTGCCAACTTGGATCGACTCTAAGGATTCGAATATGAATTCTGAAGGCTCTCAAAGAATTTTGAGTTAACCTAGTGTCACTGTCTTCTTGAGCAGAGATTCTCAAAGCTGATGCCCATTGAAATCCCCTGGGTCTTTTGAAAACGCCCTGATGCCATCCCAACCTCCAAGATGTGTTATTTTATTGGTCTGGGATGAAGCTTGGGCACTGCGATTTTTCAGACGTCACAACATGATTCTAATATGCAGAAAAGCTGGAGAATCACTGCTCCAGAGTGATGGTCTTCCAACTCTAATGTGCATATTCATCACCTTGGAAGGGCAGAGAAATGCAGGTTCTTATTCATGAGGTCCAAGATGGGGCGAAAGACTCTGTATTTTAATAACTTCCTGGGGGATGCCAATGCTCCCCATCTTGGGAACACACTTTGAGTGGGGAGTTTGGTGCTTGCACTTCTCCTGCTAGTGTACGCTTTTCCTATATCCACAGGGGCTTCAACACATTGTCTATTCATGCAAAGCTGTCTCATCCTGTAATAAGTGAGCCCATCTCGGACAGAAACCCAGGCCATGTCCTGTAATATGTAAGACTATCCCGGACAGAAATCCAGACAAGCCTGGTCTGTATCTGCCTTCACGTTTAGTGCGTTGTCTGCTCAGCTGATGGCCTAGAGTGACTCATGTTGAGCACAGAAAGTACATCACTGGTGCTTAACGAAGCTCTTATCAATATTAGCAATTAATGCTTAGTGCTAATGAGTAACCAATTACCAATAGTAATAATGATATCAAGGAAACTGTGATAGTCCTACAAGGCACAAACCTTTCTGCTTCCTCCCCCACACCCCAAATTATAGTTCTAAATGAGCTTCCAGAATCTTGTTGTGACAGGTACAACCTCACACGCATTCACTTAATAAGACAGCTCTATGGAGTGAAATTCCACTTTCAACAGATACATTTTCAGTGAGGCACACAGGAAATTAAATGTGAAAGTATCATTAACATGGAAGTTGTGAGTTTAATTCCCTACACAGGGTGCTGACAAACTGAGACTGTTTATCTATGCCTCATCACGGCTGCCTCTTTCCTGGGGGACCCAGTCAATTTCTTAGACTCTAAACTCTCTTGCCCCCTTTTTGGGGTGAACATCTACTCTTCATTTCTATCCTCGAAGATCCATATTCTCAGAAGGCAAAGAAGTGAACGTGAGCATCTCGCAAAGAAGAACAGGATTCTACACTGTGGTTTGAGATTGCTAAGGATGGCATTCAGGGCTGAATCAGGACAAGAATTTTTTTTTCTTCTTTTGCTTTAAATATGTCTCTTTAGAGGAAGTAATATAGTATTTAATATCTAATGGAATCTATTCAGGAATTCATTAAAGAAAAACTGATAATAAGATGTGTTATCATAGTCAACAATTAACGGTGCCAGGTACAAATCTTGATCGCTCTTAGGATGTGTAACTGGTACCGCTTTTGCTTTGGGGACTGTTTTTGCAAAAAGGCAAGTGGGGCACAGATGCGCCTTTCTGAGGGCTGACTTTGACCACTGTGCTACTGCAAGTCACCAGTAAAGAGATTAGCCAAGGTCAGCTATTCATCCCCTACACTGGTTACACATGGGCAAAAGGGACCTCTAGTTTGTGAATGTTTCTTTCTTTCCTTTTCTTTCTTTTCTTTTTCCTTTTTAGATGGAGTTTACTTTTATTGCCCAGGTTGGAGTGCCATGGTACGACCTCGGCTCACTGAAATCTGCTTTCCGGGTTCAAGCGATTCTCCTGCCTCAGCCTCCCAGGTAGTTGGGATTACAGGCGTGAGCCACCATGCCTGGCTGTGAATCTCCTTCTTTCTAAACATCATTCATCTTCAGTTCTACCCTTCCCTGAACATCCAACTGACTGAGTGATACGAGTAAAGGCAGAGCTCAGGGACCCTTTAGGGGTCAGGATGCCCTTGGGGACTAGGTCAAAAGGATTACAGGAAAAGAATTTTATTGACAATCTCCCTTGACAAGAACTCACATAAAAGAGACTCAAGTATCTCTCTTCCTCTTGCTGGAAAAGGAGGGAATGAGGAAGTCGCCTGAATCTTTAGGGTTAGTCTTAGCCTGGAAAAAACCCTGCAGCATTCTGAGACATCTGAGAGGAGCCAGCATTTCAAACGGGAGCAAGCCCGCTGCATGGTGATAAACCTCCTCCCCACCTTCTGATCCTGACAAGGTGATGCTCAATTGATCCAGTGCTCTGAGCACTTCAGAACCTCCTCTTCCTCCCCACGGACTCATTTCTGAGGCTGGTTCAGACATTCACCTGTAGAAGCCTATCATTCCTCCTAATAGTCTTTTGGTTTTGATTTAAAGATCTACTGAAGGTTAGAACCAAAAGGGGCTTAAACCAACTTCTACCCCCAAGTTCCTCATTTTACAGATGAGAAAACACCCAGAGAGAATTATCAAAAGTCCCACAGCCGCCTGGAACATGAGTCCAGGTTTTCAGACTCTCGGGTCAGGATTCTACTTTTTAAATATCTTTTTTTTTTTTTTTTTTAAAGGCAAATCTAAAGCCCACAAGACATAGCTCTCGGATTCTCTTGCCTATGGTGGCATGATGTGAAGTCACACTTAGCTGGCTTGGTAGAACTAAGAAACTCAGTACTGGCAGGCTGTGGCCCACGCTAGATTTTGATGAAACCACAAAGCTTCAAGTTCACCACCAAAAACCTCCACCATGTTGGAAAAGACCATTTTCTACTTCTGCCTCCAGTGGGAGAAATAGCCTCTTGAGTTTTGGATGGACCATGAGTGCCTGAGTCAGGAGGGTATTTTTCTATTTATCCTTCCAGACTCACCCTTCATTTTCCTTCCTTCTCCATTCTACCCTCTGCGCCATGAGACTGACCTCTACAGACTGCATAACCTAGATTTGCTTGTCTTCATCTGGGTTTGGCCAATGGGAAGGCCCAGAAGGAGGTCACAGGTCAAGGGATTGGTTAGTCTGGTTCCTTCCTGCCTCACCATAGTTTGGGCAGGGGCTGTCATCACAGCGCCTGGCACGCCACCCCTCTCCCACAGCTGCAGGTCTCACCCAGCCCAGGAACATGGGTCTTCTTGCCACCTTGGTCCACTGAGGGATTTCATCATCCCTTGTCAATTCCCTTTACCCTTTAACCTCCATAAATAGTCCCGTTATTAAACTCTCTTTGTTAAATTAACACATTGAGTGTGCTGTCTTTTTAAAAATGTTTTGCCAGGACCCTGACTAGTACAGGGGTCCCTGGATGAAGCTGTAGCAGGTATAAGATGTATAAGATGGGCCAGACACAGTGGCTCACGCCTGTAATCCCAGCAGTTTGGGAGGCTGAGGTGGGTAGATCATGAGGTCAGGAGATTGAGATAATCCTGGCCAACATGGTGAAACCCCATCTTTACTAAAAATACAAAAATTAGTTGGGCATGGCAGTGTATGTCTGTAATCCCAGGTACTTGAAAGCCTGAGGCAGGAGAATTGCTTGAGCCCAGGAGGTGGAGGTTGCAGTGAGCTGAGATCGTGCCACAGCACTCCAGCCTGGAGACAGAGCTAGATTCCATCTCAAAACAAACAAACAAAACAAAGTAAAACAAAAAAGATGTATACGATGGACTGGGCACAGTGGCTCATGCCTGTGATCCCACCACTTTGGGAGGCTGAGACGGGAGGACTGCTTGGCCCCAGGAGCTTGAGATTAGCCTGGGCGACATAGCAAGAGCCTATCTCTACAAAAAATACAAAGATTAGCCAGGCATGGTGGTGTGTGTCTGTTGTTCCAGCTTCTCAGGATGCTGAGGCGGAAGGATCACTTGAGCCCAGGAGGCTGAGGCTGCAGTGAGCTGTGGTTGTGTCATGGCACTCCAGCCTGGGTGACAGAGTGAGACTGTCTCAAAGCAAAGCAAAACCATAAGCTATGTGAGCTGACTTGTGTATGGAATCACTTCCATTTGAATGGGAGGGGAGGTGAAAATAAGGCAAGAGACGTAGGAGAAAACCAGCAGCAGTTGGCAAAATCTGCCCAACACTTGAGTGTCCTCATTCAAGCTACATGAGACCACAATAGAATCACAGGATTCCACTTCCGGGCCACTCGTTTATTCCGTGGAATCGGGTGGGTTCCTGCTTCCACCTGTCTAAATCAGCTGTATGATTCTGTTCCCTTGCCTGCCTGCTGAAAAGAATGTGTTGCTACCTGCAGTATCCAAACTCTACCATCTCACGGTAAGCTGTCTTAAATGCTAAAACAAACACAAATTGAACTGGTTTTCCCATCTGTTTCTTTAACAAATGGGAGCTTAAGCCCATTAGGAACCTGTGTGGGTCAGGGAAGCATCAAATGAATACTTCTGAATAAAAACAACTGTTTCTGAATATCGCAAGATATTTCAAACAGAGCTCTCCATTGGCCAGGCCTGCTCCCTTCTGATGCCTGCACAAGATCCCGATGACAGCATTATTTGCTTGAATTGGATTTGTTTCTATGCCTAGAAACAACACAAGAGGAACCTGAAATAGGAAATGGCTACTGGGTCCTAAAAGTCTTCCCAGGACACTGTCTGAGAATAGACAGGAGTGAAATGAGAGTTGGAAACCGCACCAAGGGAAATTCTTTGGGGTCTGGATTATAGACTTTTCTTTTTTTTTTTTTTTGAGACGGAGTCTGACTCTGTCACCCATGCTGGAGTGCAGTGGCATGATCTCAGATCACTGCAACCTCTGCCTCCTGGGTTCAAGAGATTCTCCTGCCTCAGCCTCCTGAGTAGCTGGGATTACAGGAACCTGCCACTACATCAGCTAATTTTTGTATTTCTAGCAGAGACGGGGTTTCGCCATATTGGCCAGGCTGGTCTCGAACTCCTGACCTCAGGTGATCCACCCACCTCAGCCTCCCAAAGTACTGGGATTACAGACGTGAGCCACGAGCCACCACACCCAGCCTCTTCTTTTACTATTAGAAAATATTAAAAGCAGAGAGCATTGGCATGTAGTTTTATATAAAATCCCAACAGGTGAACCAGAGGAGGAGGAGGAAGCAGCTTGATTCGACTGGAGAACCTGGTATCATGTCTCTGAGAAGTTTTCTTTAGTCCCCTCTTACAAGCAGATGCTCCTCTGGGTACCCTCCAATCCTGCATCCCAGCTGGTAGCTTCCTTGCCCTGCTCTGGAACTAGACTCTGCACACGTTGAGTTTAGTCTCATTCCGTTTAAGAAAGTGCTTGGTGTATAGTAAACACTCAACAAATGCTTGGGGTTGGTTGTATCAATGAATCTATGAATGATGGAGCCAGTGGGTAAGAGATGAACGGGTAATGGAAAGAATCAGCCATTGACAGTTCCGTCTCTCAAACTGATACATAATTTCTTTCCAAATGCGACCGTGGGGAGTGGCAAGTAATTGCCACCGGAAGGACCCTGTATGATGAGGTCACTGGGCCATTTTCGGGGATTCACTACTGTCTCTTGGGGCTCCACACCCTGTCTCACTCTCTCCCACTTCCTGTCCTTCCCTCTGCTCTCTGACTTTTTGACCCATTTCTTTTCATTTTCTTTCTTTTTTTTTTTTTTGAGATGGAGTCTCGCTCTGTTGCCCAGGCTGGAGTGCAGTGTAGCCATCTCGGCTCACTGTGACCTCCGCCTCCTGGATTTAAGCAGTCCCCTCCCTCAGCCTCCCAAGCAGCTGGGATTATAGGTGCCCGCCAGCATGCCTGGCTAATTTTTGTATTTTTAGTAGAGATGGGCCAGCTCCATCTTGGCCAGACTGGTCTTGAACTCCTGACTTCGTGATCCACCCGCCTCAACCTCCCAAAGTGCTGGGATCATAGGCGTGACCCACTGTGACCGGTCTCACATTTTTTAAGAGTAAAAGATAGTGCTAGGAATAATCAAAATTATGTAATTTAAAATATTAACATATTCACCAACACATTGACTTTATGATATTGGCGTACTTACAAAGTAATTTTATTTAAAACCTAGTTTCAAAAATAAAATTCTTTCTACCAAATAAATATAACATATATCTGTTTCCATGAAAGCAAAATGAAAATAATTTATCTTGTTGAATCTCTTATTTGAATGCAAAACAATACCATTAGTAGAATAATAATGTTTACCACATATTTTATTTTTTGCCATATCTATTTCTAATATTACTATGTCATGGTATTTGCCTAAGGAATGTATATTTTAAACATGGATTTATTTTTTAATCTTTTTGTTTCATAAATTGCATGTACTGTTCCTCAAAGTTGCACTTTAATGCTTTTTGAAGTATTACACATAAAAAGTACTCAAGTTGCGTTTTGTTGTTAATAAATTTCAAACTGTTAACTCCTTCAATTGAATGTTGCTGTAGATTATAATAACATTTCTAATTGAGAAAATACTTTCTCCAAAGTTACTGTGGTGTCTTATAAATTTAGAGCAACTCTGCTAGAGTGTATTCCAATTCTCTATTTTTTCTGATTAAAATATGTAAATACTGTAACCCAAATATTTTCTTAGATACTGTCTTTGTACCACCCAAGCACTTTAGCAGTTTTTTTTTTGTTTTTTGGGATTTTTGTTTGTTTTGAGATGGAGTTTTGCTCTTGTCACCCAGGCTGGAGTGCAGTGGCGCAATCTCAGCTCACCGCAACCTCTGCTTCCCAGATTTAAGCGATTCTCCTGCCCCCAGCCTCCTGAGTAACTGGGATTACAAGCATGTGCCACCATGCTAGGCTAATATCGTATTTTTAGCAGAGACAGAGTTTCTGTGTGTTTGTCAGGCTGGTCTCGAACTCCTAACCTCAGGTGATTCACCCTCCTTGGCCTCCCAAAGTGCTGGGATTACAGGCATGAGCCACCGCGCCTGGCCTGGCAGGTATTTTTAAAGGGAAAAACTCTTCAAATAAGTTGTTTCAATTTATGATTTCAAACCATAGGTCTTTCAGTTTCATCCCATTGAGTAAGAATATAAATTTATCCAAATAAAAATGGAAATATCAAAAGATTTGTCCCATAGGTCAAGATATTCCAAAAAGAAATTGTAACTTTGAACATGAAATCTTGCATAATTTTTAAGCTCTCAACTTTCAAAGTGTTCAGTTATTTTCTTTCTGTTATAGGGATAAAGTTCATTGTTTTCCTGTTTGCAAGCTTCATTTTCAACAATTGCAACTAGCTAAATATTTTCAAATAAAGTTTTTTTGAGCACTGTATTCTTTGGAGATTTTGATTAAATATATCCAACTGGTGTTGAATAAAATGTAACCAAAACTTACAGATTTATTTATAAAAGAAGTTCAAAACCACTGCAGAACATGTAGGTTGATTTACAAAGTAACTCTTCAAAGGAGCAAAATCTTTAAAAACTCCATTGATGGCAAAAGCAGCAAACAGATAAAAAGTCCATACTGCCACCCTGAAGTATTTTTAATATTCAACATCAATTTCATCCCCCAAAATATTGTGGTTCAATTGCTCTAACGGAGTATACACAAATATTTGTAAATTTAAACCATTAAAATTTTTAATTAATCTAACATTGCAGCTAGTAGGAGACAGTTGTGAATTACATGAACATCAAAACAAATTCCAAACCTATTTCTGTCTCATAAGTTTCTTAATTTTATGATGACATTGACTTTTATCATGAACTTATATTCCACCAAATTTTGAGTGGGTGTTATCACCACAAAATTTAGTAACTTTATCTTCAATGTTAAACTATGAAGTTCATTAAAAAATGGAGTATATACTAGTATTAACAATAAGATCAGATGTTTTACCTTCTTTAGAATGAACTTACAAAAACTTTAATAATTTGATTTTCTGAATTGGAAGTGAAAATTTGAACCAATTATTAGAATGTACGCATTTTCTTTGTGAAGCCTCTAATAGCACTTGATAAAATAGATAGCCTCTGAACTGTTTGCAATTTTCCTTTTGTCTCAAGTGCCAATACATCAAGTACAGGCACTACGTGTTTTGCACACACATAACAAAAACTCGGAAGAAAAAAATTTAGAAATTTAGCAAAGAAACAGTCATCTGATATCAATGAAAAATCATGTTTTGCAGAAGAATCTGTAAGTCCACCTGCTACAGATTCACATGTGAATTCATCTACAGGCAAGTCTTCTTAAAATAACTACTGATTTTTTTTGTAGGCTGAGCACCATGGCTCACGCCTGTAATCCCAGCACTTTGGGAGGCTGAAGTGGGCAGATCACGAGGTCAAGAGATTGAGACCATCCTGGCCAATATGGTGAAACCCCATCTCTACTAAAAATACAAAAATTAGCCAGGTGTAGTGGCACATGCTCGTAGTCCCAGCTACTTGGGAGGCTGAGGCAGGAGAATTGCTTGAACCCAGGAAGCAGAAGTTGCAGTGAGCCCAGATCATGCCACCGCACTCCAGCCTGGTGACAGAAAGGGACTCCATCTCAAAACGAAAACAAAACAAACAAAAAAGCCGCTACTGATTTTTAAAATTAGATGCTGATTTTCTGATATTCTGTTAGCAATTCTTGTTTTCTATGCGGTCATTTGCCACAGTGAATGGTAAATATTGATAAACATTTTTTGTGCAAGTTACATCTATACTGGCTTTTGTAAGAAATTCGGTGCCTAATTTTTTCATGAAACATGCACATTTGGTTTTTGGAGTCGATGGCTGCCAAAAGGGATTACTCTGAAATAAAAATGTTGCCAGATAATAAAATCAACAGTTGCAAATTCCATGTATTATACAAATAAATGCAAAACTGGTATTGTAAGAGCATTCTGACTACTCTGTGTTCTGCGGTGGGGCTGCTTAGCCCCTGTGTCCTGTACGGACCAATATTTTCCTGCACACCTACTTTCTAGTTTCCACAATTCCTGTGGACCCTGCCAACAGGCACCACGGTGGCAGGCTGCATGCCACAGGCCCCAGCACTGGCCCCTGCACAGGTAGCCACTTCTCACCTGGAGAACCTGGCTAATCCCACGTGCTTGTATCTGAGTGCACTTCACACCCTTTGAGAATGGGGTGTCAGTTACCTTGCGTCTGGAACAGAGTGGCAAAAGGGGTTGGGTAGCACTGGTAATCTTTCAAACCTGACCACGAATTCAAAGGAGATCTCCAAACTAGCATTTCACACGCAGGTATATGAGACCTCGGGACCTCGGCCGGAGCTGGTGGAACAAAAGGCAGCTCTCTCTACCTACCCCTCCTGGCTGATTTTGTTGTTGTTTGTTTTCTTTTTTATAAATTGAATCGGAATTAGACGCTAAAACCCAAGGGACATGCCTGAACAGGGACTTGAACCCTGGACTCTCAGATTAAAAGTCTGATGCTCTACCAACTGGGCTATCCAGGCTCCCTCCTTTCTGGCCTCTTTCAACACAATAATAAATAACAGCACTTGGTTAAAAATAATAAAGTACAATCTGGGACAAATCCAAAGTGGACAAGATGAAGAGTGGACAAGATGCCAGGACTCCCATGGGCAAACCGGGACATGTTGGTACCCTACATATTAAGAGACTTGGGTTCTGTTTTCACTCAAGCAAATCTCTAAATTTTCTTATCCTTTTCTCTTCAAAGTGTTTTCCTGTGTGCCCACCCCTTAGGACTTCTAGCCCTTGCACAAACAGATAAGTGAGATGCAAATATCCAAGAGGGTGTGGTACACAGGCTGACTGCAAATCCCATCATGATTAAGGTGACAGACACTCCCCAGATAAAACCCACTCACCCCTTCCTTGCTGTAAAAGACTGTGCTAGAGCCCGCAGAGTGGCTCTGCTCTGTCCACCCTCCCTTCTTTACCAGTGACATGAGCTTGAAGATGGAAGCCACCTGTTCAAGAGAGTGGTTCAGAAAAATAAGAGTTGCTGATGACCGGGGAGCTGCCATATGTATTCATTATCAACCTCCAGACCCAGCAGCTGATTGCAATTCTTGGCCTAAACAAATACACGCCGCTGAAGTTCCTGCTTCCCATTCCAGGCTCTTCTGCCTCCACTCCATCCTTGTACACCAAAACCCTGCCATACAAGTCACAAACATCACTCCACTCATCCTTCATCCATGCTGTTATCCTGGCCGGAGAAACCTTTCTCAGCCTTGACATCTGGGTACTTCTGCCTTTCTGCCAGAAACAAACTAAGTCATCACCTCCTCGCGGAAGCCTCTCTGGGTTGCACTCCTGAAACATCCCAGGCATGCTCCTGCACCCTGTTATATGGTCACCTGTTAACATGCCTGCCTCCTTCAACCTGTGATCAGCCTGAGGGAGGGCACTGTGTGTTCTTTCTTCCTCATTCTGTCATCCTGTGCTACCATACCTGCTACATAGCGACAGAGCAGGCACACGTAATGGGGAATGATTGAATGAATGTTGAAACTTAACAAATAGGGGCGGGTCCTGGAAAGGCTCTGGGAGGAGGATACCTGATTGACCTCTAAAGGTAGGGGTCACCAAGTGGCAGTTACACATTCTCCATCAATAGGATCAGGTCCATTATTCTATTAAACCTCCTTGGGGACCTTGAGGGTGAGAGGACATGCCTATTAGTAACCCCCATTTATGGCTGGGCAAATGGAGGCATGGGGAGGTTAAAAGCCCCGGGTCAACCCAGGAATCAGTGATGAACCTGCTGTGATTGGCAGTCGTGGGGACCTGATGCAGGTTTGTTCTCTGAACATCACTACTTTCAAGGACTCCCCTGTTCATACTCTCAATCTTTTTTCTTTTTTCCTCCAGTAATATCCAAAAAGTCCCCTCTCCAGATTAAATCATCCTGGCTTCAAATATCTAAAGCAGCATTTTTTTTTTCCTTCAGCATTTGAAATGTTTTTAAGGGTTTATTTCAAACACGCTTTTCTTTGAACTGATTGTTCAGAACTTTCATTCCACTTTGTCACTGTGTTTTGTAGTCGGCTCTGATTTCTAAAAGGTTTTTATTTCTTCTCTATTAGTGGCCACCACCTGCTTACTGTTTGGATGGGTTTTGCTTTATTTTCTTTGCTTTCATCTATTGAAATGGATGAGAGGAACCTTAGGTAATGAACCTTGTTTCCAGTTTTCCCCCTCACCTCCCCTGTTTTTAACTCCTCCTGCAACTGCTAAGGATGAGGCAAAGGACGGAGAGGTCCCTGGGTGGTAAGTCTGGGAGTCAGTCTGCCTTTCTCCCCAGTTGTGGGGATGGAGTGACAGGCAGTGGAGGGCAGAATGTGCCTGCAATGTTTGCGGTGCTGTTAGCTTTGCGACAACCCAGCCGTCCTGTTTCCCCGCAGCAGGATGCACGGTGGCCTCCTAAATGGCTACTCTGGCTGGAGTGAAAAGGCATCTCCCTCCAATCTTATGGGGACTCCTAAGCTCCATGGGGGGATGCGAGCATCAGTGGCTGTTGCTGAGGCCCGCATTGCCGGACACTAGCCTGTTCCATTTTTGGTTCATCTGCACACACTGGCCCTATGGGAGCAGCCTCGCATATAAATATATAAATATTTTACCAGTTCGTCCTGCCCTCGGGGTATCAAGTTTAATGAACTAAACATCCTCCATTAATCACCCAGCAGAGTGTTATTGACTTCGGGGGAAAGGGTAAGTGACCACTGCAAAGACACGTCAGGGACTCGGTCTGTACAACTCTTCCCTGTGCCAGGTCTTCCCAAATCTTTAAAAAAACTCCTAAATCTGGGGCTGGGTGAGGTGGCTCCCGCCTGTAATCCCAGCACTTTGGGAGGCCGAGGCCGGTGGATCACTTGAGGTCAGGAGTTGGAGACCAGCCTGGCCAACGTGGAGAAACGTTGACTCTACTAAAAATACAAAAATTAGCCACGCATGGTGGCGCACACCTGTAATCCCAGCTACTCAGGAGGCTGAGGCAGGAGAATTGCTCGATCCGGGGAGGTGAAGATTGCAGTGAGCTGAGATCACCCCACTGTACGCCAGCCTGGGAGACAGAGTGAGAGTCTGTCTCCAAAAAAAAAAAAAAAAAAAAAAAAAAAAAAACAAAGTCCTAAATTCAGAAGTTCTGCCAGCCTAGTTGATATATTGCTTTCCAGTCCTCTCCTGTCCTCTTATCATCAAATTTTAGTATTGCTTTTTAATTGATTAATTAAAGAGACAAGTTCTCACTCTATTGCCCAGGCTGGAGTGCGGTGTTACAATCACGGCTTAATGCAGTCTCAAACCCTTGGTCTCAAGCGATCCTCCCATCTCAACCTCCAGAGTGGCTGGAACCACAGGTATACGCCGCCATGCCTGGTTAATTTTTTTTTTTTTTTTTTTGTAGAGATGGGGTCTCGCTATGTTGCCTGAGCTGGTCTCAAACTCTTGGCCTCAGGTCATCCTCCCACCTCTGCCTCTCAAAGTTCTGGCATCACAGGCATAAGTCACTGTGCCCGGCTTGCCTACAACATTTTAGATGTCAACTTCCTCACCCTTTTGTTTAAAATACAGCATCTTCTCCTGTATCTGCCCAGCCCAGAAATGCACAGTCATGGGTTATGTCAGCCCAGGGAGGGTGAGGAAGGTCTTGCACCTCGTTGTCATGATGACCCCATAGCCAATAAAACAAGTCCAGTGTAAGTAACATTTGAACAACTTGAGAAAATGGAACTGAAGTGGGTACATATTGGAGACCCTTTGACATCGCTGAATGTCCTTTGTAAATAATATTTATCACCCAGCCTAGAGCCATGAGAGCCACTCAGAGCAAGTATGTAAGAGTGGAGAAATGAAGGAAAGAGAAGGGCAGAGGGAAGGAAGTGGAGATTGCTGCTGTGACACGGAGGTGGCCGTGGGTGGTGATACAGCAGTGTCCGTGTTAAGCCGGGGTATCCATCTTTGGTACCTGGCCCCCACTCCCGCAGCCATAGATGGAAGGCAAACCTGGCAAGCCAATGTCTACCTTACCCCTTCCTGGACAGTGAGGTCCTACCTATTCTGACTCCACTGAAATCTATGGGAAATGGTGGAGATCTACTGTCCCAGCCCAGAAAATGACATTGTGTGTCAGGATCTGTCCTTCATCTCCCTTCTTTTGCAGAGCTAACCCTGGCCTCACCCACCCCCTGCTAGAGGGGCATGACCCCTCCCTGCACACATCCAGGCTTTTCAAAGCATCTTGCATTTGGCCAGAGGTCTCGAGAAGCCTCTCCAGGCTGTATAGGGCTTTAGCCCAACACTAATTAGTAATGCAATCCCGAAAAGAGTGAAGCTGCCTGCCACCTCCCTCACTCATAGTGATTTATGTTCAATTTGTACAAATGGAGAAAATGAGATTTCAAATTTCAATGCCATTTCTGCAATGAGGTGATTAAAAGAGAGAGTGGTATCGCCTTCCACTGTATAGAATATTGATCCCACTGCTATTTGCCTTTGCAATAACCATTAGCTCAGTATTATTTGCAAACCTCTAATGTGAACCTGGAGATGTAATTTACATTTGTGCCTCACTTATTTGCTTTAACAAAACAACACAAAAGCTTTGGGTCTTTCAATCTATCCATATTGTCAATAAAATTAGCAGCTTGAAGGGAAAAATTATATTCAAAAACCATAACTTCCCATTAACTACCGCAAGACACAACTCATTGTTGCAGAAGAGAGAGAGCTTCATAGCTAGATCCTTTCTTGTTCTTTTCTCATCCTCTGCCCCCTCTTCCCCCTCCATGGGGTTAGAATTCAATGAACAACCTTGAAAGTGAAACATCCCCTCCTCTGAATGTGGATCAGCTTAGGGTCTGGGGGCTGGCTGTGCACATCTGAGGCCCGATCCCTCCGAGGGTGACCCTGGAGGAAGAGAACACGTGGGCCACCGCTTCAAGTGTCAGCACACGCCTGGCCCAGAGGTTCATCGGGCTGCCAGGACCAATGCGTACACATAGACACGTGCTCGGAGCCTCAGAGAGAGAGGCTTCCTCAAGAAAGCGGGGAGCCAGGGTGGGGACCGAGGGGCTGGAAGAAAAGATGAGAAGGAGGTAATCAAGAAATAAAAGCATGGGGCCATGCTCTGGCAATTCAAATGGCAGTTCCGTCAGCCTCGACTCTGAACAAATAGGCCACGCAGCTCCACGTTCTCATTTCTTGTCTCTGCAAATCCGTCAGCTGCCTACAACGGCCTACCAGACCCTGGAAGATGAGAACAAGAAAAAGGGAGAGTGGGGGGCGGGGGAGCTAATGACCCATAATTGCCATGATAGTGGGAGAGAGGCCAGGCAGCTGTTTGACATTCCTGGTATGTATAGTATGCAAATATCGACAAAGGCTCAACACAGTTTCGCTATTGTGGATCCGGAGGGTAACCAAATTAGCCTTTGGCAGCCATGGTAATTGGGAGGTGCTGTTCCCATTAGGAGTCCTGCAAATTATGAAGAAAAATGGACTGAGGGCTTTGTCACAAATAATAATACCAAGAAGAAAAGAGCAGGCGGCTGTCTTTTCTTTTCTCCCCCCAAACCCCCGTTCCCCACCCTCCGCCTTTATTTTTTTTTTTAATTTCTGCATTGTGTTGTTAATACCTCTCCATTTAGTAATAAGAAAACAGTCTGAAATCCCCCACTAGACAGCTTGATTGCAAGAATGTCAAGTTTGCAGGGGGTCCAGGGGGAAGAGCTGCTTTCTGTGGCCTGAAACAGGAGGCTGCAGGTAGGAAAGGTGTAGTCGGGCAGCAGCAAATACTTCTCGCCCAGAGTCCTGTGTGAAGAGAGGAGCCTAAACCCCGACGTCACAAAGAAAGCGCACTTTCCACAAAGCATCCTCTACATATTGTAAGGGTCCAGAGAACATCTCCTCCTGGAGCATAGCTGGGCTTTATCCTCCATCTCACCCCCAAAGAGTCTAAAGTTCTCACTTGATTGAGGTTCTCATCTCTTAACAATTCAGTCACGGGCTTGAAAAAGATCCAGTCATGATGCATTAAGCCCCGAACTCATGCCAAAAAGGCCTGGAGACTTTCGCCCTTGGCATTCCCCGGAGATGGCCTAATTCCATGTCCCTGGGAGCTGGGTGCCTGGTCACCAGATGGGCCACCGGAATATCAGATGACTCTAGGATGAGCTCAGCCCTTTGTGGGGCATGAGTCAATGAGGGGGAATGGTCAGTTCAGGGCCAAGTTCGCACCAGGGTGGCAGAGAACTGGGATGCAAAAGCTGCAGCGTGTACCCATGTGAGGAGCAAAGGACCAATACCTCCCAAAGCGACCTCTCCTTTAAAACAACCAACTTCCCATCTCCTCTGTTTTAGTGTCTGTTTGTTCTGCCAGAGGAAGGAACACCTCCAATGAGAAAGGGCTCTCTGGAAATAAGACGTCTTTCATCTGCGTTCCTCCAGTTACACAGGAGCATCTCATGCATTGCTCCACACTTTATTTTTACGTTGTATTTCATACAAACGTACAATGTCAAAACACAGAAAGAAACCAAAATCTGCTTGGAGAACTGGAAGGATGCTGCCACATACTTGTCTTTAAAACCAGACGGCATTTCCCACAAGGAAAAGAAAACGGAATTTTCCTAAGATTTGGAGTATCCTTAGAGACACGACTATAAAAGGGTGCCGCCAGTTTTGTCCTCCAAAGGGCAAAGAAAGAGCCAATGGCGAGCTGCATGCATTTGGGAAATTAACAGAAGCAGGAGGAGGACTGAAAATAGATCAGATCGTAGCAAAGTCAAATAGCGGGTTGAAAAATTAGTAAGAGGAAATGACAGCTTGCTTCCACAATGTTGGTGCAGATGGGGCCAGTGGGTGACCTCAGGGATGGAGTGAGTAGGAAACCAGGCAACCGTGGTACCAGTTTCTTTCCTCTGTGTAATGCCCAAATCCCATTTCAGTAGACAAGGGTATTACTGGCCCCCACGCCTTGTTAGTTGTAAGTGAAGAACATTCAACTGTTTAGGTACAGTCCAGGTTCCAAGTCTCTTTGAAGGTAAACTTGACAGTGGGAAAAACAATCAAACAAAACCTTTCTAGCATTTGACAGTGATCTTCCTTAAGAAAAAAGTATTCTAGGCTGGGAGCAGCGGGTCACGCCTATAATCCCAGCACTTGGGGAGGCCAAGGTGGGTGGATCACAGGTCAGCAGTTTGAGACCAACCTGACCAACATAGTGAAACCCCATCTGTACCAAAAACACAAAAATTAGCCAGGCATGGTGGTGGAAGCCTGTAATCCCAGCTCATTGGGATTTGAGGCAGGAGAATCGCTTGAAACCAGGAGGTGGAGGTTGCAGTGAGCCGAGATTGTGCCTCTGCACTCCATCCTGGGTGACAGAGTGAGACTCTGTATCAAAAAAAAAAAAAAGATATTCTTTGATGACAATCCTATACCACTTTGGGACTGTGTTTAGCTTTCTGTTCTAGGTTCACCCTTTGACACGCTGACAAGGCCTGCAGTGTTTGGTATCCTGCTGAACTTCTCTCTCCTTCTCAGAGTTCCAGCCACACTATGTGTCCTTCTGTGTGTTGACCCCAACATGCTTTTTCTCATCTCTTCTTTTCACACAGGCTACTCCCTCAGCCCAAGGGACGTCCCTGTGTACCGCCCGACCATGCGACACAGGTATGCACATACCCCTCGGGCTGGCTCATCCGCATCCTCTTCCTCAGGTCACTGCTTAGATACTGCTTCTCCCAGGCAGCCTTCCTTCCAGCCTTCTCTGACTTCTTGAGTCTGGGTGAAAAGCCCTCCTACCATCTGCTATCAAGTGCCTAGTGCCAGAGCTTATTACAGAGTGTTCTGTCAAATCACTTTGCCAAGGCTGTGAGCAACAGGAAAGCAGGGACGACATCTCTCCTTTATGATGTGTCCCAAGTTCCTAGCCCGGTGCCTGGCATATAGCAGTTGAGCCATAAACATATGTTGAGTGAATGCCATCTGATTATTCAAAAGCTTAATTGAAGGCCTAAAGTATTGAGGCAGGAGAATAGGGTCTGGGGACAGGGAACATAAGGCCGACTCACGCTGACTTCCTAGAACTAAATCAAGTGGAAACACTTCAGCTATGACAGGAAATATCCTCTCCATTTACATAGGGCATACACTGAGTAAATGACTTTGTAACTCTACTTCGTCCTCTTCATTTACATAGGGTGTACACCAAGTTAACCAATGGAAACTTATAGATGGTATTGAAACCCAGAAAATTCTGTAACGGGACTCTTGAGCACCCTGCGCTCAGGCCTGCTCCCACCCTGTGGGGTGTACTTTCATTTTCAATTAATCTCTGCTTTGTTGCTTCTTTCTTTCCTTGCTTTGTGCGTTTTGTTCAATTCTTTGTTCGAGATGCCAAGAGCCTGGACACCCTCCAGTGGTAACAGTATCACCTGATGACAGTTCTCTAACACTCGGATTTTGCATTGGGGAATTCTGCTTTTGAGGAATACCAATCAATTCCAGAATCCCAGAGAGTCCCCAACATAAAGGTCATCCCACATGGATTCCAGACACCAGAATTAACTGGATTGTGCATATTTACATCATGGGTTTTATGATGCAGTTTTTATTCTAGCCCAGGACTTTCCTTGTTTCTTGCTAAATCTAGAGTCTCTCTCACTCATTATTTTGTCTCTTCAGGAATGAAGTTTGCATTTAACTGCAAATGTTGCGAAGAATACATCGTTCAATGTGCTGTGGTCCACTCTGCACTTCGGGATCTCAGGCTGTACCCATAACACGGAGCAAGACCACTTCAACTCTTACAAGAAATTCACAGGTAACACTGAGGCAAATTCCTTCCACTGTAAGGCCAAGGCAATTTGGGCTACTGAGCATTTGTATCTTAGGTATGTATGTGTTATGACATAAAACTTCGTTGGAAAAACAAGGCTTATAAACGGACAGCAATAGCAGAAGTAAAACGATGGGAAAAGGTACAAGAGATTGGAGTTGGGCAGAAAAATCGTGTTCCTTATGCTGAAAAACCTTGCTAGTTACAAACAGCAAGGGGTTTTGACCTGGAGGAAATGTCAAGAGACTATCAATAGGGGCAGTGCTAGAGCAGAGGATTCCCGAGCGGAGGTTCATAGAAAAATCAGCTTGGATAAGGACCACATAGGTGAGAGACTCTAATAACAAACTGAAGAGCTTAGTTAATGGTGAGCAGCCTGGGTGTGGCACTGCAGGGTCCAGTTACTCAAATGTCTTCTGAACCCCTCCCAGGGGACTCCTATTAAGATCTGTTATAGCAAGGATTCAATAAATCACATCTTTCTGTATCCATGTGATTTTTTTTTTTTTTTTTTGAGACAGGGTCTTGCTCTGTTGCCCAGGCTGAAGTGCCAGCATGATGATGACTCCTTACAGCCTCAGTGTCCTGGGCTCAAATGATCTTCCCACCTCAGCCTCCTAAGAAGCTGGGACCATGGGCACATGCCACCATGCCCTGCTAATTTTTTTACTTTTATGATTTTGTAGAGATGGGTTCTCACTATATTACCCAGGCTAGTCTTGAACCCCTGGGCTCAAGTGATACTCACCTCAGCTTCCCAAAGTGATGGAATTACAGGTGTGCGCCACCATGCCCAGCTCATGTGATTTCTTAGCCTCCGCCTACACTAACTCTGGGCCTGGCTTTGTGACTTGTTTTGGCCTGTGGGAATTTAGCAAATGTGATGCAAGAGAAGTTTGTCTTCTCTGGCTCTTTGCTGGGGCTCCTTCTAGCACCATATGCAAAAAGCTGAGGCTAGTCTCCTTGAAGATGAGAACCCACACGGAAAGAGAGGTCCACCTGTCATTGCTGACTCACCTGAGGTCCCAGACATCTAAGCAAGCCCAGCCAACATGATGTGAAACAGAAATGCACCCGCCTAGCTCTGTCCAGCCCAAATGGTCAACCTCCAGAGTAGTGAGCAACTGTATCATTTTTGTTTTAAGCATCTAATTTGGGGGGTGATTTATTCACTTGGCAATAAATAACTGGTACAAGGTCCTCACGAGAGGAGCCTGAAAGAATTTGAGAGGGGCTGGGCACGGTGGCTCACGCCTGTAGATTCAGCACTTTGGGAGGTCAAGGCGCGTGGATCACGAGTTCAGAAGACAAAGATCATCCTGGCTAACACGGCGAAACCCTGCCTCTACTAAAAATACAACAAAGTAGCCAGGCATGGCGGCGCATGCCTGTAGTCCCAGCTACTCAGGAGGCTAAGGCAGCAGAAACGTTTGAACTCGGGAGACGGAGGTTGGAGTGAGCCAAGATTGTGCCACTGCACTTCAGCCTGGGCAAGAGAGCGAGACTCCATTTCCAAAAAAACCTAAAGAAAGAAAGAGGAAGAATTTGAGAGAACAAATTCACTCCTTTGGGAACTAATATAAGAGCTGCAAACACTGAAGAAAGCCAGGGGAATGATTCCATCCTTTAGGGCTGGCTGGTCAGAGGCGTTGTAATACCACGGCAGGCTGAGGGACAGTGTACTATGGGGCAGCATGGGATGGGGTAGGGGTAAGGAAAGGCCAGAGTGATGGAAGGAATAGCAGAGCCCACATCGGCAGGGATCTCATGGCCCAATGGCAGGCCATGGCGCTGTCAGCCAATCTGGAGGAACCACAGTGATATGAAATAGGTGTTGATATTGACATGGATAGAAACAACTGGCAAATCTCAATAATTGCCTCTTAGGATCCTGTTGGGCAAGAAAACATTGGGGATGGGGGTGATGTTTTGATTCCACCTAGAAAAGCTTCACTTATCAAGTTTCCCCATTCCAGGCAGGTGGGTGTGACTTAGGAAGCCACAGGATACCTGGCAAACAAAGCTGTAAGACAAGATGTACAAAATCCAGCAAAAGTTGTCTGTCATCCCAGACATTACTTTTCTATTTTCTTTCTATTTTTTTGGAAATGGAGTCTTGCTCTATTGTCCAGGCTGCAGTGCAATGGCATGATCTCAGCTCACTGCAAACTCCACCTCCCAGGTTCAAGTAATTCTCCTGCCTCAGCCTCCCAAGTAGCTGGGATTACAGGTGCCCACCACCACGCATGGCTAATTTTGTATTTTTAGTAGAGGCGGGGTTTCACCATGTTGGCCAGGGTGGTCTCGAACTCCTCACCTCATGATCTGCCCATCTCGGCCTCCCAAAGTGCTGGGACCACAGGCGTAAGCCACTGCACCTGGCTTCTTTTCTATTTTCATCACCCCATTGCTATTGAAGTTGATGTCCAATAGATACCCAGTTGTCATGATGCCAAGACAGACTGGAGACGAAGAGCGTTTGTTCCAGAAAGAACCAAATGCCAGTTTAACCACCCACTATTTCGTGACCCTGGGAAATTTATTTAACCTTAGTTTTCTTTATCTGTAAAATGGAACTAATAATAGTTCCTATCTCATATGGCTGTTGTGAAGATTAAATGAAATTATACAAAGTGTTTAGCATAGTATCAGATACACAGCAAACTCTTAAAAGTACTATGATTATTTTTGATAGCTATTTAGAACTCCAGATTCTCTGAAGAATTCATTTGGATTATCAAGAAAAATTTCATCTTGAATATCATCAGTACTTTCTCTGATACCTAAAATACATCAATTAGGGAAAATGCCCTCTTGATCCCAGCATTTGAATCTGGGAGGGAGAGAATATAATTCTATACTTTCCTTATGTTTGGGATTCTAATGTATTCCTGATGAATATCTTGATGTACATTCAACTGTAGCAGATCTTTATTTTTATGCCATCTGGCTAGCAAGTTCTCATTAAGATATGATTTAAGAACTGAAACTTCATTAAAAAGATCATTTCATGACAAAGTGAGATGAGCAACGTAGAAATGATTCCATAGCTTCTCTAGATCATTCCATTTAGGGCTTTTTTCCAACTGAATCCAGCATAATTCATAGAAGCACTAAGATTTCCCTTTCAAAGGTCGGGAATAATTCTGCAATTAGCTTCATATACCCTTGTTACCTGATGCATTAGATCCAAATTGCAACAAATACCAATGCTAGCAATTCTTTTTCCTACAGCTTGCTTACATTGAGCCACATTATCTAGGAAATCTTTCTTCTTAAATTCAATTCTAAGAAAAAATATTCACAAATAATTTATTTCCAAATAATCTCCCCTTATTTTTTTAAAGAGTAGAATTATGTAGAAAAAAGAAACTCGGTAGCATCACTTTATAAAAAGAAACAAAGTTCTGACTCAGAATGCTTAAAACGATTTTTCTCTGGTAGTTGTTTTCTCTGACTGAATAAAACAAAGCTCATAGTAATTGTAACAATATTAGCATTCTTTCAAGAGTGGAGATTAGTCACTGAAGTCTTGTGTTCTACAATGTCAAAATTCATCTGAACTGCACTTCAATAAAATCACAAAATGATAACAGTGTCTCCATTCATGCTATATAAATATGAAAAACATCATATCAAGTGGAATAACATGAGATGTGCCATTTATATAATTGTTACAAATTTCTGTTGTACAACCAATTTCTACAAAATTCCATTGCAGCTATTCAAATACTTGTGGAAGAGTATCTTAAAACCTTTCCATTTCATGCCTTAAAGTTAACTTAATAGAAATACCATCAGTAGATACACTGACAGTTTTATCAAGAATTCCACTGCAGCTCAGAATGGAGGAATAGCATCAATTGCTTCGTCTACTAAGCTATCCAGTTCAAGAATCGTCACATTAATTCCTGTACTTCCACTAACATATTCCCAAAGACGGGAAGCTTTCCATAGTTTTTACAAGGCAGGTTTGTGAGGTTCTGCCCAATTCCTACTGAAAACTTTTTAATGACATAAAAATATTCTCTCGTTCACACTACTGAAAAATTTATTTAGGGGCCGGGTATGGTGGCTCAACCTGTAATCCCAGCACTTTGGGAGGCTGAGGTGGACAGATCACAAGGTCAAGAGATTGAGACCATGCTGGTCAACATTGTGAAACCCCGTCTCTACTAAAAATATTTTAAAAATTAGTTGGGCATGGTGGTGCATGCCTGTAATCCCAGCTGCTTGGGAGGCTGAGGCATGAGAATTGCTTGAACCTGGCAGTCAGAGGTTGCAGTGAGCCAAGATCGTGTCACTGCAGTCCAGCTTGGTGACAGAGTGAGAATCCGTCAAGAAAGAAAGAAAAAGTGAAGGGAAGGGGAGGGGAGGGGAGAGGAGAGGAGGGGAGGGTAGGGGAGGGGAGGGGAGGAAAAGGAGGGAAAGGAAAGGAAAGGAAAGGTCGGAGGGAGGGAAAGGAAGGAAGGAAGGGAGGGAAAATTTTATTTTGGTTTAACCTAAATGGAAATTAGTTTCAAGGCAGACCTGCTACATCTGAAATCAAAACTGATTTGCTATGTTACATAACTCCAGCTTTCACTGATGTAACACCATTTAACAAATCCCTTTGTGTTAAAACATTAAAATAGGTGGGCACAGTGGCTCATGCTTATAATCCTAGCACTTTGGAAGGTCAAGGCAGGCAGACAACGTGAACCCAGGAGTCTGAGACCAGCCTGAAAAACATGGAACCCCCCCATCTCTACAAAAAGTACAAAAATTAGCCAAGTGTCGTGGCATGTGCCTATAGTCCCAGCTACTCAGGAGGCTGCAGTGGGAGGATCACTTGAACCCAGGAGGTCAGGGCTGCAGTGAGCTCTGATGATGCCATTGCATTCCAGCCTGGATGACAGAACAAGACCCTGTCTCACAAAAAAGAAATAAAATAAAACAACACCTCTCCAATGAAACTAAGAAACTGCAGATGTGACAGCTAACTGATATTTCTTTGAATTAATATAAAATATAATGTCAGATTCCTCCTGTGACTAATATTTATCTCATTACTTTGTTGGGTGCAGTTTTTATATGTGGTTGCCATGTTTCCATAAAGTGGATATACCTTTGACAAAATGTCATTGAAATATTATTGTTCACCCTGCCTTTTACACTAATAAGATTTCTATTAGTCGGGATAAAGTTAAGCTCTGCTGTGTAACAAACAAACCCTAAATCTCAGTGGCTTGACATATCACATCCACACAAAAGCTGACATGGCTTAGGAAGTCCTCCTTCCTCTTGAAGCTGAGTCATCTGGAATATGGCTTTGGCTGTTATTGTATCGGGGCAGAGAGATGGAAAAGGATCTGGCTTTTACCTGCTTCAGCCCAGAGGTGATGCATGTCACTTTCTCTCTCCCAGCCCGTTAACTGGAATTGGTAACATGGCTTCAACTCAACTGCAAAGATGCTGCAGAAATATCGCAGAGCACGCAGATAGCTGGAAAACACCAACTGTCTGCCACAGCCATTAAAATAAATATAATGAAGGAATTTTGAACATGCTTCAGAAGATTTCAAACTATAGGCATGTGACTTAGGCCAAACCATTCAGAAATCTGCGGCATCCTCATCACTTCATAGCAGACTCAATTTTCATTATGTGTGTGATTACATGGGTAGCACAGAGTCCTATCGGCTGAAAAAGTGACACAGGCGTACACACTATGTATAATAGGTATCCTTATAGACAGTGATACGGACTAAGGTGAAACTAGTTTGGTCTAACTCATTGCTTGTCAACTGGGAACAAAATTGCACTTGGCAGCATATAGAGGCATTTTTATTATCACAGCTGGAGGCAGGGGGTGGGGGTGCCACTGACATCTAGTAGGTAAAGGCCAGGGATGCTGCTAAACATCCTACATGCACAAATCAGACAACCAACCCAACTGTGAATCATCTGGTCCAAATTGTCAGTGCTGCTGAAGCTCAGAAACTCTGGTCTACCAGATGATCCAGGAAATGGTATCTGCCCATCACGCCCAATGAGTCTTTTGAACAAGGCAGCCAGAAGCAATTGTTTCCTTTCAGCTGTGTATTCTTGCTTCCTTGGTCCCTTCACTGATGGTTCCCAAATCTGTATATCCAAATGCCATATATGCAGCTGCCTATCCGTTACATTTATTGAGATGTCCAACCATCTCCTTACATGAAATCTGTGCAGGATGAAATTCATGGCCATCTCCTGCCTCTGACTCCAACTTCCCACCTTCTCTAATGCCCTTGGCCTTCCACCCTTTCAATCACCCAAGCTGGAAACCTTAAACCAGCCACTCCTGACCCTTCCCACTTCACAGCTAAACACATCACCCAATCCTGTGGATTTTTAGCTCCCACAAGACTCTGGACCCCGATACCCGTCTCTGTCTCTTTTGTGTCCTCTCGTAGGGGTGTGTTGACTAGAATCCACACAAAATACTAATAATGTGTTTACTGCTATTCCCCTAGGAAGCATCCCTAATGCCACTCCCTCTCCACCCTGATCTAACTTCCACATTGCCACCAGAGAAGCTGCATGGTAGCGCAGAAATAGTGGGGATCTAGAATCAATAGAGCCAAATTTGAAACTCACGTCTTCCTCCATAACACGTGGGATGCACCTTAACTTATTGAAACCACAAATGTAAAATGGGACTAAAACCCTCCTCCTTATAAAGTGGTCGTGAAGGTTAAATGATATCCCGTATAGAAATCCTCCAGCATACTCCCGGCACACATGGGTGCTCAATACGTTTCACTTTATTTATCACTGTTATTATTATATCGCTTCTAAAGTCACCCTTGGCATTAAACAACTCCACTTTGTAAGGATTAAGTTTTCACTGCCAAATGCCTCAAGTCTTCAATAATCTGTTCCTAGAGGACTGTTCTAAGACTGTAAATTCTAGTTGGGACCAACCATGACTGTATTATTTCTCACTGTTACCACTGTGCCTGAGTACAGAGTAGATGCTCAATAAATAAATAAATGTTAATCAACTGAATAAAGTATTATATATATTTTGTATTTACTATATATAACACATATATAACATATATTGTCATAAAAGAAATAGAAGTATTTTGGTCTATGTATAAGCTGGAATTATTCTTTCAATTTTTAAGGGCTTCCCATTCTAATACAATCCTTTCCGAAGTCTGCCCATATCCACCTCTCTGTGTAATTAATGCCTCCTCTCTGTTCTAACTTTCAGTCTTTCTTGTGTTACCTATTTTTTGCAGCTGGTCTGGTCTGCTTCCAATGCATACCTTTCTTGCCAGGAACCTATCTGGTTTCCCTTTATCAATATTTCCCTTACACTAATACACAGGCATATATGCACACAGATTCACACACATCAGATGAACTGACAGATTTTTCTAGTTCTTTTTTCCAGAAACTTCCATGGCTACAAGCCCAACCAATTCCTTCACTTGTGCATCCTGGCGTCTAAGTTCTATCACATGACACACTGAAGGAAAGCTTTGTGTCACAGAAAAAGAGCATTCCCATTCCCAGGTGGACTGGAGGAAGACAAATGTTTATAATCCAAACGAGTGAGATGAAGTAAACTCAGTAATGGCTCGATTGGGTCAGAAATGAATGGCTGCTTGCAGCATGGGCAGGGCCAGGCTGGCCCACTGCACCTGGGAAGGACAGGCTCTCATGGTGCTTGGGTCCAGCCACATAGCACAGCAGTCCTGAGCCCCCAGGGTCAATCTGTTCATTCCTTCGAAGGCCTTTCCCTGGACCTACTCAGGTAATTTCCTAGCTACTGAGAAGACAATGCTCAAAAACCATTGTTCCTGAGTGTGGCAGCCTCATGGGCAGACACATGCACACGTGGTTGACCTTTGGCCAGCCAAGGCTTTTTGGATCTGAGTTCCCCATCTCCCATGTCATCTGACACTCTGTCCCCAGACCTCAGAGCTGCTAGAATGCAGGATAAAAAACCAAATTATTGGGAGGTCAAGGCAGGTGGATCACGAGGTCAGGAGTTCAAGACCCAGCCTGGCCAACATAGTGAAACCCCATCTCTACTAAAAATACAAAAAATTAGCCGGGCATGGTGACGAGTGCCTGTAATTGCAGCTACTCAGGAGGCTGAGAGAGGAGAATCTCTTGAACCTGGGAGGCGGAGGTTGCAGTGAGCTGAGATTGTGGCATTACACTCCAGCCCAGGCAACAGTTTGAGACTCCATCTTAAAAAAAAAAAAAAGCCAAATTAAAAGTTGTATCAAGTGTACCCTAAACTGAAGCAGCCACGTGGCTTTTGAAATGGCCTCACTTCCTGCCCAGAGTGGCGTTATTTCTTTCCACCTTCTTGAAACCTCCAGGCTGGCCCTGCCGAGGTCTGCCCGCCTTCCTCCCAGGTCTCCCCCAGGGCCTCTTGAAGCTGGCAGCCAAAGAGTCGCTTCCCGGTAGGTGCAGTTGGCAGGACTGCAAGTGTACTTAAACTTTGTGTCTGATCAAGTTATGTGTATTGGATCTGAAACCAGTTAGTCAATTCGTTCAGGTCCCTAAGTGGCGATTTGTGGTAATGTCTACATCAATACGGACGGAGCGGTTTGCTAGCTGGTTTACGTAAGGCAGATGGCTGCAGGAAAGAGGGGGCAGCTTCCAGCATTCTCTTTGCTAATGAAGATATGGCTGGAAGAGAAAGGAACGCGAATGGAAGCAAAAGTTGGCATCCATTTGTGTATAAACACTCAGGCAAGGTCTATTTTCTAGGTAGAATCAATTTACCTCGTCCATTTACCCCCTTGTTCCTCCTGCCCAATGGCCTTCTTTCCTAGGTTGATGCACAGACATAATCATTAGTATTATAATCGTTTTCTGTGAATATTAAAACTCCCCAACCCAGGGACAAACTATGTTTTTAAGAGGGAACCTGGGGGCACTGATGCAAGTTCCACTCGGTCTTACAGGAATGACGGAAACCAGAAAGAAAAAAAATGAGTGGTGTTGCCTTCCACTCGCCTTGTTTCTCTTGTATAAATAGTTTCTGCATTTGCTCCAGCAGGGGAGGAGACAGTGTAACAGGGAATTTATTTAGTGTGTGTCTGCATATTGGCTGTATCTCTTTACTACTGCAGAGTACATTGTTTCTAATAATTGTGATGGATTGATACTTACGACTGGCTGGCAGAATTCCTTTAGCATGTTAAAATATTGCCTTTTATTCCCTGGTCTAATGCATAACCTGATGTTTCAGTCAGTTTTCAAATGTAATAAACAAATGTGAAAAGCCAAGACCCCTAAAGAAAAGGGAGAGGCTCTGGCTCAGAGGTGAATTCCATTTTAAATCATGCCCTCTGCCAGCCAAGTGAACTCTCTGAGCAGGGTTGTTCTTTAGCTATGATCGAGTCAAGCCATCTACAAGTCGGATGCAAAGGGGGGAAACTGGGGCACATAAAATACTCTAAAATCTGTCTGACAAAAATGCCTTGGCTAAAATGGAACGGCTGAAATCCACCTTCTTCTGGTCTGCTAAGCTAGCCAGGAAATAGCAGAATTCCTGGCTCAAACCTGAGAAAGTGTTTCTTCGGCTCACGCTTCTGTCTTCACCTGCTGGCAGGCAATTTGGCCCTTGAAAATGGCAGTTTTGCCCTTATAATCTCGCCTCAACACACCGGTTCCTAACATCCCTCTGGAAATTTTGCCCCTGAAAAGACGTTAAGGCTCAGAAGCTTACCACTCTCACCTCTGAACCAGAAACAAATCTTGGGGACCTTGACAAGAGGCCCATCTGACATGGCAAAGGTAGCCTGAAAGGCTGAACAGCCAAGTGCAGACAGAACACTTGATATCCTTCCCCTCATCAATGTACATTTCTGAAATAAACAGCTTTCATTTGCAGGTCACGTGCATTTTTATTTCATTTTGTTTTCTTGCATGTTAATTTCCATTCTTTCCTATTGTGGGTTACATCACTTTTCATCACGGTTGTGCTGCAGAAATGTAGAACACGATTTATGGAGCCTTAACATAAATATGATGCTAGACAGAAAGAGAGCGACATATTAGTTTAGAATTTGCAGACTCGCACACACAGAGCACACATGGCTGATTTATGACACTGAGATAGCCTGTAAATCCTAAAGTAAGGCGCTGCATCCATAAACTCCCAAGGAGGAGGAGACAGAGCCCTTTAGCACAGACTCCAGTTGGAAGCCCCTAGGCCCTGAAAACAAAGACTCACCCAATGCTTGGCCTTTTGCTGTTCTTAGAAACACATCTTGGCTGGGCGTAGTGGCTCATGCCTGTAATCCCAGTACTTTGGGGGGCTGAGGCAGGCAGATCACTTGAGGTCAGGAGTTCAAGACCAGCCTGGCCACTGTGATGAAACCCATCTCTACTAAAAATACCAAAAAAAATAGCTGTATGTGGTGGTATGCACCTGTAGTTCCAGCTACTTGGGATGCTGAGGCAGAAGAATTGCTTGGACCTGGGGGACAGAGGTGGCAGTGAGCTGAGATTGCGCCACTGCACTCCAGTCTGGGTGACGGAGTGAGACTCCATCTCAAACAAACACAAAAGAAACACATTTTTAAAAATTAGCCCTATACCAAAGTGGTGGGAAGGTTTGCTCTTCACCCATTCATGAAGGATGGGAAGGGAAGTTAGTTGGTGATTGGACTCCCTGCTCTCAGATTCAAACCCCCCAGTATTCTGTTCTCCTCCACATTCTGAGGGGAGGGGTTGTCCTGTACAAACTACATTTCCCAAGGACTCTCTTACCAAATGACTTCTGCTTGGGTTTTGCCAAATGGGAGACACTGGGAGGAACCTGGAAGGTAGGAGTTGAGGGAGAAGCCAGGTCGGAGGCTTCCCCCTTCTCCTCCCTCTGCATTGGGTGGCCTCACTGGAAGTCGATGATTCTCCTCCATGACCCCAGCTTTGTCAGACAGCCTTCTTGTGATTCTGCCTTCCAACAGGTAGCCCTGGTTTCTGGGCTCCATCCCACCATCTCCTCCTTTGCTCCTCCAGGCTGAGGGTGAACAGCTTCCTGCTGTTACTAATCTCTTCACTGTCTCCTTCTCCCGTGCCACACCACACCATGCCCAGCCAGTGCCTAACCCTTCTAAACTAGACTCCACATTAACTTTCCTGTAATCCCAGCACTTTGGAAGGCTGAGGCAGGCAGATCACCAGGTCAAGAGATTGAGACCATCCTGGCCAACATGGTGAAACCCCGCCTCTACTAAAAACTAGCTGGGTGTGGTGGCATGCACCTGTAGTCCCAGCTACTCCAGAGGCTGAGGCAGGAGAATCGCTTGAACCCAGGAGGTGGAGGTTGCAGTGAGTCAAGAGTGCACCACTGCACTCCAGCCTGGCGACAGATTGAGACTTCATCGCAAAAAGAAAAAAAAAAAAAGAAAGAAAGTATTATACATAGGTCTCTCTTCCTGGCCAGGACCTGACTAATTTGGGGAAACCCTGGAGCCTATTCCATCATCTCCGACTGACGAGCACATGGACAAGTAGCAAAATATAAATCTGCCTCCAGTTTTAACCAGTCCTCAGCCACTCAAAAACTGTCTGACAGAGTCACTACAACCACTAAAGATTACATAATAGCTTGTTTTTCTCTTCCTCCTGGTTGTGGGTCTCATGAAATGCTACTTGAGGGCAGGGGCAGTGGCTCATGCCTATAATCCCAGCACTTTGGGAGGATGAGGCAAGTGGACTGCTTGAGCCCAGGAAATCAGCCTGAGCAACAAAGAGAGAACCAATCTTTACCAAAAATTTAAAAAATTAGATGGGCGGGGAAGCGTATGCCTGTAGTCCCAGCCACTCAGGAGGCTGAGGCAGGAGGATCACTTGAGCCCAGGGGGTCAAGGCTGTAAGTGGACCATGTTCGTGCCACTGCACTTCAGCCTGGGCAACAGAGCAAGATCCTGTCTCACAAAGAGAAGAGAAGAGGAGGGGCGAGGAGGGGAGGAGAGGGGAAGGGAGGGGAGGGGAAGAGTATAAGAAAAAGGAGAAGCAGGAGGAAGAGAAAAAGGAGGAGGAGGAGGAGGAGAAAAAATATGGGAAGAGAACTGGAAACTCCCTGGGAATCCTGACAACACCATAAGAGGGAATGGACCCAAGGCTGAAATACTCCAAAAGATATGGGTAGAAAAAGGTGGAGACCTTCAATAGTGCTGGGGAAAGGTGGAAGGATCATAAGGATTACAAGGCGATGCCTTATAAAATGTATCACTCTTTTAGAAAACAAAAAGTTGAATAGATCCAGAGCTTACATTGCTTATCCTAATTCAGCTTCAAAATCCCAGCCTAATGACGCTTTCAACCTAAGTTATAAATAATTTGACAACTCGGTTGTGTAGCATTTTGTAGCCACTTCTCTGCAAACTATAAATGCCTGTAAGGTAATACATCTGTGCAATATTAACAATGCCGTTGCTTATATTTTTTTGGTGCTTCATGTAAATATTGAGTTGTGAGTTCCTTTGTTAGGCATGCTGCTTTCTAAATGTTTTTATCACCTTGTAAAAGAATAACAGAAATGGTGACTGCCCCCATCAACGCTTGCCAAATTTTGAAGACATAGATAAAAGATAGAAACTTAAAACATGCAAAATAATCACCTCCAAATTAATTCACATGGATAGCGGTTAGAATGGTATTGGCTTTTGGTAGGGAAATATTGGGGGACGTGAGGGAGCTTTCTGGAATAACGGACATGTTTGATATGAGTTGGTTCCGTGTGTGTGCACATAGGTGTATATGTAAAAATTAACCTGTAAGCTGTATACTCAAAAAATTAACCTGCACTGTTAATTATATGTTTGCCACACCAATGAAAAATGTAAAAACAATCCATTTTCAAAAGACCTGGAACCTTGGCCCCTGAAGAGTTAAAGAAGGAATTTCTTTATGGAAAAACGATAGCAACAGCATCTTTTTAAAGAATGGGCATTTTTATGGAATTTGGCAACCATTGTGGACACACAAGTGAACTCAAGGAGGCTGGCTAGCAGAGAGCCAAGTTCATCAACACCGCCCCGGCTGTGGTAAAGCGAGCAGGACTGGGTAGAGAAGAAGTTGAATTGTGGTGCAGACAAAACCAAGGTCTCACCTGACGGGGGAGCCCTGGAGCTGGGATGCAGGCTGCCCCCGGGGAAGGGCGTTTAAGTTGGGGCAACCGCTAAAGAGAAGACCTTGTTGAGAGCAGTCAGCCTTCAGTATTTCCAATAGCTGGAGAGGGGGCTGGGAGATGGACCTGGATGGTGCTGGAAGATTCCACAAGGTGGAAGCAAGAAGTAAAAGAACAGGTGTCACTCTCACCCATAACCCAGTCCCCAAAATGTGTGAACTATGTGTTGATGAGACCTGAAGTGGGGTTGGAGTCATGGGCAAAACTACAGAACAAGTTTATTCAAATAAAGATCTCATTTAGCATCCCAGGGAGCAAGGATATGGAGCCCCCAAATACCATCCAGCTAAAGAGAGCTGGATGGCCACTGGGAGAAACTGAGAGGCATCCTCGCAGTCCCTCATGTCCTTTGCCTCCTCTTTTGGGTCACAGACAACAAAGACACCGGAAGCTGCAGATTCACCCACCCAAGGGGCATTTCCTCCAGCACCACCCTGCCAGAGAGACCAGCATCTTCATGCAGGCTGCAAATGAGTCTGCATGACGGGGGCGTGAGTTAATTAGTGCACTTGGGTTTGGGAGGTTGGTGACAAGCTGCCACTCTGCATTTGGTGGTTCCTTTTCTTAACAGGTGGCAACTGACTGACAGGCTTCCCCTGAAGTGGAGGAGGACATCTGTGTTTTCCATACTGCAGAACACTGGATCTTTCCAAGTCACACATTTGGGAAGACAGCTGAATTGCCTTCAAGTTCCTCCTGTTATGGTACAAATACCCACCTGATGTGCAAACATGAGAGATGCAGCTTTACACTAGAACCGATGAAAGCAAATTTGAGAAAACCCAACTCTTTAGGAATGGAGACTACAGATGTGGTATGAGGAGATCTTCATAATTAAAAGAAAATATGTAAATAGGAAAAATATCCAACTGTCACAAAACTCCACTAAATCAAATTGCAAAGTTTTGCCTTTCTTGAAATATAGTCATGTGCCACATGACAACGTTTCAATCAATGAGGGACCATATACGTGACGATGGTCCTGTAAGATTACAATGGCGCTGAAAATTACCTACGGCCCAGTGACATCATAGCTATCACAACATCACAGTGCAATGCACTACTCATGTGTCTGTGACGTTGCTGGTCTCAACAAATCTACTGCGCTGTCATATAAAAGTACTTAATACTTGATAATGGTAATAAATGACTGTGTTACTGATTTACAGATTTACTATAACTTGTGTCATTTATTTTAGAATGTGCTCCCTCTACTTACAAAATAAAAAAAAAAAAATTAATTGTAAAACAGCCCCAGGCAGGTGGGTCCTTCAGGAGGTATTCCAGGAGAAGGCATTGTTAGCATAGGAGATGACAGCTCCATGTGTGTTACTGTCCCTGAAGACCTTCCAGTGGGACATGATGTGCAAGTGAAAGACAGTGAAAGACACTGATGATCCTGAGCCTCTGCAGGCCTAGGCTCATGTGTGTGTTTGTGCCTTACTTGGGTTTTTTGTTTTTTGTTTGTTTTTATTTTGAGACAGGGGCTCACTCTGTTCCCAGGCTAGACCGCAGTGGTGTGATCTTGACTCATTGTAACCTCAACCTCCTGGGCTCAAGCAATCCTCCTACCTCAGCCTCCTGAGTACCTGGGACTACAGGCACATGCCACCACACCCGGCTAATTTTTCTATTTCCTGTAGAGACAGGATTTCACCATGTTAGCCAGGCTGGTTTCAAACTTCCGGGCTCAAGAAATCAGCCTGCCTTAGCCTCCCAATGTGCTGGTGTTACAGGTGTGAGCCAGCATGCCCAGCTTGTGCCTTATTTTTTATTTTTTGAGATGGAGTCTCGCCCTGTCACCCAGGCTGGAGTGCAGCGGCAGGATCTTGGCTCACAGCAACCTCTGCCTCCCAGGTTCAAGCAATTCTCCTGCCTCAGCATCCCAAGTAGCTGGGACTACAGGCATGTACCACCATGCCTAGCTAATTTTTGTATTTTTAGTAGAGATGGGGTTTCACCATGTTGGCCAGGATGGTCTCAAACTCCTGAGCTTCTGATCCACCCCCCTCAGCCTTCCAAAGTGCTGGGATTACAGGCATGAGCCACTGTTACTAGCTGCCTTAGTTTTTAATTTAAAAAGTTTAACAAGTAAAAAAAAACCAACAAGTTTTAAAATACAAAAAACAAAACAAAACAAAAACACACACACACACACACACACACACACACACACACACACACCCTTACATAATAAGGATATAAAGAAAATACTTCTGTATAGCTACACAATGTGTTTAAAGTTGTGTTATTCCAAATGTTTTTAAATAGGAAGTTTATAAAGTAAAAAAGTTCTAGTAAGCTAAGGTGCATATATTATTGAAGAAAGACAAATATTTTAATAAGTTTAATGTAGCCTGAGTGTCCAATGTTTACAGTCTACAGTAGTGTACAGAAATATCCTAGGCCTTCAAACTCACTCACCACTCACTCACTGGCACACCCAGAGCAACTTCCAGTCCTGTGAGCTCCATTTACGGTAAGTGTCCTATACAGACAGGATACCATTTTTTAATCTTTTAATTAATTAATTTCTTTTCTTTCTTTCTTTCTTTTTTATTTTATTTTATTTTTTTTTTTGAGACAAAGTCTTGCTCTGTTGCCCAGGCTGGAACACAAAGGCAGAATCTCGGCTCACTGCAACCTCCACCTCCCAGGTTCAAGCGATTCTCCTGCCTCAGTCTCCCAAGTAGCAGGGATTACAGGCACCCGCCACCACACCTGGCTAATTTTTTGTATTTTTAGTAGAGACGGGGTTTCACTGCGTTAGCCAGGATGGTCTCTATCTCCTGACCTCAAGATATGCCCGCATCAGCCTCCCAGTGTGCTGGGATTACAGGCGTAAGCCACCATGTCCAGCCTTATTTTTCAGTCTTTTAAACCATATTTTTTAATGTACCTTTTCTATATTTAGATATGTTTAGATATATAAATGTTTACCATTATGTTACAAATGCCTATAGTATTCACTACAGTAGCATGTTGTACAGGTTTATAACCTAGAAGCAAGAAGTAGGCTGCACCATCTAGGTTTGTGTAAATACACTCTAAGATGTTCACACAATGACAAAATTGATGAATGATGTGTCTCTTAGAACATATCTTCATTGTTAAGTGACACACGGTTGTACACACACTCGCGTACAGACAATTTGAGACTCTGGGACTTCAGCATTCAATAAGCCGTCTCAGAAGAAAAGCTACCCCAGCGAACCTCAAGAATAAAGGGTACTATGTAGGCACTCCCTGATTCCGGAACTTGTAACCAGCAGCCTCCCTCCCTGCTCTGAATGTGTTTTGAGTCCTTATGATTTATGGGTCACCGTCAATAATCAAAACCACTGCTGGATTGAAATTGACAAATCGGATCAAGCATCTAAATTAAACAGGAATATGAGTCTCCTTCGAAGGATCCATTACATGGAAAGAGTTCCGCCGAAGACACCACGACATTTATTGAGAACATCTCAGAGCGGGACTCAAACTGTGAGCAAAATGGAAACTGTCTCAAAGAGCTCTCAAAATTAATTAGAAAAATTAAAAGAACACCGAACGAAAAGCCGCTGTGTGGAGAAGATGGACGCTCAGTGCACCAGCCAGTTCCCACCTTTGGAAGCTGTGCCTGGCATGACAGGTCGTACCCAACATCTCCTTTGTAAGGGCATGAGGAACCCTAAAAGTAGCTTCCTTACCTCTCTGGGGAAGGACTTTACGGAAGAAAAGTTTGGTTGCTGTTATATAGGATTTTTATTGTTTTAAACAAAGAGGTATCTGGGTTTTTTTTTGTTGTTGTTGTTGTTGTTGTTGTTTTTATTTTTATTTTTTGAGATGGAGTCTTGCTCTATCACCCAGGCTGGAGTGCAGTGGCATGATCTCAGCTCAGTGCAACCTCCACCGCCCGGGTTCAAGTGATTCTCCTGCCTCAGTCTCCCGAGTAGCTGGGATTACAGGTACCTGCCACCACGCCCGGCTAATATTTGTATATTTAATAGAAATGGAGTTTCACCATGTTGGTCAGGCTGGTCTCGAACTCCTGACCTTGTGATCCTCCCACCTCAGGCTCCCAAAGTGCTGGGATTACAGGCGTGGGCCACCGCACACCCAGTCGAGCTATTTGTTTACTTTGATCATCTGTGTCTCCCTCAAGCAGCAGGTTATCTCTTTTTTTTCTGTTTCTCTCCACCAGGAGGTAAACCCACTGGAAAGTGGTTAAAGACACAGCATTAAAAGTCATTAATCAGGCAATAAATAAATAAATACATAAATGCCCGTAGATCAAGAAACTGGTGTTTAGGCCATCTTGATTGTAAATGGGAACTTCTAAAAGAAGTTTAAGGAAAATAGCTTGGAAAATGCCCATTTTTTCCCCTGGTTTTCTTTGATAAAGTCTGGTGACCTGTACCAACAAGACCTGCCAGGCAGTATCAGATCAAAGACCGTGGAAACTTTAATGGTTAGAGGTTTCGGCTGAGGAACTTGGAAAGCCTGCCATTGCCTACATCCTCCTTTTGACGCGGTCACCATGCTTTCCTTGTAACTCATGGCCCCAGTAACTGACCACAATTAATAGGGTCATAAATGGGCCCCTGATCCCAAGGCAATCACAGGGACTGGGACAGTGGCCCATGAAGCTGTCCTGCTCTGCATGGTATCTGACCACTCCAATCCTCACCTGTGGAGAATGTGGGCTTCAGGTCTACCTAGGGATTCCAAAGACGGTGGATGATATGGAACTGAGAACATCAAAGGAAGCAGAGAAGGAGATCAGTGGATCTCTCGGACAGCCAGTCTTGGACTCAGTGGATTTGCTGGGGTAGGAGCAATGGACATCGGCTGCTTAAAGAGTGGGAGGGTGACCTGGTATCCTCATGCAGTGAACACAGGGTACGCACCCACTAGAGCTGCTGGACACCCCCAAATAGCCCACTTCTTTCTGATCCCTAGCCGTGTGCCAAAGGACTCTTCTCATTTCCCTGGGTATTATTAAAATAGAGTCTATTAACTGAGGCAAGCTCAGTCTTGGCTCCTTGTAACCCAAAAGTGCCTCCCTGATTCGCCAACGTGATAACACTGACCACGATGGCAATCCCTGTTCATGCTGTGTTCCCTGGTGCACCATGTGGCTTCGTGACGGGATGATCAATCCCATTATGTTGTGTTCACTCGGAACTGCAGGCTCCCTTTCCAGCTCTCTCAAGGGCTGCTCTAATCAGAGCTAGATGATGCATCCCTAAAATGGGAGTCAGCATTCGCACCACAGGATCCGTGGCCTGTGGATATCCACAATTTCATCTCCGAGGTGTTTGTAGCCATGGTGATGAGCTAGAGGCACTTATATAAATATCCATACTTAGCTGTATGCATGTATCACATTGCAGTATCTATATGTCATGGCCACTTAGGTGAATAGCATTTGCAACCAGGGTAAATCCTCAGTTATCTTTGTCTCTGAGGCTGTCTGCGGTGTTGGGCACACTGACAACTAGGGGCTTCATTTTGCTTTCAGTCATAACGGTTCACATAGAAGGGATCTATTTGCCTGAGAAATGTCACATGGCTTAGCATGAGACCTGCCTGCAAAAGGAGTTGACCACACGTGTCTGCTCTTGGAGGTGGTGCTCCATGGCAGCACCTACTCTGGGAGATTGACAGCTGCACATCCATTCTCCTCCAGTTCCTGACATGGCTCCCATGGCCTTCAGTTACCATTGTGCCAGTTACAGGGTTTTGATTTACCTGGAGGCATGATTTCCCAAGTAGGGGAATGGGGGAAGAACACAGGATGGCCCTGGAAGAGCAAAGATATCAAATGCGTACCTACACAAAAAGCATCCACAGACACACATGGGGGAGGCTTCCTCCATGTTGGTTAAATGTAATCAACCAAACTGGGCCAATTTCAGAGCAACATCAATGGATTCACAATTGGCATTTTTCAGTCACAGTTCTGACCTGCTTCTTCCAAAAGTAAAATAAGAAATCCTGATGGAATAAACTGAGGTTTGTGCTCTTCCGAAGAAGAAATGTGGGTGATAGTTATTCATTTCTTCATCTTTAAAAAATACTGTTTTGCTCTGGAAATAGTTTTTTTTTCCCCCCCAAAAAACAAAAGGTGGAAGCAGGGCATAAATGGGAAAATGCGCTGACTGTTTGAATCAGTGACAGCACTAATACAAGTCTGATTAATAAGTAAACAGAAATGGAAAAATTGCTACAGTTTTTTATAATCCATACTCCAACCATTTCTCTCTTGTTCTCCCCCTCCCTCTCTCTTTTTAATGCTCTCCACCACCCTATTCCACTCCTCAGCTTTGGAAAGAATATATTTTTAAAAATCTTAATATTTTCCTTTTTAAAATGGCTGTGGAATGAACAGTGGCTGGAGGATGATAAGCCAAAGGAAAGAAACAAGTGAACTCAGATCAAAGAATTCACATCAGCTTTTTTGAAAGTAGAAAAACAAAAATGTCAATTGCAAGCCTCAACCCCCTTCTTCTTCCCCAAACTGTTTTTCTTTTGGGTTTATTTCTGCATCAGAGTCTACCTAGGTTTCAAAACCAATTTTTCATTTTCCTAGAACCAGTCAAACATGGAGTGTGTGCAAAAACATGGTAGCTTAAAAGAAGAAGAAGATGGTAATTATCAAAGGGAAGGGGGAGGAAGGAAAGAGAAGGGAAATAAAAAGAGATGACACGAGGGAACTGGACCAGATCAAGACAAAGCAATGCACTTAACCCACCTGGAGAGCACATCGGACCAGCAAGGCGCTCTCAGCCAATCGCCTCGGTCTGCGGCGGGGAGGAGAGTCCACATGGGTTCATTTGGCTGAGGAGTGTGTTTCATAAACCTTACGGTGCAGCTATGAAAGCTATCAGGATCTTCCCACGTTTCCTGTCATTCTGTGGAGATTGGCCGCTGGAGTGCTGGGTTGAGGGGGCGGTGGGGAGTGGAGGTGGTAGGGGAAGAGGATGGTTGACTTGTTGAGGGGAGATTGGCTCGGGTGGGAAGCGGAATCACACAGGAATTTATTTTAAGTGCATAAACAAAATGAAATGATAAAAAAAAAAAACCAGTGTATTCCTTTTGGGTCATGTGAGAGAGCCACTGGCAAAGATGAGGGGGGAAAGAGAAAGGGAGAGAGGGAGAGACGAAAAGAGAGAGAGAGGCAAAAAGCTTTCTATTATTCGGGACACTGGTGAAGCACACTGAGGCAGCTGGAAGATTAAATTAAGTATTATATCTGCTGACCCTATTGCCATGGTTACCGGACAGCGGAAAATATTAATCAACCAAAGCCTTTTCAGATGAATGTGCTTGAAAAACTACAATAAATATAAATATATATGTATATCCTCCCTGCTCTGTTTAAATGCGGAATGTCAGCCAGTGCACCACCTGATAGTAGAGATAAACAAATAACAATAACAAAATGCTCGCCTCCCTGAGAAAGCTTACGTCACTTACAAGAAGCAGAGTATCAAGAGTGGGGCTGACCACTTGCTCACTTTCTCTTTAGCTGATCTCTTTCCCCCATTCCCTTCCATGATGAACCATCTTGCCTGGTTTGATAGCAACGTCAAGGGGCAATTCGTCTCCTTCTTCCTAAGAAACCTGTCCATTAACTACTTAGGCGGTCAATCTTAGGCAATGACTAAAGCTGGGACACACTGGAAAAAAAAAAAGGCAAAAAATACATATGAATAAAATCAGAAGCCCAGCAAGCCAGGATAAAAGAATGAAACAATTCCAGTCTAAATGATCCGACACTGAATTACTCCTCAAGCTTCGAACTTGCCTTCTTGTACCGGCTCTCAGTCTCTGGATCCCAGATTTTGCCTCTCGCTTCACCCCCAGCAGCTGAAACTGTAAGACTGTCCTGTCTGCCTTGAAATGTACTGTCACTGTGCCCAGAAAAAACTTGAGACATCGCAGAGCAGAGCCAAGGAGCAGGGACACCTGAACATGAATAGGCTCAGTAGAGCAGGCTCTTACCTGCTCGATGTGTGAGGATTGGTACTTTGCCCTTAGGCATTCTCTTTCCATCTGTTCAGGATTTCTTGAGTTCCTACTGTGTGCAAGGTACCCTGCTGGACAGTGAGTCTGCGATGCTCAGAGACTCGGGGTCTCACACTCCAGCGGGAGGCGGGGGTTGGAGAGAGAGGGACCATGAAATTGACCTCGCTCAAACTTCACCATTTTCCAGACAAAGATAATAGAAACCTATGGTGGATCAAAGGTTTGCTTAAGGTCTGCAGCTGTTTCATTGCAGACTAGATCTGGCAGTCTTCTATGCCATGGGCCTGGTCAGATCTGAGATGCCTAGATTTTTAACAGCAAGTTTATCTTTTCATGAAATGCTACTAGTTCCAAAACTCCCACAGTGTCACCTGGCCCGCACCCGGGATTTAGGAATGCCTAAGAATTCCAACGGATGAGCTCTTCCTTGCTTTTCTTTCTCATCTCCTTCTACTTCCTATACCTTTCTTAACTCGATCCTGGCTAAAATCAACAGTGTATAGTGGGAAACATAGTTTTGGCTTCCAGATCTCCTTCTCCTATTGAATACTCACATTCTTAGGTTAATACAGAGTCCCACAGAAAAACTTGAGCACACACCTAACAGAAGGTTCATGCGTATTATCCAGAATGATCCTACTCTATAAGACCAAAGCAAGTCTCCGTGCCAGGCCTGACTCTGACACCCCCTCGCCAAGAGCCACAGGGGTTCAGATGGCTTTTCTCTTAGTTAAGCCTTCACTACATGTAGCCCTGAGCGCGACCAATCAGCCTTCTCCTTCTGCTTAGGTGCAATTTTACACAGTAGGTGACATTAACTCGGTAGCTAAGTCCCCATGTGCAGCCACGGCAACCACAGGGTCCCAGCAGATGACAGGAGACAGCAGGTTGTATGATCCTGTAAATTATTTCCCCATAGTAACGGCGAGATTACACACTTTAATATGCATACTGCTTGAGAGAGCCCTCTTCCTGGCTGAACCAAGGCGATAATGCGTATTTTGTGTCTAGAAATCCATTCTAAATGGTGCAGCGTGTAATAGATGGTATTACCTCAAGGGCTCCATTTTGACCCTTCTCATCTGGTCCCTTCCACCGAGGCATAAGCAGAATGCGTCTTCCTTCGCACAGCCTCCTTTGTCTCTGAGTTCTCCTGTTTTGTACTGACACTCCTGGGACGCGGTCAGTCCAGTTTTAGCAGGGCTTTTTGCCCTAATGTCTGCCTAAAGCTTTTCTGATTCCTTCAGGTAGGCACACCCTGATTCAGGTGTTTTATTTTGAGAGGAGAAGAGTGAAACTGTATCAGTAAAAAGGGAGAGGGAATAAAACAGAAAAATGAGGTGATACAGAACATCCAGAACAGACTGTGCTTACTCTATACGCATAGGATAGATCCTGAGTTAAATGTGTTGAAGGCCAGATTCCTTTAAGTTCTATACAAAATACCTCCCACCCCACAGTGACTCCCAAAAGAACCACTTAAACCAGGGGGTACTTTGTGTCCCCTACCCCAGGAGGGACACAGTGGAAAGTATACTGGAGTCTGTACCAGAAAAGGCATGAAATTCAGCTCTGCCATTTTTTTTTTTTTTTTTTTTTTTAGACAGGGTCTTGCTCTGTTGCCCAGGCTGGAGTACAGTGGTGTGATCATGGCTCACTGCAGCGTCATATTCCAAGGCTCAAGTGATCCTCCCACCTCAGCCTCCCAAGTAGCTGGGACTACAGGTGCATGCCACCATGCCTGGCTGATTTTGCTTTTAAAGTTTTTTGTAGAGATAGGTTTACATTTTATTGCCCAGGCTGGTCTTAACTTGTGGCTTCAAGCAATCCTCCCACCTTGGCCTCCCAAAGTGCTGGAATTACAGACAAGAGCCACTGTGCCTGGCCCCTGCCACTTTTTACCTGGGAGATTACATACTAACTTTTAACCCGTCTAATCCTTGGACAACCCATCAATAAAATGGAATAATTATGAGTTTTCACAATTTTTGTGATGAGATTTGATTAGAACCTAGACATAAAAGATGCTTAACCAATGTTAGGACCAAGGCAGGGGGTAAGGACAACATGTGTGATCCTCTTGAAAATGCTTAAGGTGGATACATGGTATTGATATAAGATGATTTCCCTCAAATGCTCATTGATCCTATTAGCAAACCAAATCCATTTCAATCCACCTGGCCCTCCAGGAATATCTAATCGAGGCTCACGGAGGGGTTAGTGAATTTGTTCTGCTGAATTATTTTTCCTAGGACTCAAAGCCATCTGTGAAAGGGGCGAGATGATAGGACATGTGCAGGCATTAAGGTTTGGGGAAATTAACATGCTTCTGGGAAAAAGAGTTAACTTTTATGAAATAAAGACAGATCCAGAACTCACTGCCCTTTTTGTTGCTGCTCCTCTTTACACATCTCAAAAGAAGGAGGAGGAGCAGAAAAAAAGCATGTTTCAGAAAAAAGATCTGGGTATCCTACCATGGAATACTTGATACCGGTGAAGGGATATTACATTTCAAACACGGACATCAGCTCTTCAGCACTGTCATTACACACATGTGAGTCAGGAGGAGCAGAGCATGAAAACAAAGCTTTTCTGTGATCACATGGAAGCAGTTAGGGAAATAGTGGGAGCTGAACTTTGGACAACCTTGGATCCTACTTAATTGATTCTCCATCATCCAGTGAGCCATCAACAAAAACAGGCAAAACACAGCCCAGAGAGGATAGTACATGCCGGAAATATACGCAGATGCAGTGGTACTTATTATTGTCCAGACATGAATGAACACTGTGACTTCGTGAGACATTGGCCTTAAAAGGCAAAAATAGAAGCAGTGTGTCCTTCTCCTTCTTTGTCAAAGGAGGCTGTGCCTTTGACACTTCAACCAACATAAGAACTGTGCTGAGTTTCTGTGATGTCTTTTGAATCAGTCTCAGGAAAAAGATATCCCTGTACTGAATCTACAAAGCCTCAAATATTAATACTCAAGGCAACTTTTAGACTCTTTGATGGCTAGAGAAATTCAACAGCAATGGATTAAATCCATCCCAAACGCAGTGTCATAGAGAAATGCATGTGCACAAAGTTGATAGTAATTAATTAGAAATTTCCAAGGTCTTCCCTCCTCTGGCATAACTACTTTGTCTTTGGTCTTGATTGTCACAGAAGCAAGTTGGTGACAGTGGTGACTAATAGAGTGGAATGCTTTCATATTTTGGCTTTGTCTATTCTGTGTCTTCTTTTAAAAATGCCCTTTCTCCTCTGCCACCTATATCCATTAAAACCCAGATCCCTCTTTGTTTTGAAAATGGCACCACCTCACTACCATGTACCCAGTTCTCATCTCTTCTTCACTCTGTTTCCCTACCAACTTCCCTTCTCCCTGCGTCCACCCCACCAACAATCCATCAGCCAGCCCCTTCAATGTCTCCTGGCCTTGTATAATAAAAGTCACACTGCTCCTGGCCTTTTAGAATAAAAGTCATACTGCAAGGGTCTGCATGATGTGGGCTCTGACTGCATCTCTCACTTCCCTTCTCACCACTCCCACCTTGGTCCAGACAGCTTTGCTTTCTTTCCCTATCTCCAACATGCTCAGTATAGTCCTTTAGAACCATTGCATGCCCTGTTCCCTTTCCCTCAAATGCCGTTTTCCTATGAGCTTGGTGTAGTTGGCTCCTTCTTGTCATTCTCATCTCATCTATGTCACCTTTTCTAAGAAGACATCCCTGATCAGCAAATCTAAAGGCATCATCTAGCCACCTGCAATTACACCACTCACTGTCTTCTAATTCTGCCCATAGCATTTATCATGATCGGACATTTGCTTGTTTATTTATTTGTTTGTTGTCATTTGCCTCACTCAAATCTTACGTTGCTCCATCAGAGCAGAAATCTTGTCTACCTTGTTTGTCACTGTGTCCCTGGTGCCTAGATAAAAGTCCTTAATATATTTATGTTGAATGAATGCCCCAACCCTAATGCCAGCACACTTTATTACTTGCTATTCATTGTCTATGACATTTCATATGGACTATAATTAGAACATATATCATATATTCTAATTTTCTTTCCGAGGCTTCAACTAAACCATGAAATCTGAAGGATAGAGACTGCATTTTGTTCACTTTGAACTATTTACTACAAAGTTAGGAAAATTACTTAGGGTCACCATGTACTGACATGCAGGTAATACACTGGACATCTCCAAAGGGAGCAATTTGTATCACTGTGACGTGAATAGCAGCAAGTGGTGTTATGCAGTATCCAACATGAACAACCATACAGCAGCTCAGATTTCTCTATATCAAGGAGATAAATCAAGAAGACTTTTTCCTTCACCTCTTCTAGGAAGGAACTCAGTGTTCCATGTCCTCGCTCTGGCCAACTTCTCTCTAAGTCCACATCTTCGGGTCACAAAGGTCCTTAGAGGTAGATCTCAGCAGAATCTTGTATATAAGGCAACTCACATGTGCTATTACACAACTCCTCTATCCTACTGTCTATTCCAGCAATGAATGTGACAGCCAATTACGTACAGGCCAGATTTTTGCAGGTACAATGAGACAGGGCTTTGCCTTTGGATGTGCCTCATACCTCTGGCTTTGTGCCCTGTGCTTCTTTGATGTTGTCAGATGAGGCACCTGTAGGAACTGTTCCACATTCAGGCATGGTTACCTAGAAGTTGGCCGGCTAAGGATGGAAGTTAATGAAAAGTTGCTTCTGTCTTTTAGAATCTGGGTAAAGGACTCTGAGACTGATTTTGAAAAGTTCCTCACAAGTTCCAGGTAGGATTTAGCAGCAGTTGCTCACAGCAGTGGCCAACTCCACCATCTGCCCTGGCATTGGCTTCCCTCTGTTCTACGTCTCTTTCCCACCATGACCTCACACATGCTGTCTGAGATTACTTCCCACATCACCGCCTTGCTCTTGTTTCTAGGGAAGCGTAGGCCAAGGCAGTTGGTGCCAGGCATGGCACCAACCCTGACATGCAGGAGTATCCCAGGTACTAAGATTCTCACCTCTCTTGGAATGCGATAAAACGGAAGCAGAAGGTGAAATTCTGTGGTGTCTGTGAAATGTGCATGGCCTTAGGAAATTGTGATTACAAATATTACGGAGTTGAATGACTGCTGTGTTTTGAAAACCTTCAAAAAATGATAAACTCAGATTGGATAACTATCAATCCAAGGTAGCTATGAAAACCCGGGGCTCTTTAGGGCAGCATTTGAGGAGACCTTCATTTCCAACATGGCAGATACAGCTGAAAACCCGGTTAAGGATTTAATTTTGAGGGTAGAAGGACGGCAAAGTAGATGAAATGTGCAGTCTCGGTAGGGCTCCTGTGCCCAAGTCAGGATTCTTATAGAAAAAGAATGAGACTTTGAAACCTGAAATTCAATAATTTGGGTAGACAATCCTAAGAATCTTGGATTTATGGAGTTCCCTGAGCCTTTAAAGCTGTCAAAAGCAACCTGCCCTCATCTAGACTCACCTGCAAATACCTATCGTGAGCCAGGATCCCGTAAGATCATGCCTGTGGTCCTCAAGGCTCATCCCGCACCCCTTCACTGCCTGTAGCCCGATACCAGGGTTAGATCTCAGGAGGACTCAAGAGGAGAAATCAAATGTCTGCCCTGGGAAGAAATAGCTTACACTCTACAGGGGCGGCAGCACACAGGAAATGTGGAACGTAAGACTTCCATAGCAATGAGTCTATACAGAAGTCTTCCATGGTAAAGAAAAAGTAATTAAAAACATTGTTTTTTTTTTTAAATTTTTAATGGATCTGTTGGAATAGAACAGTTGGAAAAGGAGGCAGATGGGTGAAGAATTTAATGAAATAATAAGATCCCATTATGACTCAGGGTTTGATGGTCTGGCAAAGATACCTGAAGCCAGTCTTAGTATCTGCCTGGGTTAGTTCTTAAAAGCTTGGGCATGGCGATGGTCTGTAGTAAACAGGCAAGAGAAGAAGAACTGCTTTGGTGTTGCATTCAGGAAAGGGGCAGAGGGTCCGGAGGTGGGAATGTTAGAATAACTTCATTATTTGAGAACATAAAACCCACTACCTTGCTGGGTGTGGGCTCACGCTTGTAATCCCAGCACTTTGGGAGGCCAAGGTGGGCAGATCATGAGGTCATGAGTTCGAGACCAGCCTGACCAACATGGTGAGACCCCGTCTCTACTAAAAATACAAAAATGAGCCAGGCATTGTGGCGCGTGCCTGTAATCCTAGCTACCCAGGAGGCTGAGGCAGGAGAATTGCTTGAACCCGGAGGTGGAGGTTACGGTGAGCTGAGATTGTGCCGCTATAGTCCAGCCTGGGTGACGGCGGGAGACGCCATCTTAAAAAAAAAAAAAAAAAAAAAAACGAAAAAAACCCCACTACCTGACTATGTTGCCTGGGAGGGCCCAGAGGACACTCCCTTTACTCAGTCAGTAAGGAACACACTACTGAAGCAGGCAGGCACTAACATCTCTATGAAACCCATTGGTGGATGACCTCTGTACATCAGGGTGAATAAAAGGAAATGCCATCATAGAACAGGGTTCCCCAGTCTCAATGAAGATGACAGAATTCTAGAATAGCACAGGTCAGATCATGGTACATAATCACTCAAGGCAAGGTGGTTATAATTATCAGCAATGGCTGGCAAGGCTCAGCTGGCAACCAGAGATCTCCACACATGGATGAAAAGCATGTTCTGAAGGGTAAGACAGATGGACAGCTCTTTGAAAAGCAGTCCCTGGTGTGAAACTGAACTCTGATCATGGGGCTCTAGGTGACAATATGACTGGAATTACCACTCAGTAGCTGGATATTATTAGATCAAGTTGAATAGGGAGACCGACACGCCGTCATATAATAGATATGGTAGGAATATTCAGGAGGAGTCCTGAGAAGGGCCAGAACAGGTGGCCCAGATGCTCATGTTGACTGAATCAGTTGCACTGACACCTCTCTCAATCCACACTAATTGCCTCAAGGTAGGAGCATAGTCCTATGACCAACCAAGGGAGGAGAAAAGAACTTTGGTATGGTTTACAGATACATTGGCAATGTGTTGATGTGAACTATAAATGATCACGGCTGGGGGCGGTGGCTCACACCCCTTATCCCAGCACTTTGGGAAGCTGAGACAGATGGATCACGAGGTCAGGAGATCAAGACTATCCTGGCCAACATGGTGAAACCCCATCTCTACTAAAAATACAAAAATTAGCTGGGCGTGGTGGCACATGCCTGTAGTCCCAGCTACTCAGAAGGCTGAGGCAGGAGAATCACTCGAACTCAGGAGTCAGAGGTTGCAATGAGTCGAGATGGCACCACTGCACTCCAGCCTGGTAATAGCATAAGACTCCATCTTAAATAAAATAAAATAAAAATAAATGATCTGATAGCCTCCCTCAAGGACAGCCCACAAGATAATGGCGATGGGTAATTCTTTCACAATGCAGGGCTCTGAATTGTGCCCTGGGTCACCAATTTAGGGTGAGGATGAAACGGTCTGTGATAAAAATTTACAAAGTCTCCTGAGCAGTGGCAAATGCCTCATTGGTCAAGACCCTGGAAGGAGGAAGATTGGAAGACTGAAAAGAAGGAGGTCTGAGAAAGAGATTTATGGCTGTACTTACGGGAATGAGCTCAAAGCCTGTGGGGTTCTTCGTCTCATGCCTACCACAAAGAAGACACTGAACAAGCAGAAGAACACGTCCCATGGAATGCCAGCTTTCTTTGCTTCTTGGCTATGCCAGATGATTAGTTTCAGAGAGGCAAGAAGGGTTGATAATGCAGAAGAAGGTTGCACAAAGAAAGTGATATTGGAGCTATTGGAGCCACAGCGAAGGATGTGTCTGTAATTTGCTAAGTGAATACTATCCCCAATGCTGCTGCTGCTACTATGAATAATAGTGGCTTCCATTTATTCATGGTTACGTGATATGCCAACACTATGCTGAGCATTTTATACCTATTTTCAAATTTATTCTTCACAATAACTATGAATTACATCCCATTATTATTACTATATAAGGAAGCTGAATATTCTGAACTACTATTTTTACTATTATCATTCTATAATTCTAATACTGATATTAGTTACTGTTGGTTAAAAACAAACTTTGCACCTGTCATCTCATGTAACTGCCATAAATCTATGAGATTGGTATTATTATTCATTTCACAAGTGATGAGCTGAACTTCATAGAAGCTGAATCTCTGCCTTAGTGACCAAGGTCACCTTGATCCAAGACTGTCTCTTACACTCTATGTCCCTTCCTAGAAGTCCAAGGAGGAAGGCGGGTGAGGGGTGGGTGGGCCGCTGAGCTTGGTAAGGTTGTTATGAATAAATGAGCTGACATGAACTTTCAATGTGCCTGACCTATAATACCAGGATCACTGTTCCAGCCTTCTTCCTCCTGTCTTTTCCTCTCTCTCTCCCACATATGTGGTGACAGACAGCTGAGCTGGCCTTAGCCATTTTTATAATCTTGATATTTCCATTTCTTTTTTTCTCGTGAAACAAAAGAACTTAAGTTTTGAAAAATAAAGAAATAAAAAGAATTCTAGCATATTCATTACAAGGTATGAATACTCCTTTCTCAGAATGTCTAGAGTCTCACCCAGGCCAGGAAATGCGCTTCCTGAAGGCCCCTGTCCACCCCTTTATCCGCATAACTTTCATTGACCTAAATTCTATTTGTATGTGCAGACAGGCAGCCTAAGGGAAACTTAACAAGTCTTCTCTTCTCGTCTTTTCGTTAAATTTCCTCAGTTGCCAATTACCAGTTCTGTGCACTAGGGGATGTGGAAGACACACCACCTTCAACGGGAGCAGGATACTGGTTAAGGATGACCACGTCAAATATGTAAAGCGATTCCTGAGTCACAAAGATGGTGCCAGTGAGGCAGGGCTCAGACTAGGATGAAGAAGCAGATAGAAGGAAGAAGAGCAGAGAGGAGAGGAGAGAGGAGAGAGGAAAAAGGAGAAACAGAGGAGAGAGAGAAAGAGAGAGACAGGAAGAGGGAAAGAGGAAGAGAGCGAGAAAGAGTTGAAGAACAAATTCGAGACCCTACAGATATAGTTTCTTTAGAAGTACATAATATTGAAGAGGCTGGAAAATAATTCCTTGAAATGATTTATGGCTAGAGAGAATCTGGGATCATTTAAAATCTGTCATGGAGGAATCTGGGACTGTATTTAGGAGATGTTTCTTGGAGCCATATCTATAGCTCACCATTTTGATCATCTGACCAGCTGTTAAAACGAAATGATTATGTGGCTGGACCGATGGTCTAAATCAGTCAAACAAGCCCATCTGGAAGATGATGTAGAGTCAGTCAAGATATTATGTTCTCTGTGCAAATGCAAACACATTGTTTCCATTGGTCATTGCCATTCATGGAATATAACATAGAACTAAGTAATCCCTATGAAACAGATTTACATTCAAAGACAGAGAGCAGGGGAAACCACGTCAGCACCTCTGTTGCTAGCTCTTCACCATCATCATTAAACACTGACCCATGGGTTATTTTAAGATACCATTCCAAGAGCTATACAAATGCATTTTGAAAAGTTACACAAGTCACACGAAATGCTAATGCTAAGTATAATCACTGTGAGAGAAGAGAACAGCACTAAATCGCCTCTTATAGCTGGGGCTGCATAGTGGGAATTGGAGCAGCTGTTCTTTGTAACCAGGGCTTACATCCCACCATAGCTGATGTCCATAGAACTGTATCATTAGAAAAGAAAATACAAGTGTGTGTGTGCATGTTAACTGCACACAAGAGAAACACAAACTCACATACACACAAAAATATATTCAAGTACTCAAAGTGTATCAACTTTACATTGTATGCAAATTTGATTGTTTGAATGTTCTATATTGTGACACATGACATGTGGCCACAATATTAAAAGCTTCCAGTATCGCCTCTTTGGAGGTAAGGCTTAGGCATACGTCCAGCTCAGCCCTTGCTCTGGAATGACATGTAAGCCTACTAGGTATTTTCATGTGAAAATTGAACCTCAGAACCAATATACCCAAAACCAAAATCATCCCTTTATCCCCAAATCAATTTCCTCTTTCTTCATTCCTCATTGAATCACCTGAACTCAGGAGGGCAGGAACTCTGCCTGAGTTGCTCCTGACTGTATTCCCAAGGCCCAGAGCACTGTCTGACACACAGTAGGTGCGCAGAGAACATGTGCTGAATGGTTGGGGTGGACAGACAATGAAGTCCCTATTCTCCCCACCATGGGGCTCATCTTGAATACTTTCATTTCTAGTTATACACCAATCTCTGTCATTTCTTTCTTCAAGAGGCATCTTTGCATCTGTTCACCTCACTGTGTTGTTACATGAAATCAAGTCCAAAAAAGAATGTATGATCAACACCATGCACATTTGGGGTAATTATTCCTTTCAACTTCTGCCTGCCAGCACCCTCGCTGAAGTCTTCATCCTCCCATAACAAATCCATAAGACTGAGCCGGTCTGTTTTCCTTCAGTCTAGCTTTACTTCATTCCCATATTTCCATTAAAGTGACACCTGCTAAAGCGCCCATAGTGACTGTACTGTTCTACCGTCCATCACCTTCAGCAAGAAGCTTCCTGTGGACTACCAGTTTCCAAAGCAATCCAGCCCATCCCTGTTTGGAGATCTCGGAGTTTTTCTACCTCTATGGCTCACTCATTTCCTTTGCAATAGAATATTTATCATCTCATGCTCCCCCAACAGACTTGGCCATTTCTACTTCGTGATATTTTTCTCCATATCCATCTACAAAATTCATGGATGAATAAATGTACAGGTGAACGCCCTTTCCCATTGACCTTTGCAAATCCCATCTACCTCTCAAATGCCATCTCTAACTCTGCAGCTTTCTTCCTTCACTGCCCCAGTTTGAGTTAGTTGTTTCAGTCCCGAGGCAAGAAATCTGAGAGCATCGAGTTTATTTGGGAAGAGCAGGGAGGAGCAGCAAAGAGTGAAACCACAATAAGCAACTGTAGGAAAAATATTAGAAATGTAGCAAACATAACATCTTACAACTATCCCACCTCTGAGGTGAGGGAGCCAGGGTATTTATACACCAAATTCTGAAAGGTATTGGTAGAGGGGAAAAGGACAGAATATAAATTTCCAATCACTTTCATCTGGTCCAACGTCAGAAGCAGACCTCAGGTAGAGAGATGTAGGCTCTCAGATGTAGATTGTTCAGGTCTAAAGCAGTGTTTTCCAACAGAAATATCATGTGACCCCCAAATGCAACCTGCATATATAATTTTAAGTTTTCTAGTGGCCACATTAAGAAAGATAAAAAAAATAGGTGAAATTAACTTCAATAATGTATTTTATTATTAATTATTATACATTGTATTCGGCCCCCTATATTACCCAGGTTACTATTATTTCAACATGTAATCAACATAAATTATTGAGATGCTAACTTCTTTTTCATACTAAGTTTCTGAAATCTGCAATGTACCTTCTACTCTGCATATCTTAGTCAGGACTAGCCACATCTCAGGTGCTCGTTAACCACAGAGACTATGGTCTACCATATTGGACAGGTCTGAGGGATACAGGCAGGTCACTTAACGCATATACTACACGGATCATTCCTAATCACTGAAATCATCGACTTCTTTCATTGGACTATTTAAAGTGCTGATTGAAGACTCAGCATACAGTGTTTAGAAATAGTATTTACTTTTTCATGTGGTTAGGTCTTATTTCCCTGAATAAGGACGTATGCAACTAGGATTTACTTTTGTTATTTTCCCATTAGTTCCCTTTTTATTGCCTTGTTCAATTAGCCTTTGCCAAATGGCAGATTCTGGGAAGTCACCTCATCCACCTCAGTCCTTAACCTTTTGTGAGGAGAAATCACCATTAATTTCCCATTCAGGGGACCTAGAGAAGATCTGTCAGCCCACACCTCAGAGGGGGGAAGTTAGCTCCTGGTCTGGCAAAGGGAAGACCCTGCCCCCCAAGCAAGGCATATTTAACTGCTATGAAGAAATAGGCATTTTATAGACTCCCAAAGAGGGAGATACAGCAAACTCCTCTAATAGCAATTTTGAGCAAATGCTTTCAGGTTTTGTTGAAAGAAAAAAAAAATTTAACTATAGTAACCTAAATTATCCTTCAGCTGTTTTCCTTCCCCACTGTTCTGCCCTACTGCCTGCATTCATTTCTGAGTCCAAAGAAGTCTTCAAAAAGCATCGGAAGGGCACTAGGTGACCAGTTTGCCATTAAAAGGTTAACATGTCTTCCCAGCTAAGCAAAACAGTGGCTATTATGCCACAGAACGAAAAGCACCAAGAGAGATTCGTGGCACGTAGAGGCAAAGCGGTGAAGACAAAGAGATTTTGCAAAGTCCAGGAATGTCTCAAAGGCACTGACTGTTGTTTACTATCTGCTAATGGAACATGTGAATTTCCCAAGTCATTTAAGTAAGCAGATAGATATAAACATTTCCAAGCTCATCAACTTCTCGGGGATAAAGGGTGATCTTCTGAATTCCAGATGGTTGAAAATAACCCATCCTTCTTGATCTTAAGCCTAGGAATGTCTCCGGTATTTCTAATTAATGGTTATTTATGATAAACAGTCAAACCACCAGTAAATCAGAAGACAGATCATTTGCATTGGATAAAAAAGATACTTTCTGCATTATTGGTTATAAACCCATTTCTTCTCTTCTTCAGTTATCTAGGATTAAACATTCAACATTTAATCAGTCTCTTTTTAGGATTATTCTATAAATTAAAAAAAAATTTTGGAGGCCGAGGCGGGTGGATCACGAGGTCAAGAGATCGAGACCATCCTGGTCAACATGGTGAAACCCCATCTCTACTAAAAATACAAAACATTAGCTGGGCATGGTGGCGCGTGCCTGTAATCCCAGCGACTCAGGAGGCTGAGGCAGGAGAATTGCCTGAACCCAGGAGGCGGAGGTTGCGGTGAGCCGAGATCGCGCCATTGCACTCCAGCCTGGGTAACAAGAGCGAAACTCTGTCTCAAAAAAAAAAAAAAAAAAATTTTTTTCTACATTTCTCTAAAATGCCTATTTATTTCTCAATTATTATCTGCTTTACAAAAATTCCTTCCTTTTTAACTTCTTCCCATTCTCCCCTACCTTGGGCCCATTATTCATTCTCATTCATAAGTTGTCCTAGTTTCAGAATGATGTACCTTTGAGCTTTGTACCTTGGTTGATTGGAATTTCTTTCCTTTCCATTTCCACCTCCCAAAGGAGACCACCATTCTCTGTCCCTGGTTCTTCCTGGTCACGTGCCACCTGTCTTGTCTTTTTATTCTTGCTTCATCAGAGTCTCTCTTCCTAGGGACTTCAAAGGTTGAAGGTTCCGGAAGGCAGCCTCAATACTCCTGTTAGGAGTACTCCCACTAGAGGATATGAAGTGTTATCACTCCACTGACTTCTATTTCCTTTATCAGGGGTTACTTGCCTCTGAGGTACCATTTGATTAGCAAACCGTACTCAGATATGGAAGTGGTATTGCTCACAAACTATTAGGAATTAAGGCCATTCCATTTTCCAAAACAAAAATTTCTAGGACATGAAATAGGTTTACTAGCGGTATAATTGGAGTGAAAAAAAACTGGTGCGTGTTTTTTTAGAAATTAAATGTATGGTATTTTAGGTATCAGGAAGATCACATATTTAAAGGTAAAACAACATATGGGAACTGCTGTCATTTGGGGTTGGTTTAAACAGAATCACTGTAAACTTGATTTAATTTCACACCAGGCACTTTTTCACAAACTCAAATTTGAAATAGAAAATGAGGACAAGAGTTCAAGACTGGCCTGGCCAACATGGTGAAATCCCATCTCTACTAAAAATACAAAAATTAGCTTGGCATGGTGGCATGCTCCTGTAATCCCAGCTACTCAGGAGGCTGAGGCAGGAGAACTGCTTGAACCGGGACCCAGGAGGCAGAGGTTGCAGTGAGCCAAGAGCATGCCACTGCACTCCAGCCTGGACTACAGAACGAGACTCCATCTCAAAAAAAAAAAAAAAAAGATTTAATGGAATATACTTGTGTCTTTCTACAGTTGTGATGTTTTATGACTATGTCTAATCCCTGAAGTCTCATTTTCTGAAACTTTCCATAAATTGTACCAAATTCTATAAATTAAAATTATAATTATATAACTCTTTGTCTTCATCTAGAATGAAAACTAAGTTAACTGTGAGCTTTTACCAGATGAGGATTTTTTTGAAAATTTATATAATTATAAAATAATTGTCTTGGTAAATTTCAGCTCATAAATGTTGGTCTTCTTTCAATGGGCTTAGAGGAACAGCTGATGTGCCTTCAAATTCTCCATCTGACTCCCTTGCCACCACACCCTGTCTGCTCTGGAAGAAGTCTACTGTCTCATACATTCTTTCTACAAACATCTCGTGTCTAGCAAGCATACATAGTAGACATACACAAAATAAATGTTAATTGAATTAATAAACCAAGTCATCTACGGTGCCAAATGCACATTTAGAAAAAAATCAAATCAATTTAACAAATATGTTTTTAGCACCTACTATATACACTGGAAAAATAAAAGATGATTATGAAGACATAGATTCTGCCTTTGAAGAGTTTATGAAATAATACAGAGAAAAGAAGGACAGAGATCATTCTATACCAAAGTGATACTCATAATATGTTGGCACAGCTAGTATTTCTGAAGAGAGGGAAGATATAAACTCTAAATCAAGGTTAGAAGGACCAGGAAAATGATCACAAAATGCAATGTACAAAATAATCTTTGGACCTTTCAGAATTCCAGATTCCTTAATTCAACACTTCAGAATACCATCATGCAAAGGACAAAATCCAAACAAATGAATGAAAAAAATATCAAATAGCCACCGATTTTTAAGACAGTTAAGAAATCCTAGCCTTCAATGATCAAGTTTAAACTGAGTCTTGTTATGGCTGGCTGGCTGGCTGGCTGGTTAACTCTATGTAGCTGATGTAGAGCTCAGATGTTCAAGTGGTTCTGCCACTTTCTTGTGGAGCCATCCCATCCACAGGATGCAGACAATCATGTCTACCTTAAAGGATTGCTATAAAAAGTTTAGAATGGAATCTGGCACATCATGAGCTCAATGAATGTGAACTGCCATTGATAATAGCAATCATAATAATGATAGTAATAATCATTTGTTCCTCTTAGTCACTGAGCCACTAACTCCGAACCTACCACAATAGTACTGGTAATCTCTTACTTGCATAAACAGATAAACCCTACAGACAGGACGGGCAGGGTAGGACGTAGAGTGGTGATGTCCCGTCTCACACTGAATCCCATGCGTGTGCTGTCCCCAACCCCCACATCACTCTCCTGTCTCCTGCTGGCTCTCAGAGAAGCCACTGTGAGAAAATGTAATAAAAGTAGAGAGAGGTGGAAATCTAGGAAAAATACAAGAATTTTAAAAAGAATTTTTAAATAATTTAAAATAAAAAATAATTCAAATTTAAAATAATGTTTTAAAGGACATTTTAAATTTTATTAAAATGAATTTTAATAAATGGTAAATGTGGAACCCTGCTCAAAATGGCAGATACTCATACTAACCACATTTTTTCACTTTTGCTTATTGTAATACCTAAAATCCCACCAATGAAAGTAGTGATTTCCAGCCCTGAGTCCTTAGAATTTTGACTCCGCAGAAGTAGTAGTTATTTTCCCATAATAAGAAACATTTCACAGGCCTTGATGAAAATGTCAACTTCTGTTCCCTTTGGGGGAAAAAAAAAAAAAAAACAGCAAGTTTGCAAGGCAGCCTTGGTTATCTAAGGACGCACAGAAGCTGATTGTCAGTTATATGTACCTTTACCTAATGACTATAGGAAGGAGAATTCATTATCATTCCATCGATGAAGTCTGACATCAGAGCATCGATGTCCATCGGTTTTGAGCATAACAAATGCCAGATTCAAAAAAATTAATTGTGAAAAATTGGGAACTGATAATCAGAAATTCATTTGAATTTAATAGCATCTTTAAAATATTACAACCATAGCTGGAAAAGGCAAAGACATAAAACAGATATAATGAATTCCCTTTGAAGCATTATTGTGAAGATGAAATGAGTTCTGGTCTTGTTCAGGAAATGCTTGTTCCATTGGATTCTGATTTCCACAAAGGTTTCTCTTTGTCTAATTTGAAATCGGGTCTACTGAGGAACAGGGGGAGCTCCTAGGCATTTTGTGTATCCCGTATGCCATATCCATAGCCCAGGATCTGGTACAGAGCTAGGATGTGATGAAAAGGCTCATCATCTGGGGCAGTGAGGAAGGAAGGTTACTTGGGAGAGGAGAGCTTAGTTGACTAAGCAGCCTGGAGCAGGTTCAATCCCAGAGTAGGGAACAGGGCAGGAAATTCAGGGTAGGAGGGACTGCGCATTCCGAGGAAAGGGTGCCCTAAAGACCACCTCCTTTACCGACGAGCTGTGCCCAGGGTCTACTCTGTGCCAAGGTGTATTAGTCTGTTCTTATGCTGCTAATAAAGACAGACCCAAGATCAGGTAATTCATAAAGGAAAGTGAATAGTAAATAGTAGCCTTATCATTAGAAGTAGATATTAGAAAAATAACAGCCTGGCAGCTCTGCTGTGCCAGGAACCACAGTAAGAGGTTGGCGTGAATGTCCATGTGAGAGAAGGACAGAAGGCTGGGTGATTTAAATAGAGGAATTTCTTATCTGTCAGCTCTTTCCTTCCACCAGCCAGTCCAAGCCATCTCTCTGGTCACCTACCATGTGCAAGGCACACAAGTAATACTGGCCATTTTTTATACATAAACACATCGTTTTCCTATGACTTGGTTTTCTCCCTCAGAAAGTGACAGGCAGTCCTCTAGAACTACAGAAATGCCAAGCTAGGAAAAACCTTGGAGACTGGCAAGTCCAACTCCTTCATTTAAGATTCATCAACATTGCTGTTTCCAGAGAACAGGTGATTTTTGCAAAGTTGTAGTTCAAGGGAGGAGTGGCAAAACATCAAGTGAAGTCTTGCAGTCTTTCCATAAGAATGTATGCACAGGACGAAAACAGAAAGACAGAGGGGCAGAAATCATCTCTGCGGCCTTTCTGTCCCCTACCACTTCCCAAAGAGCTCTGAAAACAGCTTGATCTTCATGTTCTGATTATGGAATGAATGAACTAATTCCATCACTCAACACATCTCATTTTTCTTTAGTGTCCTGCTATATGGAAGCTTCTAGATCTGTTGTGGTAAAGAATTCAAAGACCAAAGTGATGCAGCCCTGGCCTTCCATGAGCTCCCTGCTTAAAGAGCAAACATCTAGATGGGACCCCTATTAGGGTTACTGTGCAAGTGGTCAGCTGCTATTATGCTCATCTGCCTTCAGAGTCATCCACGTGGTCAGAGGCCTTCGTTTTCCATGTTTGTACACAGTCTTTCCCCAGGTGGGCTGAGGGCAGAATGAATAACATTTGTCCTATTTTCACCGAGGGCCAGTATGCTTGAGCAATTAAACAGAAGTTCTTCTCATTGTCTGTTTCCTTCAGCTAAACACTCAACACAACATGATCACATAAGAAGGACCATTCCCAGGTTCAGAGGTGAGCGATGACTGGTCGAGGCCCCCATGGCATATAGACCCCAGGAAAAAAAAATTCCCTGCCTATGGAAGGCTTGTTCAATAAGGAGAAAGAGACCGGGGCAAACAGGGACCCAGCGAGATGAGGGCGTTCCAAGTCAGGCTTCGGTTTTACGCACACTTAATTCTCTCCCCACTTGGGTTGAGATTCCCGTTGGTGATTTTTCTTCTTTGAAATTTTAGCACATACATGTAGTGGTCACTGGTCATGTCTACATACAGGATAAAACCCAGGACAAGCCAGAGTCATGCCAGTGTCTTCATAAAGCTTTGCACACAAAATCCAGTAACTTGTAGCTTGAAAGTAGATACAGAAAGGGATGCAATTTGTTTGCTGGAATTTAGCTAATGAGAAGACCCTCCCTCTTAATTCTTGTGCAAACCCAACCCTATCTAGTAAAATGACGAAAAAGACAGTCTCACAGAAAAGAGCTCTTAAAATTCACCTACTTCATTTCAAGAAGAATAAATAGAAGAGAAGGGGTGCATGAGCTCTGCGTGGACATATCATTTCAGTACAGATAACATTTCTCTTGGTACAAGGGTACAATTTTAGCAGCACACTGGCATACCCCAAGATACCACTATGTCTAAATACACCACCATAAAAGGCAAAAGGATGGAAGTCCCTATCGTCGCCTGTTCCCCTCAGGACCAGCAGCCAATATCTCCCTGACCTCCTAGAGAGACCCAGGAAGGGTCCGAGCTTAATCACTTGTACACAATACACCCTTGGCAACCTTTTAATATTTCTAGTAATTTTTCTCTTATGAGTTTTGAGCTAACATAATTCTCAAGACGCTCCGCTTTTAAGCCTTACATCAGCAGAGGCGAAAGCAGCGTGCTCAGAGACAAAGCAGGTGAGAGCCAGACGCACCGTTTACCCCAAGCTTCTGGCTCTTGGTGGCCTTAATGACAAAGCTTTTAACTTTGTACAATCCCTGCCTTTCAAACAAAGACATGATGAAAAGAAGGCAGTTGGGGAGGGGGAGCAGGAAATAACATAAAGATGAGGACGTGCAGGAAGTCAGCTTGGTCCCTGTCCGGCACACAACCCATTCCCGGCCAGGAAAATGATTGCCGCACAATGGCCAGCGTGGCCAGCCCAGGGCAGCTGTGAGATATAAATTGTCAGCAATGACCATAAGCACTCAGAGAAACAATTTAATTCCTCACTTCCGCCATCATGGGCTGATATATTCTTTCAAGGTCATTACCCAAGGCTAGAAGGGTCGCCTGATTAACGAGTGACAGGCCCAATGAGGGCCAGTGTGCTCTAGCAAGGCCTTATATTAATTAGACAGAAGCTCCAGCAAATAAATGTTACAGAGAAAGGAGGGGCCAGGTCTTGAGCATAAGCTATGACCTCGCCACCCCCACCCTGTTCACCCCACAAAAGATAACACCCTGACCTTGATCCTTAACGTTATTCTTTAGCTTTGTTTTAAAACCTATAAAATACGAAACATAAACCATGCTTCGTTTCATATTCAAAATGACCCAGGCCCTGGCCTCCAGTTTTGACACTGGCTTTGTCTCACCCTTTCTCACTTAGTTATTCTAATTTATTGGTTAATTCTGAGCGGGGATGGGGAGAAGGGCTGGCTGTGAACTTCACATCTCAGAAGCAGCTTAAACCATGTTGATCCGAGCCAAGGCAAGCAGGAGAATGATGACACTTCAGTGTTTTAAGCCCAGTGGCTAATAATCTAGCAATTGCTGTTTAATAAAATGTCATTATCTTGCTTAAGGAGTTAAGGAGATTTGGCCATAACAGTGGACTTGCAGGGCAAATGACCATTCGAAGCAAAAGGGGCTTAAATACACCCTCTGCTTCTTATCCAGTATTCGGTATCTCTTTGATTATATTTATTATACAATCCCCACTTTAAAAGACACAAAGGAATAAACTCCTAGGGGATTTTAGTGAATTCGAAGCATTCATTTCCAATGTAGGAGACTAGTTTGAGAACGGGGTTCACTTCCACCCACCATCACGAAGGGCTTTTTCCTTCCTCCACTCACACTTTCGCCATTTTGATCACTGATCCCACTGGGAAAGCAATCTTGCCATCTCGGGAAGCTCCAGCCCGGGTGCTCGTGGTAGATGCAGAGCAAGGCTATACTAATATAGGCTTTTGGATTTCCCAGAAATCCATCACCATCTATTAAGAAGAGTTCAGGTGGTGAAGATAGGAGGCTTAGATGGCACTCAGGATGTGAAGGGTTGTTGGCAGAACTTCCCAGCAAGAAGCCCCGTTTACCTTGCATTCTGTCAAAAAGGAGAAAAGAGGTTGTGCTTTTGAGACAGGTTGTGTCTATGATCTCCTATTTGGCACCACCTTCTGACTAAATACTGTACGTACAGACAGGCAAGAGGCAGGTCACACACGATCCCTCTGAGAGCCTTGGGGTCCCACTGTGGGTGACAATGTCTGGGAACGCCTCCAGTGAGTCTGGCCTCCTGGTACTTGGGCGTTTATGTCACTTCCTCCCCTTGAGCGTAGGAGGGACCTAGGGGCTCATTTCAGTCGAAGAGAAAATAGCAAATGTGATGGGGTGTCACGTCTGAGGTTAGGCTTCATAAAGACTGTGGCTTCTGTCTTCCTTGCTGTCTTTCACTCTCTCAAGGCCCTCACTCTGGAGAAGCAAGCTGCCATGTTAGCTGCCCCTATGGAAAGGCCAATAAGGCCAAGAATGGATGGATCCAGCCAACAGTCAGTGAGGACCCAAGACCTGCCACTAGTCACATGTGTGAACTTGGAAACAGTTCTTCCCCACTCAAGCCTTGAAATGACGGCAGCCCCAGGCAACCTCTTGAGAGCAGCCTAAAGAGAGACGTGAGTCAGAAGCACCTAGCTAACCTACGTAAAGCCAAATTCCTGACCCAGGGAAACTGACATAATACATGGTTGTGGTTGTTGCTGCTAAATCTTGGAGTAGTTTGTTACATGTCAATAGGCAACTAATACACCCATCAATTCCACCGGTCCTATGATATACTGTGTGACGCAGAACAATTCAACTGCTTTGCATTTTAGTTTCCTTTGCTCTAAAATGGGAGCAGCCTCCTGGAGAGCTTTGACATGCAGGAAACGTCTGCAAGGACGTGGTTCTGTTCGAGGGAAGGAAAATTCGATGCACTGTCAGCATACTATGGGTATTTAATGTACACCACCGTATCAGATTTACGAGTTTTGTGGAAGATGTAACATTGTTATCAAGCACCATTATTACACTATATTTTAGATCTCTGAATTATCAGTCCTTGATGGATATCAATAGAAATACTAGCTAACCAATTTGCAAAGATAACTTACACACATATTCACCCGTTTCTCCAGCCATCCATCCTTCTATCTCTTCTTTCAACAACTATTTATTAAGCATGCAAAAACACCATAAGAGGTAGAAAAATGTATTCAATATGGTTTATGTCTTCAAGGAGTTTACGATCCCTGCAGGGAAATTAAGGCATGGACACTAATTACTGCAATCTAAAGTAGCAAGGGATAATTAATCATGAGAGTAGAAAAGTACAGGAGGGAGTCAGATGGGGGAGAATTCAGCTGACTGGGGAAGGCTTGACGAGACTGGAAATATATGTGAATGCTCAGGAATGTGCTATGAACTCTTGTTCCTGAAGTCGTGATGATGTGCTGGCCATAGCCTCTTGTTCAGTCTTGCTTTGACCAGCACCAAACATTTGAAGCACAGTATCAGGATTGAGCTACAATCTGTAGTCAGAGAGCCGAGGCAACTGGCACCATGAGAATCACGCACAGGACTGCAGCTTCATGACATCAGCTACATTATAATGATACATCACAGAACATCAGCCTCCTGGATGCAGGACAGGCATCTGGCTGTCCAAACTTCTGAATTGAGAACAGCCTGTAATGAATCCCCAGTTCCATAACATGTTTAACAATTAATAAGCTAGGGGTTTCCTTGAGGACAACAAAGAATAAAATATGAGTTTGCCAAGAAAGAGGTCACATGGCATAAATGCATTCTAGGAAAACAATACTCTTGATGAGGCTAGAGGCGGGCAGTTTTTCCTCTACTTCGAAAAGAGAGTGAAATATATTGATAATCTAAATTATCTGGACATTGGTCAGTCATGAATTTCATTCTGCCGGTTAGACCCCTTGTATGCCCACTGGATGGAGTAGCTGCTGAGGGGAAAGCTGCCCTAGGGTCAAAGGATTTGCTATTAATCTCAGGTATGCTCTTAAAAATGCCTCTATAAGAAAGAGGAAGAAATCAAAGGGTTTGGTGCCAAGAAACAGGATTAATAAAAAATATTCTTCCTGTTCTAGAGAAGCCAATTCAGCAGGTTTCACTCATGTGATGTGTTCAAACAGCCTCCCACAGAGAGAAACTTAGCATGGCACCCACCCAGGCAGGGAGGTTGCTGGCGGGTCCCCGGCAGTGGTGACACTCACAGACAGCAAAGATCTGCTTGGCTTCTGCCTCCTGGGGGCCTGCTGAGGTCGGCTAGTAGGCTAGATAAAAATTCTCTCTGGCCAGTGCCCAGTGTCCAGGGGAAAAATCAGAAAATATCCACCAGAATCTAAAGAAGAATTCTAGAAAGAGTCATACCTCTGAGGAAGTCAATGGCACTGTAACTTTATGCCTTCCTCTAGATAGTAATTCAGCGGAAAATGACATTCACCCTCTAAAATCCTGATTCTGAGTGGCAGAAATAATTATGACATTTGCAACTGTGGCTTGCTGCATCCCAACTGATGAACCTGTTTCTCAGTGGCTTCATGAGGGGATCTTAGGTTGTGTGATGATGCATAGCAACGGCGCAGCAGAAACTTCTTAGAAATTAATTCCCCACATACGCAAAATTCAGCTCTGTGAGGAAGTAGAGTGTGTGTGTGTGTGTGTGTGTGTGTGTGTGTGTGTGTTGGGATGGAACCACTCCATTGTATTTGATACTTGAAATGTATCATTTGTGTTCTTGGTTATTGTATTAGTCTGTTTTCATGCTGCTGATAAAGACATAGCTGAGACTGAGTATATTATAAAAAAAAAAAAAAAAAACAGGTTTAATGGACTCACAGTTCCACATGGCTGGGGAGGCCTCACAAGCATGGCAGAAGGCAAAAGGCACATCTCACATGGCAGCAGGCAAGAGACAGTATGAGAACCAAGTGAAAGAGGCTTCCCCTTATACAATCATCAGATCTCCTGAGACTTACTCACTACCATGAGAACAGTACGGGGGAAATTGCCCCCCTAATTATCTCACACTAGGTCTGTCCCACAACACATGGGAATTACAGGAGCTACAATTCAAGACGAGATTTAGGTGAGGACACAGCCAAACAATATCAGTGAATTACCTCCTCTGAGCAGCTCAGATGTGACCAGAACTTTCAGAGATGTGTTTCCATGTCTGGAAAACTATTTCTTTGATTCCAAAAGTCACAATAGACATTTCAATTTTCTAAATCAGAGCTTGGAGACTGTAATATGCATACAAAGCTCCCAAACTGATGTCAAAGGGGTTTGTGGACCTCTTTTAAGGAGCAAGATTCTATACTATGATGTTAACCCTATCAAAATTCCTCAATTTTCTGCAGGCTTTCATTGATTAAGAAGAGCTCATTACACCTTCTGAGGTGCCATCTTTTATATATTTTGCTGTCCATGCACTTTTCACACTGCACCATGATTGTTTGTGCAATTATCTATATTATCCTTATATTACGATCTTTATGAGGTCAGGCCTGCATTTTATTTGTCTTCATAACCCCAGTGTCTGCCCAGAAAATACTTGACAACCAGGCGTGGATTTAAACTGAATTCTGCCCCTTGGTTAAGGCTAAACATCCAGTTGTGAGCTGGGACAGTTCTGCATGGCAGAAACGTGCCAACATGCTAGAAACCTGAAAGTTGTTTTTATGCTGCTAACAGGAGAGATGAAACAGGGGTACACATTAGTTTTGGTCAAATATGTCAAACAGCTTTTTTCTTCCAAGCTGTCATTACTTGTTGGGAAACTTAGCAGTTGCATGGCTTTTTAGAGATTCAAGATGTCTTGCCTTTCCTAATATAAATCTTTGTTGCCAGTCTAATTGGTTTTGGGCTCAGTTGTGGCACAGCTGTGGCCAGCCTTCTTTGCCCTCGGTGCAGCTAAATATATCCCCAGTCCTCAGTATGTCTAGATGATTCTCTTCTAATCTTTCAGGTCAACGTCTTTTACTATTTATATGGTTTTGAAAAACTTTCAACAATAACTTCCCCTTCAAGAAACACTAATCCAGAATTTATTTCCTTGCCTTTCATATGTGACAGTTTTTATGCAGAACTTGTCTTATTTTTTTTAAGAATATTTCCTGGCTGGGTGTGATGGCTACCTCCTGTCACCCCAGCACTTTGGGAAGATGAGGTGGGCAGATTGCCTGAGCCCAGGAGTGTAAGACCAGCCTGGGCAATGTAGCGAAACCCCATGGCTACAAAATATTCAAAAGCTAGCAGGGTGTGGTGGCACACACCTATTGTCCTAGCTACTCAGGAGGCTAAGGCAGGAGGCTGGGAGGATGGCTTGAGCCCATGAGTTGGAGGTTACAGGGAGCCATGATCATGCCACTGCACTCCAGCCTGGGTAACAGAACAAGACCCTATCTGAAAAAAAAAATAATATTTTCTTTGATGGAGGTGAATTGCAGATTTGCTATCTCCTACCGATAGAATATTGCTATTTTAGGCTGTGCACAGTGGTTCTTATCTGTAATTCCAGTATGTGTGGAGGCTGAAGCAGGAGGATTGTTTGAGACCATCCTGGGCAACATGGTGAGACCCTGTCTCTATAAAAAATTTAAAAATTGACTGGATGGGTGGCATGCACCTCTAACCCCAGCTACTTGGAAGGCTGATGTGGGAAAATGGCTTGAGCTCTTGAGTTCTAGGTTACAATGAGTTATGATTGTGCCACTGCTTCCAGCCTGGGTGACAGAGTGAGACCTTGTCTCTAATCAAGATTAAAAAAAAAAAAGACAGACTATTATTATTTTAGTTGGTATGGTTTGGCTATGTCCCCATCCAAATCTCATCTTTAATTGTAGCTCCCATAATTCCAAAATGTTGTGGGAGGGACCCTGTGGGAGATAACTGAATCATAGGGGTGGTTTCCCCCATACTGTTCTCATTGTACTGAATACATCTCATGAGATCTGATGGTTTTATAAGGGGAAACCCCTTTCATTCGACTCTCATCCTCTTTGCCTGTGGCCATGTAAGAACTTCCTTTGCTCTTTGTCTTCCACCATGATTGTGAGGCCTCCCCAGCTATGTGGATCTGTGAGTCCACTAAACCTCTTTTTCTTTATAAATTATCCAGTCTCAGGTATGTCTTTATCAGCAGCATGAAAATGGAGTAATATAGTAGTCATCACCAGAAGCAGAAATCAGTTATTCATTAGTTAACTCTAAAAGTGTATCTCGTGGTGTTTAAGTGGAGGACTCAGAGCGAGGCTGCAGGATTCTGATTCCTGACTCCCCACTTACTGGCAGTGGAGCCTTAGGCAACTAACCTAATCTCTTTGTGCCTACGTTTCCTTATTGTAATGGGAATAATAATTGTACTCACCCAATATGCTTTGGCTCTCTGTCCCCACCCAAATCTCACTTTGAATTGTTTAATTGTCACATGTCAAGGGTGAGACCACATGGAGATAATTGAATCATGGGGGCAGTTTCCGTCATATTGTTCTCATGATAATGAGTGAGTTCTCACCAGATCTGATGGTTTTATAAGGGGCTTCCCCCTTTTCTCAGCACTCATTCCCTCTCCAGCCACCCTGTAAAGGGGTGCCTTCTGCCATGATTGTAAGTTTCATGAGGCCTCCCCAGCCATGTGTAACTGTTAGTCAATTACACCTCTGTTCTTTACGAATTCCCCAGTCTTGGGTATTTCTTCATAGCAGCGTGAGAATGGATTAATGCACCACCTCATGATCAAGAACCTCAAATACACCTGTTATGCTGTCTGGCCATCTCTGTACATATCTCATCCATGTACTGTCTCACACTCCAAGATGACTATGACATTCTCTCCTTTCATCTCAAATCATCAATGCCTCTTCCCCATTCTTGCTCTTCACTGAGGGCTTTGCTTCCTACTTCACCAAGAAAAGTGAAGGACTCACAAGTGAATTTCCAAGGACTCCTGACTATCACATGTACCCATCAACTAGCATCTGTGTTTTCAAATTCTGCCTTCTGGTTACCATGCATAAACCACTCATGCTCTTATCTAAAGTGAAGTACTTTACTTCATACTAGATACTACTCATGCCAATGGAAGGCTCTCTCTCTGGCTAGTCTCCCTTCTTCTCTTGCGTCAGTAATTCTCTCTCCTATGGGGTTATTTTCCTCATTCTCTTCATAACCAGATCCAGTTTCATGGCTTTAAATACCATCTATGTCCCAAGAACTCGCAGATTTGTATGTCTAGCTCAGACACCCCTTTCAAAATCCAAACTTGAATATCCAATGGGCTAATCAGCATCTTCACTTGAATTTTTAATAGACATCTGGAAATCAGTTAAGTCAAAGTTTTCTTCCTCTCTAAATCTGCTTATCCTTCAGCCTTAGGCATCTCAGTTGATGGCAAGTTCACCTTCATTTGCTCATGAAAAAAGTACTGGGAAGTCATCTTGAACTCTCTCTTTTACAGCCTTCACCTAACCCATTAGAAATAATATTCTTGGTGCTTCCTCCAGAATATACACAGAATCCGACCCCAACCACTTCTTAGCTCCCCGTGGCGGCCACCCTGGTCAGTGCTAACAGCATCTCTCACCTAGATCATGGCAATAGCCCTTGATCTGCCCTTGCTTCTTTGCTGTCTATTCCCAACCCAAAAGCCAGAGTGATCCTTCTGAAACCCAGGTGAGATCATGTTACTCCTCTGCGCAAGGCCCTCAGATGGCTCCTTCTTTCATTCAAGGTAAAAGTCAATGTTCTTACAAGGGCCTGCAAGGTGATCTAACACCCACCTCCCTTACCTCTAGGACCTCCTACTTCTCTTCCCCTTGCTCAATCGACTCCACCCACAGTGGTTTCCTTGATGTTTCTTTGACACACACAGTATTCTTCCATTTTAGGGCCTTTCTACTTGCAATTCTCTCTCCCTGGAATATCCACAAAGGCAACTCTCTTGCCTGCTTCAACTCTTCGCTTACATATCTTCTCAATGAGTTCCTCCCTAACCATCCCACTTAAAATTGCAAACTGCCACCAACTCCAGACCTTTCAGATTTCTCTTACCCTTCTGTCTCTCCTGGCTTCGTTCCATTGCATGCATCACCTTCTACTACATGCTATAATGTGTAACTTTATGGTGTTTATCATTTGTCTGCCCCAGAAGAAATGTAACCACCAAGAGACCCCTGTTTTGCTCACTGATAGATCTCACACATTTAGAACAGTGCCTGGAAGATATTAGGTACTTGATAAATATTTGTTGAATTAAATTGAATTTGGTTTGAATGATAGGTGTTCTGAGGATCAAATGAGCTTCATATACATAAAGCTCTCAAAATTCTGCACAATAAATGTTAGCTGCCACCACCACCACCGCCATCATCATAATCGTCACAGCTGCCAAATTGTGTGTCTGAGTCTTTCATGCAGCATTTTATAACATAAAATATAAAGGCAAATGAAAAAGCATCAGGCTATTTTCTTTGTACATAAGGAAAACCTTTAGATATTGGTGAGTATAATCCACCTCACAGTGACTCCCCAGTAATCTCACTCTCATGACCCATCCATGGAGTGGGGTGTTGTCAGTGCCCTTTTCACTGGGAGAGAAACCCAGGCCCCATAGCCACCTAGAGGGGATTTGATTAAGTGATGTGCTAGTAAATGTTTGACAATCAGCTCTCCAGGAAAAAAAAAAAAAAAAAAAAAAGCAAAAAACTTGGATTTGTAGTGTTTGCCAATTTCCCTTGTGTAAATTATCCCACTGTGGTTACCTTCAAGCTTCCAACACTATGTCCCTGAATGGAGAGCTGAAAAGATGTACGGTAAATAGCACCCCATAATAGCCTAGTTTCACCAGTGATACCATGGGCATACATAACTTCAAGAGCATAAATAATAGTGACATGTCTTAAAAAATTGGGAAGTGATAGACCTGTTATTTAGTTGTAAGTTTAATTTCATTTTTAATAAAGGTTGTGTTTAACAACCTGCATCTCAAAATTCTTGGGAATTTAACAATCAACTCCCAGGAGCTGGTATAAGGAGAGTACAGTACACTGCTGGTGAGATCAGAGCACCTATCTGACCGAAATGGGATCAATCAGCATCTCCTCTAGAGACAGGGAGTTAAACCTGTGAGGACCAGTCTTCCACGTTGCTGCAGTATCAAGTTGGGAACTGTGGACACATACCTTCCATCTCCCATGAGGACAGGGTAGCAGGAAAAGATAGTCTACTGAGAGAGAATAACAATCTATGAAGAGAACCAGCAATAAGAGACCAAGAAAACATTCTGCCTGCCAAGCCCATCACCTTCCAGTTCCTGACTCCAGCTATTTCAGATGGTTGGCCCTTGGGTTCTACGTGCCCTCCATCTTTAATACAGATTTTCCCTCACTATGTAAGCTCAAGATGGTTTTAGATACTTGCAAACAAGTGTTCTCAGAATATATTATGCTCAGTTGACTGGGGTTGGCTGGAGTTACACCAGTGCAGTCAGGCACACTGATTACTTTATGCTGGTGTACAGGTACAGATATATATATATATATATTTTTTTTTTTTTTGAGGTGGACTCTTGCTCTGTCACCAGGCTGGAGTGCAGTGGTGTGATCTCAGCTCACTGGAACCTCCACCTCCCGGGGTTCAAGCTATTCTGTCTCAGCCTCCGGAGTCACCCAGCTAATCTTTTGTGTTTTAGTCGAGAAGGGGTTTCACCATGTTGGCCAGGATGGTCTCAATTTCCTGACCTTGTGATCCACCCACCTTGGCTTCCCAAAGTGCTGGGATTATAGGCGTGAGCCACCATGCCTGGCCAGGTATAGATATCTTTAAATAGAGGGGTGAATTACTATATAATATTAGGTTCATTTATGTAAGCCTAAAAATTTTTCAAAATATAAAGTTTATATCAAAAAAATTTTTAATTTTATATAATTTTAAAAATCTTTCAAAATATAAAGTTCACACCAGGGAAAATTAATAAAACAGGTTCTTGGTGGTGAAAACTTTGGGAGCTACGGCCTCAGTCTACATTGGCCAGTGTTACCCAAAAAGTCATCATCAGCTAACTGTAGACATCACGTTTACGATTCTTGCCGTATCTGTGTGCCATCAAAGTCAATGTGCTGCAGAAAAATGCAATTCATTCCATCTGCATAAAGTGTAGCCTCATTTAATTGTAACCTAAGCCAACGTAGCTATAAAATCATGGATTAAATATGTTAATCATATTTTAATACACTTTCGATTAAATAAGCTATTTTTAAGCAATGCTGCTGTGTGTGCCACCTAAAATGTTACCCAGACAAACCCAGGAAAACACCACATCAGTTAGGTTTGATTCCCTAAAGCCTTTCCTGCCACATGGGGCTTTCTCCCCATCACTCCTTGCATAGCCCACAAGAGTCCGGATTTGTCAGAGGACTACGTTTCCCGGCTTCATGACAGGAGGAACTAATCTGCTGTTATTAAAATGAGAGCAATACATGGTAGGCATACATTTAACTAAGGGATCTGTGTTTTATTATTTGGGAAGATGTATTTGCATAGGTTAATTCAATGACATTCTTTATTAAAAAACAGAAAGAAACTTGCACAGTGAGCAGTGGCCAATCCTACCTTTCAACTTCATGCTGATTTGCCTAAGGGTTTATCTGACCTGAGCATCCAAGAGATACCAGCAATAAGTTATCTATTTCATCACATGCTGGGCGAATAAGAGACCTGTCTCAGTTGTGACCAATTGAATTTATTCTATCAACACAGAGTATCCAAGCCCTAAGTAGACATGATGCTTTCGGCTGATGCTTATCTTCAAAACTTCAGCAGCTGATGGCTCAGAGTTCAGCATCACCAGTACAACTTTCAGCCCTAAGAGGAGAAAGTTCAGGAATGTTTTCTTCTGCTATGAGTCAGTTCTTATTTTTTTTTTTTTTGAGACAGAGTGGTGCTCTGTCACCCAGGCCAGACTGCAGTGGCACCATCTTGGCTCACTGCAGCCTCTGCCTCCCGGGTTCAAGTGATTCTCCTACCTCAGCCTCCAGAGTAGCTGGGACTATAGGCAAGTGCCATCACGTCTGGCTAATTTTTTGTATTTTTAGTAGAGATGGGGTTTCACCATGTTGGCCAAGATGGTCTTGATCTCCTGACCTCATGATCTGCCTGCCTCGACCTCCCAAAGTGCTGGGATTACAGGGGTGAGCCACCGAGCCCAGCAAGTCACTTCTTAATGACTTAAACAAGTAGCCTGTAAGATCAGCAAATATAGAGGCTACAACTGTGCTTAATGGGAAGGCAAAGTCTGAGGATCCAAAGATAAGTCAGTAGCCCAAGCCCCTCTCCACACCTGAAGCAGTTCATTCTTCAGAAGTACCATGAAAAGATGTCAGTGCCACAAGTCAGACTGCTTTTACTCCTTACCAGGAAGGTATGACATGGGGTGAAGGGACAAAAGCTGACCATTCAGGGTCTTGGCTTTTTTGAAATCCTACAGACTTTGAAGCCAGGAAGTAGTACTTAGAATTCGACTTATCGATACAATGTTGAAAAGGCCATTATTATTCTTGAATAAGAGTTACTTTTAATAATGTAACTCTTTCATTCTTCATATATGGGGCTCACTGCTTTTTACATTTTTCTAGAGTCATGCTGATCGGTCATTTTTGCATTCTGATTTTTTTTTCTGAGTAAGCTGTACAAATAAACAGGTGGCGTGTCCAAGTGATCACATAAGAACATTCTGAGCAATGAATGTGAGCAGCACATCATCATGCAGCATATGTACATATCATGTCAATGACTGTTGTATCATTGTGTGTGTGTGTGTGTTTTAACACTAGTCAGCCTAAAATAAAAACTGTAAAAGACTTCATGTCACCAGTTTTTCACTGTATCCCCTCTTCTGTTTGCTCTGCTGTACAGAGTTTGGAAAAGAAGTTTCACCAAAGAGTATTGAAATAAAATTTAATGAAAAGTTAATGACAAATTTTTTTAAAAGGTCACGCTCTACTTGAGTACTCAACCTCAATTTCAGCTCTGAAGGTATACTGAATGAGAAGTACATCATTAATTGCATTTCAGTAGCAAGAGCTTCAACATTTGTTTCTAAAATGATATCTTCCTGAAAAAGTTCGACAACTTTTCTTTCCATGCCAAGGAAATAATCTTATCTCCCACCAAAGCAAGCAGGAGAGGAGACATTTGGACAAAAGAGCTGGCAAAGAAACAAACAAATGTCCCCATCTCCTGCACAATTGGTCTTGTTTCTCTCACAGCCCCTAATTCCTCATGTCTGCCACACGCCCATTGGCTAACAGCGGAGAGATGAGACTTTAGAAATCCCACCTTCACAAGCTTGACACCTCACATGGAAGCAGTCAGAAAAAGTAAACAGATACATCTGCCCTCATTAGTCACCATACAAACTCCCAACAATAACAAAGCACCGTTTTCTGCCATCTTTTCAATAAACATGTCATCTTAGATAGGTCAAGATATGTGCAAGCCATACAGAGTGTCCAGTGATTCCCTCAATAGACTCACTTCAAAGCATTAGTCACATCCAAAGTCACTGAAATACCTTATTGGCAGAAACAACACCTGTGACACGTGAGGCAGGAGGTACAGAGGGTATGATCTGGAGAGGGAAGATTGTGTGTAGGGGAGATGACAGCATCGAATTTTAAATTCCCACTAAAAACAGAAACTAGTACCCTATGTTATCAAATAGCTTTCTTTCTTTTTCTTTTTTTTTTTTTTTTTGTCTTTGAAAACTAGGAGTGCTGAACAAGGACATCTGTGGGTTTCCAAGTATTTCTTCTGTGACTGTTGGCCCTGTTGACACAGGCATCATACACCTCTCTCTGCATTCAAGCTAGGGTGTAAATGAGCTTGTGAATGTCCGGAAGTGTAGTCAACATTGTTACCAGGTGAAACTGATTCGACACGCCCACCCACCCCTCCTGCAAGCCTCCAACCCCCTAAACAGTTCTAAACTCCCTCAGTTGCTATGGCTGCTTCTCTTCTTTTTTAAAAAAAAATTTTCCCCTTCTTCTTCTTTTTTTTTTTTCATAAGGCCTCTGGCCTTACACTGCTGTTTATTACCTAAGGCAAACTCTCTCTCTCACTCCTTTTCCCTCTCTGTTTCTTTAAATCTCTAAACCACAAAGCAGCATGCGAGCAACACTGTGGGTCAAGATATCAAAAGAGGGAACTTTTATAGGTTTCCTCGATAACATGGACAATAAAAGAAGAAGGGCGCACAAGCAACATTACTGACCTTATTTGATGCTGTTCAGTAAAGAGAGACAGCTTTTCCAGCGCCTGCCCGTGTGGGTCTGGGCCATTGGTGTGTGAAGAGGGAAACTCTGTATCAACACTTGGTCTGGGGTTTCTTACGCTCCTATGCCAAAGCCTTCCAAATGTTTTCAGCAAATAATACCCAAACAAATAGAAGGTTACTGAATACATTAAACTCACTGCAGCAAGAAATTGCTTTTCGATGTCCAGTATATACAAACTGGTTTTTTCCCCATACTCACACACATGAATATCGGGAGGAATTTGGACTCTGCTCAGGACATCTATGCTGTGAAAGCAGAGGTGTCTTTTCCAAATATGATCGCTGTTAATCAGCTGTACTTACTCTACCATAAGCTGTATATTTTGGTGATTAGTATTAGAAGGAGAATTTTGGAGCTCGTTCTCATAATGTTTCATGCAGACACATTGTATTGAAACAAAATGCATGTTTCCTTAACCTGACGTGGTTGCTGGTTTTCATGTGATATGGGTCCAAGAGGAAGATGTCTTTAGCGGTCCTTAGGAATAACTGCTTCCATAATCATATGGGCTACTTGAAGTCCTAGATGAGTAGAAATGAAACAGAACACTCCTGCTTTGCATGTGAAACTCTTTTTTTTTTTTCCCAAATAGTTAAAGTCACTTTAATAATCTATTTTCAGGGAACATATGCTTTCTCTCACAAAAGGAAACTCTGAAAAGGAAATAACCCCTTTATTCCTCAGGTCCCCAAAGATCCCAACTCCTAGATTTTAGTCTCATCAAAATCTCCTAAGACTATCTAGTCTATTCCTCCATTGTCCAGCCTGCACAGAGAAAAAAGATCGATCATGTCACCAGCAGTAAAAGCAGGAAGAGGAACAAGACTTATTTTCTCCTATGCAGACAATTCCATTCCCTGGCTCCTAAGAAGTTGCATACACAGTTTCCTTTGACTTTTTCAAGTGTTGTTTAACCACTTGTTCTTCCCCCCACCTCTTTATATGATTCCAATCTGAAAATCATCTCATTATCCATCACCTTCACTGTTTTCTAGATCAGATATTGTGCTCAGCAAATGTTCTCCTCAATGGCAACCAAGACTGTGAACACCATATTTGCCAATTCCAGAGTCAGTCACACACAAAGCCATCACCTGCTGGCTATCAGAGGCCTCTGAGGGCATCAGTGAAGGCCAGGCTGAGCCCAGGCACACAGAGAGATGCAGGCATGAGCTTATTGGCCAATGCTTCCTAAAAGTAGGGATTTCAGACCCAGGAAAATGAGATGCTCTTTTGGAATACATGGTAGGGGTCATCTCAGAGACCCGGTTTTCCCAGCTCTTTCCAGAAACAACAGCTCTGGCCCTGCCCACTCAGCAAGAGTTACCCCAAAGCACCAGGTGAGCCTGACTTAGGGCCTCATTCTCCACCTGTCCATCTCCAGCCTGGAGCATGCCTCACCTTTATGAATATGTACATTGGGCCCAGCAAATTCATGTGAGATTTGACGTGTCCTTCCCACTTTCCTCCCCACAGACCCCATGAAGTATCAAAAACATACTCTCATCCCAGCACTTTGGGAGGCCAAGGTGGGAGGATCACGTAAGGCCAGGAGTTTGAGACCAGCCTGAGCAACATAGCAAGAGCTCATCTCAACAACAAATTTAAAAAATTTGCCAGGCGTGGTGGTGCACACCTGTGGTCCCAGCTATTCAGGAGGCTGAGGTGGGAGGATTGCTTGAGCCCAGGAAGTTGAGGCTATAGTGAGCTGTGATCATAGCACTACACTTCAGCCTGGGGGACAGAGCAAGATCGGTCTCAAAAAAATAAAAACAAAATGGAAAAAACCATGCTGTCAAACATACAAAACAAGGAATCCAATTCCATTTATTTGGCAGATTACATAAAGGCTCTGAAAATGCTAAGAGCAAGTGCTAGATCCCAGCATGCAGAGACGGACGACTCGGTCCTGCCATCCCCCCTTTTCCTTACATGGGAGACTTTGATGAGAGATGGCTCGCGAGGCAACTACAGGAGCGCAATCGCCAGCGTTACTTCTGTCTCCCCTCCCAGCCCTGTCCTCTGGCCCTCCTGTTTGGTGGTTCTTTTAGCTTAATGTGGTGACATCATAGCTCCCTGAGTGAGGTCAAGTCCTTCGTACGATGCAGGAAGTATTCTTCTCCCACGAGTTTTCAAGTGACAGAATGGAGCCGGTGGGAAGGCACACTGCTCACAGCAGAATCAGAACTTGGGGTGGGCCTGGGGTGGGGCTGCACAGGGCAGGACTAGGCTGAGATATTCGAATGTTAGTATGGTGATGACAGTGCAACTTGAGCACTTCTAAACGTGCAGAATTTTTTTTTTCCAGTGTCCTTATTTTATTATTTATTTAGTTTTTTTTGAGACGGAGTCTCTCTCGCTCTGTTGCCCAGGCTGTAGTGCAGTGGCGCAATCTCGGCTCACTGCAACCCCAAACTCCCAGGTTCAAGCGATTCTCCTGCCTCAGCCTCCCAAGTCACTGGGATTACAAGCAAGTGCCACCACGTCCGGCTTTATTTTTTTTAGACGGAGTTTCGCTCTTGTTACCCAGGCTGGAGTACAATGGTGCGATCTCCGCTTACCGCAACCTCTGCCTCCTGGGTTCAAGCAATTCTCCTGCCTCAGCCTCCAGTGTAGCTGGGACTACAGGCACGCACCACCATGCCCAGCTAATTTTTTGCATTTTTAGTAGAGATGGGGTTTCACCATGTTGACCAGGATGGTCTCGATCTCTTGACCTCGTAATCCACCCGCCTCAGCCTCCCAAAATGCTGGGATTATAAGCATGAGCCACTGCACCTGGCCCCCCGGCTAACTTTTGTATTTTTAGTAGAGACAGGGTTTAGCCATGTTAGCCAGGATGGTCTCCATCTCCTGACCTCATGATCCATCTGCCTCAGCTTCCCAAAGTGCTGGGATTATAGGCATGAGACACCATGCCCAGCCTCTAGCGTCCTTATTTTGATACAACTGAGCTAAATGGACAGACAACTGTCCATTGTGACCACTTGAATTGGTGAAGTTTATATGTCCAGGTGGAATGAGATGACTCAATAAAAAAAGGAAGATTGCTCTATAGGGTAACCTCTCATTTTTCAGTGTCACAAACTAGACTCTAAAATACTGAATAAATCTTTTCATGATAAGGTATTTTTGTAAGTGACTTGGTATCATTATCTTCATTTGATACTGCAGGAAATAACTGCCTTTGAAAAGAATCTGCATGTTGCCAGACTTAGCTAGTTAAACAAAAAGATGCTCAGTTAAATGTGAATTTTAGATAAACAATGCACAATTTTTTTAAGTATAAATATGTCCCATGGAATATTAGGGGCATGCTCATACTTAAAAAATTACCGTGTATCTCAAATTCAAATATAACTAGCATCTTGTATTTTCTTTGGGAACCCTAAACCTTCAGGGAGAGAGACAGAAAAAGAGAGAGAGAGAGAGAGTGTGTGTGTATGTGTGTGTATGTGTGTGTGTGTGTGTGTGTGTGTGTGTGTGTGTGTGTGTGTGTTGGGAAGGGGTGAGAGCAATGTAGCTTCACTCTGTTGTGTAAATTTGGGGGGAAATGTATTCCTGACCACTGGCTCCTTGCTCGGATAGAAATATGGCCACTGAAGAGAAGATCAGATGAGCTTTGTAGTTTTTAGCCATATATTTCCAGGTGCCTGGGGACCACAGGAAGGAAGAAGGGTTGCACATGTGATCCTGAATCACCACGTGAGGAGGAGGCTCAGCCTGGGCAGGTATGTTTTTCAACACGGCTCTAACAGAGCACACACAGGTGATTAACATATCTCTGCTGAGGTTTATGACTTCATTAGAATATTTCTCATCATAACTGAATAGGTAAAAAATACCTGGCTATTAAATACAAGCCTATCCCTCAGGATGACCAGATTATCACTTGAATTTAAAATCTTTCTGAATTTTTAATAGTGCATAACAAATATGATTATTTATGCACTTTCTTCCAGTACTCAACTTGCCAGGCCTACGATTATTTGGAACGCCTTCAGTTTCCATGGGAGGGATTAATCCGGGCTGCGCATCTCTCCCTGGTCCCTCTGAAATATTTCACCAACAGGTCCCCCCCTTTCCTTGTGACCTGGAGGAAGCCTGTCCGAAATCCTTTGGAGGCACTGGCAGGGCCTGGCGGTGTGTTATTTAGAAACCCCTGGTAATTAGCAGCGGGGAGATGTAAGAGCCCTGGTGTAAAGGGAGCAGCTGGGAATCCATAAAGCTGGCTGATGAGAAAGTCAAGTGGAGGCCTGCCTGGCTGAAACCTCTTCAATAGATCTGTAGTCTGGACTTGAACCCTGCCCTCTCACCTCAGGGTCCGATATTTCTTTCTTTTCCATTTTTTTCCCCTGCCCAGGTCCCCCGCCCCCACCTTCTCTTCTCCTCCCAGCTTCTCTATCAAGGAATGATGTACTCAGACTGTGAATAAATGCGAGTGACCCCCATCTGCTCACCCCCACTTCCCAGAGCCTTCAGCTGGAGAAGGGGATGGGGGAGGGGGGAGAGAGAGAGAGGGAGAGAGAGACAGAGGGAGAGAGGCGGAGGGAGAAAGGTACAAGAGAGAGAAGGGAAGAGAGAGAGGGAGATAGAGGGAAAAAGGAGGGTCCCCGACTTCCTCACAGGTAATTAAAAGGACTATTTTCAAGGTTGCATGGGCAAAGACAATTCGGCCCTAATGAAGCATCGATCGACTGCACTAAGGTAGAAAGGAGCTGACATTCATTCAAAGGTACCTTTAACTGTAAGACACGGCACCGGGAATTATTCGTTCTCTGCTGTCATTGCCTAGGACCTGGGTTAGGGAGAGAAAAAAAAAGGGGGGGGTGGAGGGGAGAGTTTGTTTTAAATTTATTTCTGCATTGCCACAAATGCATGTGTCGGGCTTTGTTTCTTTTTCTTTTTCTTCTCTTTAAAAAAAATATAATGCGTCAGGGCACATTCCCTTTGGTGGTAAGGCACGGGGCCCCTCCCCGCTTAGGGTAAATTTTCTTCATTAGTCACGTTTAAAAGCCCACCAATCAGGCCTGCCGGGTCCGGAATTCAGGAGGTCAGCGACAGCCAAGCAGGAACATTTTGGGAAGGGTAGGGGCATTGCTGGCTGGCCGGAAACACACACTCATTTCCCTCCACAGATTGGCCGCTATATACTTTGTGCTGGTGTTTGCTATTCTGTGGCAAAACCCAGAAACCTCCAGGGAAAGAGAGCTTGGGGAAGGGGGACCTGTCCCTGTGCCAGGGAGTGTTGAGCATATTGACCGGGATCTAGCCAGAAAGAGACCAGAGATGCTGGTGGAAAGGAGGGTTTTGGCAATCCAGGGAGTGAGGCAGGGTTTTCAGGTTACAGAAGAATGCCAGGTAAAGGTGTAGGAGAGAAGCGAGGCTGGGTGACACCTCCCAGTCCACCTGGGGGACACTTCTTCTGGGATTCCTGGCCATGGACATGACTTCTGCTTTTTCTCATTAGCACTAAAAACATTTGCCTTTGGAGAAGATCCGAATGAGAATAACAAGATTCTAAAGTGATATTAGTGCCAAGTGAACTGGGGAGGATGATGCGGTGAAGGAGAGTCAAGATCGATTCCAAAACAAGTTGAGTGTTATCTGGAAAGGTTTTGCCCACAGCCCCAGCGTGGCTGGATCTTCTAAGAGGCCCCTCATATAACAATAGCAGGTCCCTTTAGAGCACAAAACACAAAGGGAATTTTCTCTGGTTCAGTCTCCACAGTGAGGCCCTTCCGAAGCCAGAGTCAATTTCCCCCGACCCCCACCTCCGCTAACAGTAAGCGTGGGGGGCATTCTCTCTCGGACCCCCATACACACATCGAGGGTAGCATAAACCTGTCCCCTTGCCAGGACTTTTCAAATCACCGGCTCTTTCTCCCGTTTTCTTTCTGTCTTTCCTTTTCTTCTCAGAATTTATCGGCGCTTCTTGATTTTGCTCTTAATTTTGGTTTGATTTTAGAGGGTGGGGGTGGCAGGGTATATTATTTAACTTGATAAACAGCATTAGCACAGTGCTGGGCCGCCTCCTGGCTTCCGCGTCTCCTATTTTTTCATTTGTTTTACATTTCTAAGACATCTCCTTAGCTGAAGGAGGATACTTCCCACATATTGCACTATAGGCCATTCATGCAAAAGGATAATTTATTGGTCGCACAGCCTCTGAAGTTGAATTTTTAAAAAGAAAAATTGGAGCCTGGTTTCCCTGGGTTTGCTGCATTCACGTGTCTTTAGTCCGTGCTCTTCTTCTTGCCTTTATCTTGGAAACACTTTATAACAGTGTATTTATCAATTTGATGCTGTTTTCTTCTGGTTTTCATTTATTTACTTATTATTTATTTATTTATTTAGTGCAGCCAAAGAACAGGTCAGGAAACAGAGGCAGAAATCGTGCAGAGCACCTGCTGAAATTAAAAAAAAAAAAGTTTGCCCCTAAAAAAATGACTCCACAGCAGCCCAGCAGATCCTATCTGCATTAATTTGGCTGAACAACAAGATGTTGCAGGGGACAATCTCTGAATAAAGCGGTTCCGAGTTCCCAGAATTGGCGCAGCTCAGCCTAAACAATGACTGCTTCCTACTCACCTTAACCCAGCTTTTCAAAAGAACATCCCCAGAAACACAAAGCATCAGCGGGAAATGGCAATTTTATGAATCCTAATCAATCAAAGGGCTTATTAACTCAATGTGAAGCCAGATTAAAATCTTTAATTATAAATCGTGCTAAAAGGAAAAACAAAATGTACTTATGGTACATTGAAAATTCCGGATATTAACATAGTTGCTATTATCTCTTGCAATATTAAATTCCCCCTCCTTCCCCCGCCCCGCACAACCTCACCTTTTTCTATTACCAAAGAACAGGGCTACAGAACCCAAATCATTTTTCCCCTCGATTTATTAAAATGTATTCTTTTTCTCCCCCTGTGCATCCAATAGGTTTCTGGGAAGCTGCGTTGGTGGTTGTAGGACCGAGTATGAGAAATCCTATTACTCAGCCCCGGGCGGCTAGGGTTTCAGTGTGATGCTGGAGGTAGTTTGGGTAGCTGTTTATTAAGGGGCCAGAGTTGGTATTACAGGGCCGGTAGTTGTTTTGTTTTGTTTTCTTTTTTTCCGGGGTGGGGGGGCGGTAGGAAGGGGACAGCAATCAGATGTGGAGCGTTTTCGCTAATGAAAGCGGCATGCGTGTCTGTGCTCGTAGGATTGATTGGCAGGAGTGGAGATTGCCAGCCCCAGGAAGGGTCCTCGCTTTAAGCCACGGTGTGAGAAAAAGCTTTAGGTGCTGCTGCTGCTGCTGCTGCTGTTGCTTCTTCTTCGGCTTCTTCTTCTCCTTTTTTAATCAGGCAGACATTTGGGAAATGACCACAGCAAATTTAATCACAGTTGGGGGGTGAGGGGGGAGGGAGGCAGAGCAGAGACTGTGATTCACATGTTTTATTTATTTGTTCAGAGTCACGGCCATCCTATTGTGTGTCCCTCATTCTGTCATTTCAGGCCCCTCCGACCCACCCCCTACCCCTGTCCCCATTGTTAATGTAAGAGGCAGAGAATATAACCACGTTTTGTAATAATAACATATCCAACGTTGCAAAAGCGGGAACTGCATCTTGAGAGGGGTCCTTTTCTTACATTGAAATGATAGAAAAACAAAAAGAAAAGAAAAAGAAATCTCTCCATCCTAATGACAACGTAGGATGGAGAGATTTGTTCTTTGTGTAAAAATGCAGCGATGTTCCTGGCGAGGGTACATGCCCCATTTCCTCCTCTCCTGCACGTCGGCTATTGTACTATTCTATTTTTATATTTACAGAGCAAGCCCCATGTTACCAAATTGGCTTTAAATTAAATATAAAGAGAACGAAGGAAAGGAAGAAAGAAAGAAAGAAAAAATCCTGTACAATCAAAGCTAATAAAAAGAAAGTAATACCCAGGTTTAAATTAAATCCTACTTCATTCCTTTTGTTCAAAGTTCAGAATTTCTTTATCTCAGCCTCTCTCCTGAAACATTCCCTTTCTTTGACTCTTCCTTTAGTTCCAGGGACAGGAAGCCCTTGTCCCCAAATTAGGTCTCTTAAGATCCTTGCCACTTTCCCTGCTAATCCTAGAACCAGGTTTCCACCCTGGATGGGGGGCTTGTCAAGAGGGGAGAGATAGCTTTCACTGACGAAAATCTTGATAGTGAATAGGGTTTGATTTTCATCCTACAAGGTCGACTCTGTGCTCTCCTTATCCAAACACTGGGTCTAAAATGCCTCATTTAAACCTGACTCAAGAAAGAGACTTGTCCCTGATGGACACAAACCCAGTGTGCCCTGGTGACACGTCCTGGCTCCCTCCCAGCTGTGCCCCTTCCTGAGACATTCAGGATCCTTTCATACCCTATTCTTGTGCGTTATTTCAAAAGTGCAGGAAAAATAACGGTTTTTCTGATTACTTTGGAACTCGTGAGCACAAACGCAACGCTCAACGTTACTTTAAAAACATGTACTAATATCTTTATATGCTTGGAGCAGATAAACAGTTACCCGGATGCTGCTTTAGCATCTGAAAACTTGCAGAACCCCATTTTGGCCGCTCCATAACCACAGTTACACACTCCTGGCTATCCACACACTAGTCTGGGTTTTCTTCTGCAAAGATGGATGATTTCTGTTTAGCTCCATCCCGCCTTGATTTTTCTGCCTTTGCAGACTGATAATTTTGTAGTTATCTAAATGGACAAATATAGCCAGAGGAAAAGATCCTAAATCAGTTTTCATGGCTAAAGTGCACACGGAATCCATTTTGGCAAAAAGCACTCAAATTCTCAGGATTCCTCTAAATCCTTAAATGCCACACGGCTGTGATACTCCTTTGAAGACGAGCATTGGACCTAATAAACTGCACACTGCAGGCGCAGGTCTCGTCTTCCTTAGTCTCGCAACAGCTTTTCACTAAATTCAAAAAAGACCTTTTGTGCTTAACTGGGTTTTCATTTCATTGCTTTTAAATTTGTTAAGCTTGACTTTTGACACTTTGGGTGTTTAGCCTTTTTTTTTTTTTTTTTTAAGAGCAATTATATAATAAATATTTGTGCTTCCAGAAAGGAAGACATTCATCTGTTATTAATGCTCATATACAAAGCATAAGATGTACTTCACTTTTTCGTTAGAAATAACCCACATAAACAGATACATTTTTTAAAAAAAATCATCTTTCAACAATGGCATAAACTATTTTTGAAATAACACACAGAAACACTGTATACACAGTGTATTTACTCCGCTCCACTAGAAGGTGTAAACAAAATAGAAAAAAAATTAATAAAGTCAAGAAGGAACGATAACTTGTATAAATAATTATGTATATAAAATGTGCCTTTGAATTGCTATGTAAACAAATTAGACATCAAACGATGAAAAGCACAGTTAGTAAATTACAATTCTCTCTATAAAAAATATGCAACTATTTGATTCTTTTCTCACTGATTTACTTATCCAGTTCACTTCAGCAAATGAAAAAATGTGGGTGGAGATGGCTCTCAGCAGCTAAAATATGAAAACAGGTATTTGTTCTTGTTTTTGTTTTAAGAAACATGTATATGCAATTTTAGTTACTTCTCAGAAATTACAAAAGGGACATTTAGGAATTGCTCACAAGGTAATGCTTTGAGATGAAATTTTCTTTTGATATGCTTTTTAAAATATTCAGATACACAGTTCTGAAAATATTCACCTCTTAGGTGAGAATTGTCTTAATCTAAAAGAAATGGTTTTTTTTCCTATTCTGCCTAAAGGAAAATGATTTTTAAATTATTTTATGAGGAAATATTACATGGAAATCAATATGAAAAAACAGCATTATTAGTAGTAAATGAAACATAATTCTGAAACATTTTAATCCACTTTTCACTTATTTTAATCCACTTATTTGAAATATATTAAACATATTTCAAATGCATTTAAAATGTTTTTCATATATATTTTTATTCACATCACAACTCTTTTTGGGCGTTAGTTAATACACTTTCTCTCTCTTTTTTTAATGTCAGGAAGAAATGGCAGTCATGATAGGAGGAGAATATTTACATTTTTCTATCTTCTTTAGTTTTGTTTCAAATCCAAATAAATAGGAATGCAAAAATGGTTTAAATGGTTATTTTAGAACCCTGCAGGGAATCTTCTCTTTAAAAGTATTTCAAGCCTTTTCTAAAGATTTCCCACATCAGTATTATGTTGTTGGTTTCCTTTTGAAAAACACTCGGCTTCTTAAAGAACCTTATAATTTAAATGTATTTCCTAGGCATATGGTTTTGTCAAAATCCAAGTCCAAACACAGAAAATGCCCGGGGTCTCCTTAACACCTCCAAAGCTAATGTTTATAGGCCAGCTTAAATCTGAGCAGAAAATATTCACCACAACGCCTGGCTTTTTTTTCTTCTTCTTCTCCTCCTTCTTCTTTCTTTCTTTTTCTGGATCAGATGAGCTCTACATTTGATATACAGACTGATTTCTTTTTCTATCAAAATTACATGAGAAGCAAAAAGCTGGAATCTAAGGCTCTAGACAAACTGGGTGGGTCTCCTCACTCCTCCTGTCTTTTCTCAGTGTCAGACTCTATGTTTAGATAAAACAATTTATCTTTATCATTTTCAAGCTGGTCAGACGGGTGAGGGGTGGGAGGTACGAAGGGTGGAGGGGTGAGGGAAAAGGTGATTGTTTCACTTGTTGTCAGAGGGCATTGATCAGCCCTGCTGTCTGCTGGTCTGCGAGGTGAGGCCAGGTCCCCCAGGAGTACTTCGGGGCTGGGCCGTGTCAGGGCAAAGCTGTATTGAGTCATGACCCAGATGACGGCTCATTGAGGCAAACGGGTATTGGCGTCCAAATCATTCTGAGACACCCTCAGTAACACTTAAACCAGTCCACTCCGTTAATGTCAGGTCACGGGGGACACATTTAGCCCCCTCTGCTGACCATTAGACCCTTTGATGGAGTGGACGATAAACTTGACGGGACAAGCTGGACCCTGCACTTGAGTCTGTCTATGTTTACAGCAGGCCCAGTGTGGGGCTGCCCTTTGGAGAATGGCCGCCATCCCTGTGGCCAGGTCCTCTAGGGACTCTGGCCCTTTTACACCACACAGGATAAAACAGAGCTAAAACTAATTTTAATGTTCCAGTGTCAAAGGGAGAAAAACAAGCCACCATGATCCTTCATGAAGTTTTTCAACAATGAGGTCAGATAACAAATTGTGGATGAAGTAGTCTGGCTCTACCATTTTGTAATTTTTATTTCTTGCTTTGATTTTTCTCTTTCTTCTAAGCACCACTTATATAGTGCAGGTATTTTGAAATCCATTTGTTATACCTTCTGTGGCAAAGAACAAAAAGAATTCCTTATTGTTTCCCAGGGAAGTAGAGAAGAATTCAACAAAAATTCACTCTGTTGTGATCACAAGGTTTCCAAGGCAGTCTTCTGAAAGGGAATTATTTTATTTTGTATTACCAAACATCAAATATATTTTGGGGAGAGAGGGGAATAGGAATCTAAAGCTAATTGCATTTCCCATTGATGGGAGCATTAGCCTAAAACAAACTTGAGCTTGGAAATGAATCTAAAGTACAAACTAACAAAAACCAAGTCTTTGTTAACATTCAAAGGGTGAATTAATAATCATTATTGCTACTATTTAAACAAATTATACCTAAATCTTCGGTTACACGAGAGATCGCTACTGTTTACTTTTGCTGCTTTCCCACCAGCAAAAGGCCTCCGGTTTGACAGAGCAGATTTTCTGGTATTAAAATGCTTTTATCCTAGTTTTAGCACCTTGTCTGAATTCCTCTTGAGAATTAACTGATATTGCATGAGACGGGAAAATGAGAGGCGGTTTTCAAGTGGCCCCCACACTCAAAAACCCAGTCCAACAGAAACAACCCTCTCTTCTAACAATACCAGTTACTAAGTACACAATTAGCATGAAGGAAAAAAAAAGTACAAATGAGCTAACTAATATGACCAAATTGTGCATCTGTTTTGCCTTAAAAGTAAAAATCTAATTAAAACGATAATCTGGTTACCAAACTATTAACTGTCCTTCTGATAAAGAAGGAAGCAACTGTGGGTTATGTTTAACCAAGGGGGAGGGAGGTGGAGCTAACGTTAGGTTCTCATTGTCTACTTTGCATTATCCAAACCTGAGAGACTTTTCCAGAGTTCATATTCTTTGTTTCCTAATGCAGTCTGGAACCTTTAGAGCCGGCTAAAATTCAGAAGTGTTTCTCTTAAAAGGAGTCAGTTTATCAAACCATGAAGATTACATCTCATTTTCATATCAATGTACGTAGCTTCATTCCAGAGAAATTAGATAAATTAGAACATGTATCCACACCCCACTTTATTACATCCTGCCCCTGAAGCTTGAAAGTAAGACTTACAGATTCAGAGACTTCAAATGATTTCAGGGAGTTTATATTTTGGTATGGCTTTGGAAGAGGTGTTAGAGTAACTCCTTTTCTTTCCATTTGCTATTAATATTGTGTATAACGCAAATGCATAAACAAGTATCATCAACATTTACTAACTCCATCTTGATGTTTTATGTTGAAAGGATAGAAATAATTCTAGCACAGATGTGTCTGTGAGTGAATGTGTGTGTGTGTGTGTGTGAGAGAGAGAGAGAGAGAGAGAGAGAGAAGGAGAGAGAGGAAGAGAGAGAAAGCACACAGTCATGTATCTTTTACTCACGTCATTCAAATAGACTTCTAACTATAGCCCTAACTCAAGAAATAAAGTGCATTGATCTGGTATTTATAATGGGGCAATCTTGAGTTTTTAGTGGGACAAGATACCAATGGGAAATTACGTCATTGCCAGCAACCTTCTCTTTCCATCCTGCCTTCAGTAATTTTTCCCACCTCTTCCTTTCAATTTGCAAACTCAAGCAAGAGCACAATTAAGAGAAATACATGCTACTTGTGCCCTGTACATGTGTTTGGCACCTGAAAAGTATATCATTAGTAACTGGAAGAATTAGCCATAAAATCCGTATTGACTAACATCCTACCGTGTCATTCAAAAATGATCATTCTATCCTGATCCAAATGTAAATTTCCAGGCCAGAAACTAAAAAGGTGTAAGACATAGAATCCACCAAATTAATGAAATCAACTTGACTTTTAAAACAGTTTGAAACTGCACTTCCCCATTTAACTCATATTTTTTCAACCACCACTAGCATTCCAAATAAAAAATCAGCAGACTTGGGATAGCTTCTGTACAACCACAAAACCTTAGATATTTTTCTGAGGACAAGAAGACTAAATTTTCTCTGAACTCTGTTCTCAGAGGACATGAGTATAAATGTGGGAAGAAAGGCATTTTGTTCAGCAGCAAAAGAACATTAGATACCTGTTTGTCATGCTGCATTTATACTACTTTTTACGTATTAAAAAAAAAACCTTAGATTTTCCTGCTCTAGACTGATACTTCTGCCTGTAAAATTCTTGGAAAATAACATACCAGTTAGCATGTACCTCTGAAAGCAGCTAATTCTGAATTTAACTGACTCTTCTTGTGACCTAGGTTTCCTTCTCAGAATTTTCATTTACATCCACAGCCTGAGTATTCCAAGGAAACTTTATCCTTCAAGCACCTTTTGTCACATTTTGCTGGGCTCTGCTAACTGTCCTAATCACATCATCTGTGAATCGGATCCAGGGGTGACAAGCGCTGTGTATGCCATTTGCTCACTGGCTCCATGAGAAAAATCAAACATGGACATCTGTACCCCAATAAACCAATGTTTCCCAATGTTTTAAATTGCCACCTGTAAAAGAAGTCTTGTAACTCCTTTTTTTTCCCCTCAAAATAGTGGCTGATGGACGATATTCCTTATTTTTTTTATTTTGCTTTGGATTTCACCTTAATCTCAACACATTTTGAAATGGCTCATTGAACTTCATTCTCTGAGCTCTAGCTCTCTAGAGGTCACAAGAAGGTCACCAGGATATTCTCTGAAAGCATCACAGGAGATAAAAATATACAGATTCCACAGTTCCAACTTTGTCATCTGGAACTCCAGCCTGCACGACACTAATGCATGACAGCAAACAATCTCCCTTCCCCATCGGAAAGGTGAGCAAGGAGTCCAGACCACGGCTCTAGTCCGTCCTTTGAAATAATCCTTGGTCCCTGTGGAGAATGTGATGAACACTGGCATCTCACAGCCATTTTCCAATAGAGTCCAAACCACTAGTCACCCCCAATGTCCCTGGCCACAACCTCCTTCTATTTAATGGCAGCACAGACTGGTCATGTTCATCTGTTAATGATGTCTTAATGGCAACCCCAAGTCCGAAGCCAACTTGAGGACAAGATGGGGATCCCACCAGGCTGGAGAGCACCGTAGACTCCAGGTCTGTCACCAAGCGTAGGGTAGGGAAGAAGGGGCTTTTGCTGCTTCTAGGGGCCAGGCCTGGGGTTTCTCCCATCCAGGGGGTCTAGGGAAGAACCAGATTTTCTCTTTCTGTTCATTGGGCTTCATCATCTGATCAATGAAATGCTTAATGTGAGTTTTCAGAAAAACTGGGGCAGATGATCAGAAAAAGTGATAAGTGGCGGCTGTATTTCACACGGTTGTTTATAGCAAACTAAGTCCGAACCGCTGCACTGGGTGTCGCAGTACAAGGGGGGGAAATGTATGCAGGCAACAGGGAGTTAAGTAAATAAATTTTTTCTTTTCTTCGTCGATGTGTTTAGTTCTCTTCCTGCCAAGATTCATCTCACTCCGCTATCTTGTGAGAGACACATATGGTGCAGTGAAATTGCCATCCAAGAAAGCATGTCCCAGCCTGTTGAGACATCATCAAATAAGATTAAAGCAAAGTAAAAATAAAAAGATAGAACGATTTTTTTTTCTTTTCCTTGTACAGAGAACATCTGATGAAAGCCACCGAGGTACCTGAATTGCTTCTAAAGGTTTGCAGCCATTTCTTTACTTTGGATGGTTAAGAAAAAGCCAGCAGTAACATGACAATATCTTCTTTGCTTTCTCCAAGTTAGTGAAAAAAAAAAAAAGCTTCATAATAAACCAGATGTATATGAATAAAATACAATCTTCCCTTCAGCACTTCAGTTGCAAACAGCACTTAAACATGCTGGAGACAGATTTCAGTCTTCACTTTCCTGCCTTGCCTTTGCCTTCTACAGACTCAGACTCTTCAGGGTGACATAGAATCAAACTTTCATTTTTAAATATCAGTTATTAAGATGCCTTTTATGGCAAACGGTGGTTCATCTCTTGCTTCGACAGACCTCAGAATGGGAAGGACTGAGTTTCATCTTTAACCAGTTGGTGGTCATATTGTCCTCTGGTGGATGACATGCTCAGAAGGAATGGGATAGAAGGTGTCTGCATGTGCTATGCAGTGTCCCTGCAGCTGCCAGCCTCCCAAGGACTCTGCGTACCTCTGAAGGTACAGCCTCCCTTATTCGCACCATCTGATTCCATTAGGCCCAGTGTCCACTAGGCCGGGAAATTACAAATAGACCTGACCTTCTTCAGTGTCTCTGTACCTGGCAATACCCTGGTGGCATGGGTATGAGTTAGCTAGATTAATATCACGGCCACCTCCAGAAGGCAGCATCTTTCCCACCCAGCGCCCTCCAGGTGAAGACTCACAATCATATCCAACTTCTTTCCCTGTTCCCCTTTTCTTCAGGAATCTGTGAGCTCTGGGAGAATTTATGATGGGAGCTGGAGGCGGGGGAATCCACATGCCACTCACTTGAGACTTTTCTGGAAAATGCAAGGCATTTTGTATTTTTAAGGCACTCTCTACCCCTCCACTTCCTTCCCCAGTGGGATTTCAGAAAGTACTGTACACTCTTTGAAAGGATGCAGCTGGCTGGGCGCGGTGGCTCACACCTGTAATCCTAGCACTTTGGGAGGCCGAGATGGGTGGATTGCTTGAGGCCAGGAGTTCAAAACCAGCCTGGGCAACAAGATGAAATCCTGACTCTACTTAAAATACAAAGAATTAGCTGGGGTGGTGGCAGGCACCTATAATCCCAGCTACTCAGCAGGCTGAGGCAGGAAAATCGCTTGAACCCGGGAGGGGGAGGTTACAGTGAGCTGAGATTGCACCACTGCACTCCAGCCTGGGCAACGAGAGTGAAACTTCATCTTAAAAAAAAAAAAATAATAAAGGATGCAGTCAGGAGGTAAACAATACCATGCTTCACATGGGAGGGGGTCCCAAAGCCAGGCTTTGAAATTAAAATACATTTTATTTAAGTGTCTGGAGAGGGAGGGTGGCGGGCCGTGAAAGACAAGCATGTCCCTTTCTTAAATGCAGACACAGTGTTCTCTGTAATGTGAAGTCAGTTAGTGTTTCTAAGCAGAGATGAGGAAGCTGCCGGAGTATTTGTTTGCAAACCGTTCTAGGTAAGTTTTACAAGATCTTGTTTCCAATACGCAGCCTTAATTGGACCTCTGGAAAGCAACAATGCATCAGTGGAAGAGATTATCACTGGCCTTAATAAGCTGTTGTTGGCTTTCATAACAGCCACTGCCTAAAATGAGACACACGGAGCCCAGAGACAATCTTACCAATTGCCTGGAGCAAGGATTAGAGCGACAAGGATCCCAAGAAGAGCAGGAAAGGAGTGAGGAGGGGCGGCGGAAGAAGCAGGGGCTAATGTAAAATCGTTTCCATATTAACCTTCTTCCCTTCTGACAATGGTCAAGTTCTGATTCAAAATACAAATTATCTCCAATTACTTCAAAAGAGGCAGTCAGAGAGCTGTCATTTAACCCTCACCATCTGTTTGCTTCAAAAGAAAGCAGTACAGCCTGCCACGTTGACCTCAACTTTCCCTCCAAGCTCCGGACAGCACCAAAGACACAGGCTTATTGTCCTCTGGAGAAAAGTCTGTTGGGGTTTTCAGGGGGCAGGGGAGCATGGGGAGGGTTAGGAAAGAGGGTAGAAAGGATCGATGATATATGGAACCAAAGGAGGGAGTCCTGAGGGGTGACTTAGCTCATGAGGTGAGGTCTAGAGTGGAGTTGGGGTGCTTGCCCATCCTGGCCTTGTTTTCTCAACCTCCTGCACTAGAGGATGTGGCTTAAAATAAGATGGGCTTTACGAAGGCCTCAGTGAACTGAGCCAGCTGAGGACGCCAGGACGACCGGGATGAATGAGGACCATGCTGCGGCCAGGCCTTCTGCCTGGTCTTCTGTTGTGTGAGGCCAACAAAGGTTGCCTGGTACAATCAGAGCAGCAAGACCGTAAGGTCAAGGGGAATGGCGCTTTGGGAAAATAAACAATCTGTTAGTACTGTACTGTTAGACCCTTGTGTTACAGGAAAGGAGTCCGGATCCAGACCCCAAGAGAGGGTTCTTGGATCTCCCGCAAGAGAGAATTCAGGGCAAGGTCGTAAAGTGAAAGCAAACTTATTAAGAAAGTCAAGTAATAAAAGAATGGGTAGGCCATAGACAGAGCAGCCCCAAGGGCCGCTGGTTGCCCATTTTTATGGTTATTTCTCGATGATCTGCTAAACAAGGGCTGGATTATTCATGCCTCCCCTTTTTAGACCATACAGGGTAACTTGCTGACGTTGCCATGGCATTTGTAATCTGTCATGGCGCTGGGGGGAGTATAGCAGTGAGGACGACCAGAGGTCATTCTCATCCCCATCTTGGTTTTGGTGGGTTTGGGAGGCTTCTTTACTGCAACCCGTTTTATCAGCAAGGTCTTTCTGACCTGTGTCTTGTGCTGACCTCCTAACTCTTCCTGACTTAGAATGTCTTCACTGCCTGGGAATGTAGCCCAGTGGGTCTCAGCCTCATTTTATCTAGCTCCTATTCAAGATGGAGTTGCTCTGATTTACACGCCTGTGACACTTCGATGGGCTAAAAAAAGAAATCTACCTGCTCTACCAAAAACCTCAAAAACACACCATTCTGGGGTCTCTTCATGGAAGCACATCTCGCTCCGCATCAAAGCAATTATAACTCAGAAAACCAAATTCCATCATCAACAGGGGTCCTGCATGGGCCTTCCCTCCTTCGGAAAGCTAGCGGAGTTAAAGGAAGAGAGCACAGCAGTTTATGAAGACATCCCAGGACAAGACTGAAAGCACTGGTAGGGAGAACGGCTTCCCAACAGGCCACAGTGAAATAAGAGAGTGCAAATTTCTAAATGCCTTACGTTTTATGAGAGATTTCTAATGTGTATGCCCAGGTACATTATATTATTTCCACTACCTCTGATCTTTATTTTCCATTTTATAGCCCACTGAATAACAGGTTTTTTCAAGAGAGAAAGAAAGAAAACAGATCCCCTATAAATGAGGACAACTTTGACTCATAAACAGTTCATATGCTCAGAGAGGAAAGGCACCTGGTACTTTCTAAAGGCAAGCACCTCCAAATACCACTGCCATGTGGTGGGAGGGCAATTCTTTGCCTTGTCAAGTGGTACTGAAGCGTGAGGTCTGTTTCTACCACCTTGCCTGGAGTAACTGTTGTGGCCTCTTATTTCTCATTGCAAAAGCAGATGGAGGACAAGTCAATTAAACACAGAAAGCTGCAGCGCTGTTATTAACCAGTATCAGCATGGCGATGATGGCTGGAGGGGCCACAGTGAAGGGCAAACCCCAAACCCCCAAGGATGGGCTCTGGATTCACCTAAGCCCCTCCCCGCATGTGCACATACACAGAAGAAAATGACTTTTTTTTTTTTTTTGAGACAGGCTCACTCTGTTGCACAGGTGGGAGTTCAGTGGCTTGATCTTGGCTCATTACAACCTCTGCCTCCCAGGTTCAAGCAATTCTCCTACCTCAGTCTCCCAAGTAGCTGGGATTACAGGCACCTGCCATCATGCCCAGGTAATTTTTTTGTATTTTTAGTAAAGACAGGGTTTCATCATGTTGGCTAGGCTGGTTTTGAACTCCTGACCTCAAGTGATCTGCCCGCCTCAGCCTCCCAAAATGCTAAGATTATAGGCATGAGCCACCTCCTTCTCTCCCTTCTCTGCTCTTTAAGCACCTCCATTTCCCTTTTTTTTGTGATTGTTCTTTTTTGGTTTAGGGACAAGGTCTCACTCTGTTACCTAGCTGGAGTACAGTGGTGCTATCATGGCTCACTGCAGCTTTGAACTCCTGGGATCAAGCGATCCTCCCATGTAGCTAAGACTACACACACATACCACCACACCCAGCTAATTGTTTTTATTTTTGTAGAGGCAAGGTCTCACTATGTTTCCCAGGCTAGTCTCAAACGCCTGGCCTCAAGTGATCTTCCTGCCTCGACCTCCCAAAGTGTTGGGAGTGTGGGCATGAGCCACCACACCTGGTGTCTCCTCAGTTTCCAAGTACAAGTCAAGGGTTCCATTGGCAGCTCAGCGATGGACACTGCATTTAGGTGACGGCATTAGCTGTGCAACACTGAGCTCTGATGAAAGCAGAGCTTTCAGATCTTCTCTTGGGCCTATTCATCCCTTCCGAGTCCAGCTTAGAAGATACTGGGCCACCTGATGAGCTGTCAGAAGAGCAGACAACAGAAATGATGGTGCATCTCTCTCTCTTGGGTCTGGTTACTGCATGTGATATAAACCGCTGTCTCTGACTGGCATCTGCTCTCTCACACACATTTCCTTGCTGGCCAGTGCAAACGCTCTACAATTGAGTCAAACATAGAAGAAAACATGGCAGAACTTCTTGGAATACAGAGGTCTTTGGCAGACTCTAGCTCTACCCTGTCTCTCTCTCTGCCACCATCCCCTCCCTGGCAAGGGAGGTAGGGACAGTGGGAAAATCGCTAAGTAGCAGCATCTGGACCTGATTAATTAACTAGCCGGAGCATCTGCAAACGTGTCAGGCCTGAGCCTATGACAAAGTCCTGTCAGCAGGTTTGTGTTCAGGAAGGGAACCGGCTGTTACATTTTATAAGACAAATATTATCTGTTCTTCCAGGATGCTTGTTATTAAAAGCTGGATTTAATAGAAGAATTAAAAGGGCTTGTTTCACTTGACATTTCATCCACTAAAGACCTGAGGGGGGGAAAACCCAGTGCCTGCAGATTGGGAGCCTGTCTGTCAAGTTCCTTCCCTGTTTTGCTTTCATTGTTCTCCATTGACTGGTTTTTACACCAAATGTTAAAGTCATAAGATGCTGAAGATTTCCCAATTACAAGAATCTTTTCAAGGACTATTTCAGAGACTGCAAATGTGCAAAAGATGCTCCATTTATTTCTGCTAAGTAAATATCACACTAGAAATCCAGATCTTCCTCTTTCTGCCTCTGACATACAGGTAGTGGAGGAGGCAAAAATAGGACCATTCTCAAGCCCATCTGTGTTTGGCCTGGCTACTGCCTTCCTTCAGAAGTCAACGCTATTTTATCCTGAAGACAGTGTCAGGGCTGACTTTTAAATGCTCTTTTAATGCCAAGATTCACACAGATGTCATGATTTTTTTCTATACGTATGGCCCTGTAGTTCACCTCTTACGTTATTCCATCAAGTCAGTACTTCATAAAGCCTGAATCATCATCACTATCATCTGAATTGCTAGGTGGGTTTGGGGTAAATCAAGTCAGTACGTCATATGAATCATCATCACTATCATCTGAATTGGTAGGTGGCTTTGGGGTAAATCCAGGTCCAGAGGATAAAATCCCTGAGGAATTCCCAGGTATGAAGGGAACCGCCCAGGTTGGGGATTTCGCAGCAGGCTGTAAACTACCTGATCGATAGCACCTGGACCACACTAGTACCATCTGTGATTTAAAGATAAGATCTCAGGCCAGACACAGTGGCTCATGCCTGTAATCCCAGCACTTTGGGAGGCCGAAGCAGCTGGATCACAAGGTCAGGAGATTGAGATCATCTTGGCCAACATGGTGAAACCCCATCTCTACTAAAATACAAAAAATTAGCTGGGCATGGGAGCACACGCCTGTAGTCTCAGCTACTCAGGAGGCTGAGGCTGGGGAGTTGCTTGAACCCGGGAGGCGGAGGCTGCAGTGAGCCGAGATCGTGGCACTACACTCCAGCTTGGTAACAGAGCAAGACTCCATCTCACAAAAAAATAAAAATAAAAATAAAAAATAAAGATAAGATCTCCATAACCAGGAGATGGGAGGGGATATAGCTGTGTTCTGTGACAGAGCCTCCAAAATTTCACTTGTGTGGGTCGGTGCCACTGCATAGCTCCTCAGGTCAAAGACAGGCCGAGTGAAACCACTCCGTGACACTAGGAGGTGGTATTCTGTTCCTTATTTAAAAGACAGAGACTTTGGAAGATTTAATTAACCAAACAGGCAAAAAAGTATGAAATCATTAGTGAAAAGGAACAAACATAATTTAAATAGATCCCTAATTAGGGCTACCAGATAACTTACATTACGTATTATATAAAAAAAATATGCTAAAATATTCAGTAAAAAGATGTTCTGTATTTGGGGCAAGCTTCTAGTGAAAATAAACTATTTCTTGATTATATGAAATACAAACCTAACTGGGTGTTCTGTGTTGTTATTTGCTAAATCTGACAATGCTATACCAGATTTGAACCAGTCTGATTTTCAGAGACAGGAGACTGAAATTCTAGAATTTTCTACCGACAGTGGACTTTAGGTAGGTAATGTGTTTTAGTTTCCATCCGTGTGCAGATGGGAACTATGCATTAAGGTCATTCTACATGAAATATCTGCATTTATGATTTTTTTAAAGTATTGTCTTCCCACTTTTACTGCATATACAATTACCTAACTCTCCAAAAATGAAAGAAATATTTCTAAGCAGAAGGCCTTAGAAAATATACGCAGATAACAAGTGTTAAATACTTACATATCAAATTTAATTAGCTCAGCCCTTTAAAAACACTTTAGTTACCTTGGTTTTAAAATGCTCCACCATATTTTGTCACAGTCTAAATTTAGAAAATCAGTGGAAAGGTAACAGACACCTAAACTTTCTCCTAACAAGGTCAAATTATCATAAATTTGGAATTTTTCAGGTTCAAAATAACTAGGATTTATTATTCTTATATTTTACTGAAGACAACTGATTCTCTCCCAACGATTTCTTTCTCTTTTCCCTTCTGATTACAACAAAAATCTAACTACCGAAAATAAGCTTATTCCTCAAAAGGAAACTAAGCTGCCAAGCTCTATGACAATAATACTAATTAAAAGTCCATTTGACTGTGGAGGCCTCCTCTCCACTCTAGAGCAGTTTTGCATTTCAACTTTGAAAAATGAAAAACCTGGCCGGGCGTGGTGGCTCACGCCTGTAATCTCAACACTTTGGGAGGCCGAGGTGGATGGATCACAAGGTCAGGAGATTGAGACCATCCAGGCTAACACAGTGAAACCCCATCTCTACTAAAAATAGAAAAAAATTAGTCAGGTATGGTGGTACACGCCTGTAGTCCCAGCTACTCAAGAGGCGGAGGCAGGAGAATCACCTGAACCTGAGAGGCAGAGGTGGCAGTGAACCAAGATTGCCACCACTGCACTCCAGCCTGGGCAAGAAGAGCAAGACTCCGTCACAAAAAAAAAAAGAAAAATGAAAAACTTGAATGGACCTAGTTCCTAACTTGGGAAGAAAGTGCTTATGTTGTAAATAGATTTCGTTTAAAATAAAAGAGCTCCAAAAATCTACAGAGCAATTCTTTTGAGACGAATGAAGACATTTTGAAGCATCCAAGTGGGATATGGTCATGAACATCCTTCTTCGAAAACAGTCTGGTTAATGTATCTGCTGCAGCAAAACATTTGGGATTTGGGCAATGCATTTTGGATCTGAATATTCCCTAGGTTCTGCCAAGATAGCACCTGTCTTAGGAATTTCTCTGTCAAAGTAGTCACTAAAATGTTTAGGGTGAAGGCTGTGCCTGCAGTTCTGAATTGCAAAGTACCACAGTGGTATGCATCTTAAGAAGCGGCTATGAGAAGCCTTTTCGTTCACTTGTCTCACCAGAGAAGACAGAGATGATGTCTCCCTCTTCAAAGATGGCCTTAAAATGATGTTGAGAGGATCAAAAAAAGAACAGACAAAATTATTTGGAAATAAAAAAGACTACAGGCAAATCAAATGTTCCCATGTCTTTAAAAGCCTTTCTATGAAAACTGGTCCTATTTATTAGCGGTGAAATACAAACCATGCTATCAAGAATCTTAAGGAAATGCATTGCTGTTAAGTGATACTTCAGAATCCACCCCCTAGCAAGGCTACTGCACCATTACGGGAAGATAAGCAGAAAATCCTTGCCTCCCAGAAAGGAGACCTTTGCTTGAAATACTGTAAACCATTCAGTGGCAGTTCTAATGCCAGTGATTCAAAATATCGCTCCAGAAAATTTCAGTTAACCAGCAGTACCCAGGGTCTTTATAGATGAAGACAAAGACCAAGACTCTGTCGAGGGAGGAGATGCTAAAGAAGGTGATTAGCCTCTGAAAGTGCAGTCTTAAAGGTCCAATTTTTACATGCATCAATATCACATGTAATAATCTACAGTAGTAGGGAATGTGATTGATTCCTGCCTGGCTCTGTGTTGCGTGAAGCAGCAATAATCTAAGTACAATATCGCCTTCTATCCTCCCACCCTCCACATCCTGCTGTCCCCCATCCCTGCCCTTCTACCTGTCAAAATGCAGAAGGAAATTGATTACCACGTGGAACAGGTTATGCTCCTAGCCTTGCATTCTTAGAACATTTTGCTTTGGAGTCCTAGGATTCTTAAGAGAAAATACACATGCACACACATTTTTTAAGGTATAGACACTATCCTTGAGGAGCTTATAATCTAGGTGGGTAGACAAAACACCCAAAGGAAAATGATGTGTCAATGTCTGGATGAAGACTACTAGTTCAACTTCTCAAGGGACGCAAAGCATTCCTTTGGAATTTCTTTATAAAAAAGAAGCAAATGAATGAGTTAATTCAAAAATGGCTTCAGTTGAAATTCAAAGCAGGATGTACACTATGGGTAGACCACAGGCCAAGCCTAATTATGGTTTTGTTGCTCGGTGAGAGCCAGGACTAACAAGGGTGAGGCAAGTGTGTACTTTCTACCATGTCACAAGTCTCCATCTAGACGTGAAGAAGACATTTGACCTCTGGGTTTTGTTCAGCCTCTCCCTGTCCTGAGTTTCTGGGAAACAGATGGCCACATATCACGATCCCCAGCATCCCCACTCTCTGCATAACCCCAGCTGTCCTGGGCCAAGGGTTTGGTGCCTGCAGGCTTTCTGAGCCACAGCCTCCCCTGATTTCACGCTTTGACCCCACACGGGAGTTTACACCCAAGTCCTCATCCAAGACACTAGCCCCTACCTCATCTCCATTATTCCTCAGCTCCATTCCTTGAAGATTGGACCTGCTTTCTCTACCCTCAAATTATATCAAGCATCCTAAGATGTGAGTTCCAACATCACTACATGGGATTCCAGTTATTGCCACCGTTATCCTAAGACTCCGGCTCCTCGACTGCCTCTCTTCTACCTGTCTTCCTCCATCCCTACCCCAAACAAGGACATAGCTCAGACCCAATGTACCCCTGTACTCAATAATCAGGCCCTCTGGCCAAGCCTGGCATTAGAACTTCCAGAAGTTCTCTTTTCCTACTCCCCATACTTCAAAATGGTACCACTGAGGTCTTGCTAAACCTAGCATTCAAGTCTGCTCAGGTTATAAAAAGTAGACCATAAATTTTCCAAAACTCTGTCATCTCCACCTTATGGTCTTAAATGCTGGTAGCTATGCAATGTATTTAACTTAGATGTCTCTTCGTTCTTTTAGGAAAAAGCAAATTGGAATCGATGGGTTTGGGGATGCCTCTCAGTCACCATGCTTTCTGATTAGTAAGAAACATGACGTGGCCAGGCGCAGTGACTCATGCCTGTAATCCCAGCATTTTGGGAGGCCAAGGTGGGCAGATCACCTGAGGCCAAGAGTTTGAGAACAGCCTGGCCAACGTGGCAAAACCCCATCTTTACTAAAAATACAAAAATGTAGACAGATGTGGGGGCACACGCCTGTAGTCCCAGCTACTCTGGAGGCTGAGACAGGAGAGTCGCTTACACTCAGGAGGTGGAGGCTGCAGTGAGCAGAGATGGTGCCACTTTGCTCTGGCCTGAGTGACAGAGCCAGACCCCTTCTCAAAAAAAACCACCAAAAATACATTACTCTCAAATATTTGCATCTGATGGAAATTCTAAGGAAGTAGTGAAGAATTCAATTTTCTTTCTTTCTTTCTTTTTTTTTTTTTTTTTGAGACACTTGCTCTGTTGCCTAGGCTGGAGTATGATGGCGGATCCTGGCTCACTGAAACCTCTGGCTCCTGGGTTCAAAGGATTCTCCTGCCTCAGCCTCCTGAGTAGCTGAGATTACAGGTGCCCGCCACCATGCCAGCTAACGTTTGTAATTTTAGTAGAGACAGGGTTTCACCACATTGACCAGGCTGGTGTCAAACTCCTGTCCTTATGATCCACCCACCTTGGCCTTCCAAAGTGCTGGGATTACAGCTGTGAGCCACTGTGCCTGGCCCTCAATTTTACTCTTTAAGTTTCACATCAATGGCACCAAGAAGAAAGCCCCGATGAATTTTTCAGTGGCCTCTGGTCCATTGTGTTAACGCAGACCTTCTAAAACTCAAGAGTAGTAACTTGGACACAAGGTGGTGCTAAGAAGTAAAAATTTAACTGTGGGTCCTTTTCCCCAAAGGTTATCTCAAATACTCAAGGTTTTCAGGAGACTTAATCATTTACAGATGTTTTCACACACATTGCCTTGTTAATTCCTCAGAACTCAGGGAAGAATACGCTAGTCTCGTGTTGTAAACATATAAATGAGAAAAATAAGGTTTCCTTAGGTTGTGTGACTTGTCCAAGATAACTCAGCCCAATCTAGGTCTGCTTTCTAACTCTAGGCTTAGGGCTGTCTTTTATTCTCCAACACATGTTGGTCTCTTTTTTAGGTGAAGTAAGAAATTCTCAGTTGGGCTCCCATCAACAGCTGCCAGGCTAGGGATTTCTGCAGGCACCCATGACACTTATATCCTGTGCCTCGCTTGTGTTGCTAGGCAGGGACCAGTGGGGTCCAGGTGACTTTGTGTTCTCCAAATCCTTGGCCAAATTCTAGGATTTAAAAAATTACACATAAAAATTCTGACAGGTTGGGGGGTGTCCCAACCAGAAAAGATTAGTTCTGGCGATGCTTGGATTTGTATCCACTTGGGTAGGACACCCCCTGTGTAAGCTTTCTGTGTAATGCGAAGCTGTGGCAATGCTGTAGAAACACTAGCCTGAGGCTCCCAGAGCACCCTCTCCTGGGTGCAGCCTTGGCTGTCTCCTGATAGGGCTGAAGGTCTGTCTCTGCGTGCAAGCAGGAAGACCCTGGTCCCACCAATGCCCTCACAGCCATGTGCCGTGTAAGCCAGACTGAGACAGGTCTCTGCAGATGGCAAGTGAAAATCAGATGGCTCTCCTGTTGAGATGAGCTCCTCATAGACCCAAAATACCTACAATGGGTGGAACATTTCTGGGTGTATGAGCTTCCCAGAGTTGCCATACCAAATTCCCACAAACTCAGTGGCTTACAACAACATAAATGGCTTACAATAACATAAATGTATCGTCTGACAGTTCCAGAAGGCAGAAGGCTGAAATCAAGGTGTCAACCGGGCTGGTTCCTGCTGGAGGCTCTGAGGGAGAATTCAGTCCATGCCACGCTTCTAGCTTCTAGTGGTTCCAGCGTCCTTTGCGCTCCTTGGCTTTCTAGACTCATTGCCCCAATCTTTCTGCTTTTATGTGGTTTTCCCTGTGTCTTTGTGTGTCACAAATATCCCTGTGGCCTCGACCTCCTAGACTCAAGCAATCGTCCCACCTCAGCCTCCTGAGTAGCTGGGACTGTAAGTGTACACCATCATACGGAGCTAATTTTTAAAACTTTGTAGAGATGGGAGTCTCCCTTTGTTGTTCAGGTTGGTCTCAAACTCCTGGGCTCAAGCGATCCTCCCAGCCCAGCCTCCCAAAGTGCTGGGATTACAGATGGGTCCCTCTTGGTTCCTATCCCTTTTCCTTCCTTCCTTCCTTCCTTCCTTCCTTCCTTCCTTCCTTCCTTCCTTCCTTCCTTCCCTCCCTCCCTCCCTCCCTCCCTCCCTCCCTCCCTCCCTCCTTCCTTCCTTCCTTCCTTCCTTCTCTCCCTCCTTACTTCCTTTCTTCCTTTCTTCCTTTTGACACTAATCATTGGATTTAGATCATGTCCTAAATCCAGGATGATTTCATCTGGAGATCCTTACTAATTACATCTGCAAAGATCCTATATCCAAATAAGGCCACATGCTAAGAATCTAAGGAGACATGAATTTGGGAGAATACTATTCAATTTCAAACACTCACGACTTTTCTTGCTTTGGACTAATCCTCCAAGTTCTCTTGCTCTGAACTTAAAGATGGAGAACAATTGTCACTCTCATCCCCAGAAGAGCTCCTCATCTCCCTTCCTTGGGACACCTCGCCAGTGCTTCCTCTACCAGGATAACACCAGCCCCCTTCACCTGCATGTTTCTCTACACAGAACATTCTCGTTTGCCAAGGTCATTCCATGGAACCAATATCCAGCGTCTTCTCTGTCTTCAGGTCCCACAGTATATATTCAACCTCCATGTGAAGACAGGGAATATCCTTTTGAGTTGAAAAGGATGTTGACTGGCTTCATCCATTCATTTTTTTCCCATTCTGAATCTGGATTTGCCTCCGTCTCTTGTAGCTTAAGAGCCCTTTTAATTAAGACATGACTCACAGATCATCTTTGTCGCAATATTATATGCCTTCAAATTTTTCAGTAACGAGCCTTGAACAGAACAAGGCTCAGTGAAAAATGCTAATTGAAGGATTTTTTCTTCTCAAAAGGACATTGAATATAAACCAATGTACTAAGCAAAATGTAGACGATGCCTCCCCTTTTATCTGCTGTTCCTTCAAACAGAAAACAAAGTACCACCCCAACCAACCAACTCTCTTGGCAGGAAAAAGAAACAGCCTCAAATGAACGTTCTTCAACAAAGTCAGTCAGGAAGGGAAGGTGAATGTCGCCAGTACCATTCAAAGCACCGCAGAAAGTAGTCCATTTGGTTTCTTTCAGAGGCTGGAAGAAAATGTCCTTCTCCCCGCCTCCTTTTTTTTTTTTTAAGTTACCAAATTCTTTCACATTTCTTTTCTTAGAAAAGTGATATTATAGGTCATTAAGCAACTATTTAAAACAAAAGTGAGCAAAACCCAAAGTGTGGGTCTTTTTCCTTTGATATTCTCTCCTTGAGTTTTCAGAAAACAGTTTTGAGAGTTAGAATATTTTTGTTAATGTCTTTGTGGGCGTTTCAATCATCTTTCTGTTTGTAACATCTCCTCAATAAGGCAGCTAGGGGAAACCTGCCTCGTCTTAGCACACCTGGTATGCCAAAACAGGAACACATATTCCCCCAAAGTGGGATTGTTGATTTGCCAAACCCACCAGAGCTTGAAATTACCTGCCTTTTTGGAGTGCTACACCCAGATTTCATCAACTTATGTAGAATGTGATTTTCAATGTCCCTGAGTCCCCTTCACCCACCATCATCCATGGGGCTGCAGCATACAGGTAGCCCCACTCTAGCCCCAGGATCGAGCTGGCTTCAGAGCTTCAGGGTCTCATCCTCTTGCAAATTTCTTTGGTGGTGAAATCTATCAAAGGAATCTCACAACAAATTACATGGTAAATTATCGCCACTCTCCATGCCCCGCTGTCCGGCTCCGACAGGCAGCCGTGGGTGAGCTGCCGGTGCAAAGCCTCCAAGATAAGAAGATTACAGAATGTCATGTGCCTCCGGCAACTCAACTTCACAGTTCAACTTCTCCAGCCCAGGCAGTTCATCTGATTCGCATGGGTCACAGGCTGTTTCAATTAATGCTTCTCTAATGATTCAAGTGTGTGCCCTAATGTGAAAGGGGGAGAGAGAGAAGTCAAGCCAGGGACCTGAGCACCTCTGTCCTCTCCACCTTCTATCTCGGAAGGCTCTTTCCCAAGCTGACTTATAAGAAAGGAGAAAATGGGCTGGGAAGGAATACAGAATTCCTTTCAGACAGAAACCTTTTATGTCACCTTCCTGTCGTTACCAATGCAATTCTGTGAGTCTTCCGTGGCCTGTGGCTCCTAGAGTAATGAATAGCAGCCCTGATATGAAAACAGAATGCAGGAAACAAATGAGCATTTTGAAAATAAAAAGCCTGGCTTTTAATCCTATTAAGATCGTGCCTGCATTTTTGTTGTTGTTGTTAATTTCTTCCCCCTCCCCTAAAAACTCTGAAAGAGATACTGATGTTCCCATTAACATAAATGCTGAAATCAGCATTTCCTTTGAAAGAAGTTGTTAATATTTGGAAATCGTCGGATTTCCAATCCAAGCTTTGATTGTTATTCTAGACTAGCCAGCAAGTGCCAAGGTCACAGGGAGATTCACCTGCAGACGGAGCTAAATGAATCCACTCGGCCACAATGCATGCATAATTTAGCATTCTCCTCTCAAGTACTTCCATGCATTCCTAAAAAATATTTTATTACAATAACAAATTGGTTTCAAAATCATGCATTATGTATTCTGAAATTAGGTCTGCCAGTGAAACCTGGATATACAAACATGCACACTCCTGGGCAGGGCCGGAAGAGCACACAGATGCCAGGATGGAGCTCAAGAACAGTTAATTCTACAAGGAACCCACTGTCTCTTCTTTATTATCTTAATCTCCATATTTGGAAACTAAAGGAACAAACTGATCATTTGCTGTAAAGGGCAACCACTCGTTTCCTTTAATCACCCCTTCTATGAGAAGGCAGAGCGTGCCATGAGGCAGAGGGGTGTGAAGTCCTAAAAACAGGCTACACAGGCAGGTTCCCAAACATTTCTTAAAAAAAAAAAAAAAAAAAAAAAAAACCCTATTATTCCTTGAATATTAAAAGTCTTCTTTTCCTGTGATCTGACACTTCCCAGGTATACATTTTACAGGAACTGGACTTTAACAAAGCTGCTTTGAAACATTAAAGATAAAGATATCAAAGCCGTCCTTACAAATTTGTGTTAAGAAATACACTTGCTCCTCTGTAAGCTTTCATCACTGACTTATCCAAAAAAAGTTAACATATTCAGAAAAATCCTTAGGATTCCTGTCACAAATGCAACCCCATATAATGTGTCCCTAATGGATGCTTGTTTCTGCTTTGCAACTTTTCATCTAAAGTTAAATACACATTGATTTAGCATTCTGTTACAACCATGAGGATGGTTTTCTCAGGCACAATAAACATGTTTTCTTAAGACGTCTATTTGTGAATAATCAAGACTAAAATGCTTTTCTGATTCCTTCCTAGTTTTTTTTTCTAGTTTAGATCTTTATATTACACTTAGAAAAATTCCATCTCATCAAATGAATAGCATTAATAAATCCTAAGCAGGCAGGTTTTCCCAAATAAATGGCGAGTTTCATGATATGGAAGGCATTTGATGAGAAAGAAATTTAGTTGAGTTTTCTCATTGAAAAGTTTCTTGAGCATGAGCTTGATCTTTCTATATTAAAAGAAAAAAAATCTAGTTTATTTCAATAGGGGATTTGTTTTTCATTAACTTGCAAGCTAAACATCACTGGTATGTTTCTATTGGTGTACTAACTTGGTGAATAAAACAACGAATTCCTAAGAGAGCCACTTATAAATCTCTTTAAATTAAAATCAGTCCAATTTTTATTATAAGACTAACATCATTATAAGACTAGGCATAGTATTTTTAAGGCAATGCCCAGAACTAAAAGACAAATCATGACTAAAATTAGATGCTGCAACCTTTTCTTCTCAAAAAAAAAAAAAATCTGCAAACACTGTGTTAAGACATCATTTCTCCTTAATTTCATTTCGATGGAATGATATGACTAGACATATAGCTTTTCTATAGTGAAATTATAAAGAATCATTTTCTCTAATCTAATCAGTAATTTCTAAAAATGGGAAATGGTAACAGCATAATTTTTAATTTCTTTTGTATTATAATTTAGGCTGACACGTTAAAGCTTTGCTTTTCAGGGTGAACAATTAAGAAACTGTTGATAGAAATTAAATATTACTGACAATTGAAAATGCATTTTTTCTCATTTGAAGCATCTAGATATACTGCTCCCACCTCCCATCAAAGATAATCTAAGCTCAGATAGTATTAAAGTAAAGATGAAGTAAAAAGCTTAGTTCTTTTGTGCTAAACAAAAAGGTGATTTATTTAAGTAATAAGCAAATTCCAGAGTATGGAGAGATATATATTTTTAAATCCTCTAAAAATGCTTTAAGTTGTAATCTTCAGGCTAAATGATTAAACTCTCTCTGGGTTCCTTGGCTACAGAACTATATCCTTCATGTTAGCTGTGGGCTATTTTTGGTTGAATGAAAACTGCATTTTGTTATTAAAGGCAGTTCACATCTCACACCACCTTGTGTGTGTAGTATACAGGCCAACACACTTAATTTAGGGAGGCATTAAAATAGAATTATTTTTTTTAAAAAACATCTTCAATAATAATTACAATAATGATATTTCATTCCCACACATTGCAACAAGTAGCTACACAGCCAACTTCCTAAATACTGGTGTGAAAACACTTGATCGTAATTCACAGCACAAATCAAAATGTATTACACAAACTCCTTTTTGGATGTCATGAAAGGGGTGTCTCAAATAGAATGTAAAAGGGCATTCCAATAACCACAATACTTTTTCGGGTGAACTGTAAATACACAATTCATATTTCAGTGTGATAAAATTTATAAGATCACTCACATAGGTAAAAATTAAATCAGTCAAAAGGACTAAATACAATTACAAATAAGCAGCCCAGAAGTTCGAAGGGAAAATGCCAGAAGTCAAAACGCTTTCTGATTCATCTTAAGCAGAACAGGAGTTTTAACACAAGCCTCTCTTAACAGCTACCCAGGCAGGATTTGAGGAGAATAATTCCCTAATGCCACTTAAAAAAGAAAACTCAACCGAAAGCATCAAATGGAATTTGAATCTAAATATTCTTAAAAAAAAAAAAAACTTTTTCTGAATTGGCAGCTCAGAGAATCAAACAGATAACATCACAATAAGGTAGGGATAGTGAACATTCTTTGAGTGGTTTGGGGCTATTTTATTGAGTGTGCCAGGAATTCCAGTTCTTAAAGAGTCACAGCCTGCATTCAGCGGTCTCCAGTTCTGTCCCCAACCTGGCCATCTGCCAAAGAATGACACACTTTAAAGGACAAAGTAAGAAACAGCTTTCCACACACTGCTCAGACCCAAGCTCCTGGCTTCAGAGCGAAAACTCTTCTGAGCCTTAAACCTGGGCACTTTTTAGCAAGTCAGAAACAGAAAGGGAGGCAGGGGAAGGCAACATAAAGCTGTCTTGAGCCTCCCCTCTCTGTGGGTCTAATGTTGCTTGGTCCACAGAACAATCACAACAATAAAATGCAGTGTGTCCTGGGGTCCCCTCTGAAAGAATAAAACTGGAAGCTGTCTGTCATGCTGAATACTGAACCAGAAGCTTGCGCCACGGGATAGATGCCTTGTGCCTGGCTTGTATTCACAGGCAAGGCAGACAGATGTGCGGCCTTTGACAGAGCCAAGAGATGGGCATTTCAAAAATAAAATCATCTCCCAATTACAGGGAACCCTTCCTCCCTGGGATCCCAAAGCACTCTATCAACCTAAATTGGAATCCTGTCTACTGAGCTGCCTTCAATGCGGCCACTCCAGTATAAATTGGATCAAATGCTCTCAGATTAATTCCTGGAAACCGATATTCATTTTGTATATCTTTATTACAAAACTAGCCACAAGACCACTCTACAATTTTCATGATCAGAACAGCTTTCGAAGCTGGATTATGCCATGGTTTATCCCTCCGTGACCCCAAATCATCTTGTTAGCTCCATTATTGTATATTCATACAACACACCTGAGCCCAAGATAATAAGAGAGTTATAGTGAATGAGGGGACAGGGTGCATTTTATTGCATTTTATGCACTGCTATTCTGCAATGATATTTAACCTGCCACAGGCACCCCCAGAAGTCCATGCCTCACTCCCATGCTCTCACTCGTACTCTGACACCAAAGACCCTCACCACCCTCCCCAACGCGAAAGGAAGGCAAGTTAGCCTGAGGAGGACCTGGACTTCTTGGTGATGGTCAAACCTCATTTCCTCTGTGCTGCTCTGGGTTAGGGGATGAAGGTCCTGCACAAAGAGAAACCACAGCACAGAAAACCCGCAGCCCTTCGCAGGAAAAGAGCAGGAGTTTTGCCTGCAAAGGGAGGATGAGACTAGCATATGCTTGGAATATAAGACAGGAATGAAAGTGATCAGTGATCTTAGCTGTAGTTGCATTGGATTCAAAATGTTGCGGTCAAGTGTGTTACAGTTGTCATTCTTTTTCTTTTTCTTTTTTTTTTTTTTTGACATGGAGTCTCGCTCTCTCACCCAGGCTGGAGTGCAGTGGCATGATCTCAGCTCACTGCAACCTTCGCCTACTGGGTTCAAGCGATTCTCCTGACTCAGCCTCTGGAGTAGCTGGGACTACAGGCATGCACCACCACCATGCCTGGTTAATTTTATATTTTTAGTAGAGACGGTGTTTCACCATGTTGGCCAGGATCGTCTCAATCTCTTGATCTTGTGATCTGCCTGCCTCAGCCTCCCAAAGTCCTAGGATTACAGGAGTGAGCCACCGCGCCTGGCCACAGTTGTGGTTCTTAAATTGCTGCCTGCCGCTGGCAGCTATCAAGTAAAGTTAACTTTATGACAATGATTATAATCTATTAAATTATATATTAACCTATATTAATACAGATGCTGTAGATAACTAAGATATTTGTAACAGCTGCATTAGAACCAAATAGTTCATTTTCCACCAGTGTGGTCGTTTCTCTGTTTCTTTTATCCTTGTGTATATGAATATAAAACTATACACAATGTGGCTGGACACAGTGGCTCATGCCTGTAATTCTAGCATTTTGAGAGGCCGAGGTGGGCAGATCACCTAAGGTCAGGAGCTCGAGACCAGCCTGACCAACATGGAGAAACCCAATCTCTACTAAAAGTAGAAAATCAGCCAGGCATGGTGGTGCAAACCTGTAATCCCAGCTACTTGGGAGGCTGAGGCAGTAGAGGTGCTTAAACCTGGGAGGTGGAGGTTGCAGTGAGCCGAGATCGCACCATTGCCCTCTAGCCTGAGCAACAAGAGCAAAACTCTGTCTCAAAAATAAATAAATAAATAAAACTATGCACAATGTAATGATATTACACTATATAAATGTGCATATGTGTGTTTCCATATTTATATGAAATTTAGGTGTAGCTTTGTATCTCCTTTTTCTGACCACAGCTCTATTCTCTGCTGGTCCACCCACACCTACTATGAATCTCCAGCCCATTTACCTGTCTCCCCTCTTTCTTCCTCCTTTCCCTCTCCTCCCTTTTTTTTCTGTCTTCCTTCTTTCCTTTCTTTTGAAATAATGCCAGCTTGGTCCTTAAAACAGGAAGAATAATGTAGAAGAGTAATCCATTATTCATCTATTCCAGGGAAACTTTAAGACTTGTGTTTTCTTATCCCTTCCCCCTAAATGTGAGGCTAAAGTACAATGAGACTGATTTCTTATGTTGCAAAAAAGAAATGGTCTCATTATTTTGTGGATATGCCTGAAGCCCTCTAAAGAAATCACTTCTTTATTTCTCATTCCTTAAAGAAATGATGCAACATTTCATCCAGGTGGTGACTATGCCTCCACTGTAATGGACCTGGGTGAAATTCTGCATCATTTCTTGGGTCCCACCCTGCACCCACTGAATCAGAGCCTGCTTTTCAACAAGATCCCTGGGTCATTTTCATACACCTTAGTTTGGAAGGCTGAGCCTAGGGGATTTGTATTTGCCCATCTCTGGACTGTACTTCAGAACTTCTAAACCCAATTCTTTGGGAGTAGAGACCAGTGCTTGCATATTTATAAATTCCCCAGATGATCTGATAACTCTCCAGACTGAAAACATGCCCAGTTAAGGTTTGACTTGTGTGGCTTCTACAGCGACAATGACAATGGTTGAGGGGATTCCTCACACAAGGGTTTTTCCTCTTGTCACCCCTCCGTGCAGATCTCTATGGTAGTTCTTCATCGACTCTGTTTTCTGCATCTTAGTCTGAAAGTCAATGTGTTTGGCCAAGAGCCACCTCCTTGAACTGTCTTTCTGCTCCTTCACCCACATAATTCTGCCGCTTCAAGCCAAACAACCATCAACTGCCCTGATTTCTTTGTCACACAGGACAGTTCCCTGTGCTCACTACCTTCATACCTGCCATGTCCCTCAAGGCATCTCTAATGACCCACAGCCACTTGGAGGTCTTCCCCACCCACGAAGTCCTACTCAGCACTCTCCTTTGTTCCATCTTTAAGTGTTTAACTTTCAAGCTACCACTTTGCACTTATCCACATTCTCTTTTAAATGGTCCTCATGTTGGCTGGGCGTGGCAGCTCACACGTGTAATCCTAGCACTTTGGGAGGCCCAGGCGGGCACATCACGAGATCAAGACATCCTGGCCAACATGGTGAAACCCTGTCTCTCCTAAAAGTACAAAAATTAGCTGGGCGTGGTGGCAGGTGCCTGTAATCCCAGCTACTTGGGAGGCTGAGGCAGGAGAATTGCTTGAACCCAGGAGGCGGAGGTTGCCGTGAGCCGAGATTGTGCCATTGCCCTCTAGCCTGGTGACAGAGTGAGACTTGGTCTCAAAAAAATAATAATAATAAATAAATAAAAAGAAAACAATGGTCCTCATGCTGTTTTGTATGCACGATTAGTTTTTTAAAAACTAAGCCAGCAGCGCAGTTTCACTTCTCACAAACGCCGTCTTCCTCTGTTCCACTTCACTGTTACCTGCTGAAGCGTTCTGCTCACCCCGTAACACATTAGGCATTAAGAAATTTTCAGAATCCTGCTCCTAGTACATGTGAGAAAAGAACATCAAAAGGCCTCCAGGATTCTAACTAATTTATCCCAAAAGACACCTACGGGAAGCGACAGATTCCCAAAAGCATTTGAAAACCAAGGGTTCATTCTCAGAAGCTGTGTAAGGAGTTGTTGGCTCGGACCTTTGGCGATCTCCCAGCTCTGGGCACATGATGTTTTGCCCTTCATTTTATTGTTTCCTCTGTATGCTGATTGGTTTTGATTCATTACACAACACAGCGTCCATGAGAACAAGTCATTTTTCAAGTTAACAGGTGCAGGATGAAATTAGATTAAAATTTTGTGAATTTGCAGGTGGAAAAAAATATCAGCATGGGACCGACAGAAGGGGTCCAGAGTGAGAGAAATATACAGGAAAACATATTAAGACTTGTCTTATTTGGGGACATGAATATTTCTCATTCACACAGAAGGATTTTCAGGGGGAGAAAATCTGTACTCCTTCTTCTTCCATCTCTATTTGTGTCAGTTTCCCTCCTGAGCTTTGCTTGTCTTGCCCTTTCTCTGGACGAGGGCTTGACTCTGGGTCTTGTCACATCCACTCATGTGGTGGGGCTCTTAGGTTCAGCAGGCAGAGAGCTGTGTGACCTGGGGCCATGAGAGTCTATCTCACTAGAGATGCTTTGTGCCATTCAATTCCTCTAAGCCCTGACCAGTTCAGACTGCAATGATTGTGTTTCTCTCTTGAACCCAGGGAGAAATATGGCAGGCTTTACCATGGGAGATGTGCACACAAAACATATTTTCAGGATGAATGGAGGCCAAGCCCCGTCTTTCTCCCTCATCCATTTCTTTTTGTCTTTCTCTTCTGCCCTTTGATATTTTTCTTGACCATTTCCCTCAATTTTTCTAATTCTCTTTCATACATATACACGCCCACTGAAATGATCATGGCACCCATTGGGAAGAAAACCCTTCATGGCGCTATTTATTTTTAACCTTTGTTAAAAAACAATCCCCATTTAAGCAGTGAGAGCCAGGACTCCGTAATCTGTACATACAATTTAATCCTTTAAAGAATCAGCAGGGTCCACATCAATCAAGAGCCTTCATCAACTTGTAAAAACAATATTTTGATTCAATCAGCTTCAAAGCCCTGAAATTCTCAGCTAATTAATGCAAGGTCACTGGAGGGCTGTGCAATAGTAGCTGGAACAGTGGTCAAATATTTACCCTGGGCACACTCACACGTTTGCATCACCAAAGGACCTGAGTGATGGTCAGGAATAGATAATGCACCTATGGCTGCAGCAGCTTTCACCTGGCACAAGCATTTGAACAGATAATTATTACAAAGGGAGAAAAAAACAGAAATGATTCTTCTGTCATCATAGACACACACACGGAAGGAAAAGTCTTTTAAAGGTACACGGAAGGGGACCTACCAACAGCCTACTGACAGTTCTGTTTTAACCGGTACGTCGCAAAGCAGAGAGCTGTTCTGTGTAAGCTTTCCCAGGACATTCAAACTAAGTAACATTTAAAAACCAAAAAACTTTTATTTTACGTTTAGGGGTACATGCGCAGGTTCGTTATATAGATAAATTCACGTCATGTGGGTTTCTTGTACAGAATATTTTGTCACCCGGGGTACTAAGCCTAGTATCCAATAGTTATTTTTTCTCTGCTCCTCTCTCTCCTCCCACCTTCTACCCACAAGTAGGCCCTAGTGAAAAAGAAATGACATGTTTAAAACCTCATAAGACAGCAGATTCAATCCATGGGATCTTTTAGTTAGATCTAGATTCTAATAAATTTGCTTTGGTTTGCACCTTAAGACACTTTGGAACTCAATGTATGTTGTAGGAGAGGAGAGTGTGGGAGCACCCAGAAAATCATACTGGCTATGCTTATTTCCAAGTGTGATTGCTGAGCATGTGAACAGGTGTCTACCCACAAAAACATGTATGATTTACTTAAACAGATACAGACAAAGAAAGCATCGAGATGTCTTATTACTGATAAAAAATAAAAATTCGTATTTTTCCCTGAAAATATGGAAGACGTAGGCAATCTGAAAGGAAGTTTGGGTAGAAACTACATCTCTGCCATTTCCTTTTTCTTTACTTTTGGTGTTTCCTGTAAACCCTTTAAAACGGCACATGGTTAGCTGGGCATGGTGGCTCACACCTGTAATTCCAGCACTTTGGGAGGCTGAAGTGGGCAGATCACCTGAGATCTGGAGTTTGAGACCAGCCTGACCAACATGGAGAACCCCATCTCTACTAAAAATGCAAAAAAAAAAAAAAAAATTACAGGTGCATGCCTGTCATCCCAGCTACTTGGGAGGCTGAGGCAGGAGAATCACTTGAACCCCGGAGGCAGAGGTTGTGGTGAGCTGAGATCACACCATTGTACTCCAGCCTGGGCAACAAGAGAGAAACTCCATCTCAAAAAAAAAAAAAAAAAAAAAAAAAGGCACATGGTCTTGGTTCTAATATTGTACTACATAGTTTTACAAAATGGTATTATTGGGGACACTGACTAAATTAGAGTATATCATATCTCTTTGTAGTATTTCTTGCAACTGCATGTGAGTCTACAATTATCTCAAAATATAAAGTTACATTTAAAAGCTCATACATTGTATAGCTATAGAATAGACACAGAGCTGAGCAGGATGTTTCTTTTTTCTTTTTCTTTTTTTTTTTTTTTGAGATGGGAGTCTTGCTCTTTCGCCAGGATGGAGTGTAGTGGCACGATCTCGGCTCACTGCAACCTCTGTCTCCTGGATTCAAGCGATTCCCCTGCCTCAGTCTCCTGAGTAGCCACGACTACAGGCACATGCCACCACGCCAGGGTAATTTTTTTGTATTTTAGTAGAGCCAGGGTTTCACCATAGCCAGGATGGTCTCGACCTCCTGACCTTGTGATCCACCTGCCCCAGACTCCCAAAGTGCTGGGATTACAGGCGTGAGCCACTGTGCCGGCCAGGCTGTTTCTTATGTTGTTAATTAATCACTTCTGCTCACCTGCCTGTTCCCCACTCCCCACTTCCCAACCTCCCAAAAAATTCTAAAAAGAGCAAACACTAGGAGACCGTGCACAACAGCTTTCTCTTTCCTCAAGATTAGGGGACTGAAGGTGTAATTTTGTTTTTAAAATTCTGAATTTATCATCAATAAAAGAGGCAAAAATCTAAATTTTTTAGAAGAAATTAATGATTTAAATGATGGTCAGCTTATTTCCTTCTTAGGTCCCCCATAGCTTTATAGTTTTTACCCTGATAATCTTAATAATTGAGTGAAAGAGAAGCAGAATCATTTGTATGGAGGAGAAGTCATGGTTACAAATATGTTCCAGGTCAAATATCAAACCCATTTCAAATTAGGCTACGGTGGTCATTTCACTGATTCTCAGCAACATACAGACTATAAACTTTTCCACTGTTGAACTTGCTGATTGATGTCAATCACTCTGGCCAAACTGGTTGTTGAGCAATCAGCATTGATCATTACGATAGGCCAAATGGATGTGTGGGCCTGCTCAAGCCCAGCATTTTGCAAATGTAACACAGCTAAAATTCATAGGATGCTGCTGCCAAGATTATTTTTTCTTAAACATTCAAGCTGGTCTACCTGGGGTTACTTGATAAAACATTTGGACTGAATTGAATAGGCACTTCTGTCAGACACCTGATTAGATTCATTTTTTGCCCACTGTATTAACCAGTTATTTGGATTTTCTATACACATTTAAAAGATGTACGGAATCACAGATACACAGAATTTCAGCAATGAAGATGTCTTTAGAGATTATCTATAGTCTGGAGTTTTTGCTCAAGTTTTATAGATGTTAAATGAAATAAATAAAAGCCTGAGTGTGGTGGCTCATGCCTGTAATCCCAGCATTTTTGGAGGCCTAGGTGGGTGGATCACAAGATCAGAAGATCGAGACCATCCTGGCCAACAATGGTGAAACCCCACCCCTACTAAAACACACACACACACACACACACACACACACACACACACACACACACAGATTAGCCGGGTGTGGCAGGGGCACCTTTAGTTCCAGGTACTTGGGAGGCTGAGGCAGGGGAATCGCTAGAACTCAGGAGGTGGAGGTTGTTGTGAGCCGAGATTGTGCCACTGCACTCCAGCCTGGCGACAGAGCGAGATTCTATCTCAAAAAAAAGGCGGGGGAGGGGGTGGAAAGGGTATTTTCATTAAATGTGTTTGGGAAACTTTGAGCAAAGAGATTCAATTGTTTCCCAGTTTGCTGCAGGAGTTCTCAGAGGCTTTAAAATGCTAAGAGGCTTTCTGATTCTAAAAGAGGGGAATATAATATGCAGGTTCTTCCAAGCTTATAGTCACACAAACACTAAGATGTCATATAAACTATTTCACAGACATGGAAACAGACACTCAAGAAAGTGATATGTTTTATTTACAAACTCCCACTTATAAGGAGTTAAATCTAGAATCCAGGCCTCCAGATTCCCACTCTACTCCTTTTGACTGAGGCAAATGTGTTTATTTTTTTATTATGAAAATTTCCAAACATATTTAAAAGTAGTGAAAATAGACAGCAACATCTATAACCCCATCACTCTGATTCAGTAATTCTCTAGATTTTGCTTTACTCTTTGCTTTATATTTTATGTATATGTAAACCACAAAACAAAATTCTAAGGTCCCGGCCATATGAATGCACCTCTCCTCTCAGCCAGGGGCATTCCAAAGTTAAGCTGAAAAACAAGTTCAGGCTGTGATGAGAAGGGAGAGCTGGACATGCCCTGTTATACCCTCCTCCCATTTGGAATTACTAATGAAACAGACAATAGACTTTTTTTTTCGTTTTTGAGACAGAGTCTCACTCTGTCACACAGGCTGATATGCAGCAGCATAGACTCAGCTCACTGAAACCTCCGCCTCCCAGGTTCAAGTGATTACCCTGCCTTAACTTCCCGGGTAGCTGGGACTACAGGCACATGCCACCACACTCAGCTAATTTGGGTATTTTTAGTACAGATGGGGTTTCACCGTGTTGGCCAGGCTGGTCTCAAAATCCTGACTTCGTGATCCACCTGCCTCAGTCTCCTGGAGTGATGGGATTACAGGTGTGAGCCACCACACCTAGCTGGAACAGACTCTTTATGTCTGATAAGAAATACTTACAGTCTTTTCTCTCTGAAGCTTGCCATGTGGAGGCTTCCTCTGCATGATAAAACCTTAGTCTGCACAACCTCTTATCATAACCCAGACATTACATTACTCTCTATTGATAATAACTCTTTCAACCAATTGCCAATCAGAAAATCTCTGAATCCACCTATGACTTGGAAGCCCTCACTTGCATTTGTCCTGTCTTTCCAGACCTAACCAATGTGCATCTTAACGTGTGCTGATTGACCCCTATGTCTCTCTAAGATGTACAAACCCAAGCTGTACCCTGACCGCCCTGGGTATATGTCATCAGGATCTCCTGAGGCTATGTCATGGGTGCATCCTTAACCTTGGCAAAATAAACTTTCTAAATTGATTGAGACCTGTCTCAAATACTTTTGGGTTCACAAATATATATTATACACATTATGATAAAATGTGTACAATATATAAATTACTAATTCATTATAGACTTTAATTATAAAAATATTCTATTTATGTAAAAAAATTCTTAAATACTTTTGGATTCACAAATATATATTATACACATTATGTATGTGTATACACATATATATTAATATAATATATTATAAAGTATAATGTAATATAATTCATATAATGTACTATATAATGTCTTATATACATGTATGTATCTTGAAATATATAAATATATTTTAAAATTATCCTTGGACAATGTATAAAAAATTTACCTCTTATAAATATTAAATGAAAGCATCCTGTCTCTAGTATTAGGAAGAAATAATTATTCTATTAGGAGTCTTAAAATAGTGATCATCTAATTTTATAATTTCCTTTCTATGCGTTAGTTGGAATTTTTCTGTATAAGAGGTTTCCCTTATTAACTGGGACTATCTACTTACCGAGAAATAACACTCATATAAAAAAGACAGGGTAAATGCTTATTTTTTTTAATTTTAGTTGCCTATTTTTCAGGGTAAGGAGTTAATTCTAATGGTATGCAATTAAGTGATGAATTGGGATGGTTGCTTGTGGTTTTCTCTCTCTCTGTGAGCAACATGCCACCACACACACACTTTTATTTGAAGGTCACAAAACTTAATGCATTTCTACTTCTTATTCTTTTGGATGCTCACAGTGTCCTATTTATTGCCTACAGGAATGCATTCATGTTTTTTTGTGTCCTTTGGTATGACCCATTAGACTTTATAGTTCCTTTGCTTTCTGGCACAACAAAATATCTTGCTGTGACCTCATATAATTCTTGCCATAGGCCGAAATCAGCCAGCCTTTTAAGAAGCCTTAGTTCCTTTCGGTGGAGAGTGGTATTTAGAGACCACAATCTGGACACTAGATGTGTTCATTACTTTGGAGCTGCCATTACTTTTAGGCCTGTTCAGTGGACAGACCTAGGAGACGCTCCTCTTGCCTTTTCTAGAAAAATGTTCTTTATCAATTTTTCGAACTCTCTCAGTTAAGCAATGGTCAAGCTACTGGCCTTCTCCAAGTATTTTCAAGAGAGGAAAATCTTATATTGTAATATAGGAAGAAACCCACCAACATAGAGAATAAATCAGTGGCATTAATAAAAGAATGGTTCAACTTTGTTCATGTACATGATTTCATATGAAATATGTTAATTCCTTTCAAAGTCCTAGCTACATTAAAATCTCAACTACAGCAGTTGGAAACAAAGCTTAATGATTTCTACTTTCATATGTTGTCTGTATACATGGTATAATTCTGACCCCTTTATTCACATATCTGAAATCAGACTTGTCATTTGCAGGAATAAAAAATTGTTTTACACTAACAGACCCTTGTTATTTTCAAATAGGTCCTAAGCATCAAGCTGAACAGTTTAAGTACAGCAGTGATTTCTGAAGTCTTATATTTAAGTAGTTATTAATTCTATAACAGGTACTGTAAATGGTTAACATTTGTGTTATCATCCATGTCACTGATCAAGCATAAAACTTAGAATGTATTTTCTATTCAAAATCATAAACTGGGTATGTACATATGCTTTCCATTCAAGTTTCCACTGAAATAACTACATTACTGCTTTTCAAAAGAATGATAGCATAATTGTACTATAAAAAGAGATACAGACCTAAACAATGGCTAGAAATTCGGGAATACAGAAAGTAAATGGAGTCTCAGCTTACTGGAGAAACCAGAGTGAGAAAAACTGGCACAAAACCCTAGAGGCAAGAGTATTTTCCCTATAGGAGTGCTGGAGAAGTCTACCATGTCAAAGTGAAAACCTTTATGAATATGTTCTTCACATTAGCTTTCACTCATCTGCCATGAGGTTGTCTAACTATATAAACCTAAAGTTATATGTATTCACTTCCACAAAACTCCAAATGGTCAAATAACATCTCATTGCTGCATATTTCTAACATCCTTCACAGTTAGGATACAGGAAGACAGAAAAAAAAATCAAGGCTAAATCTAACAATAACTATTTTTTAAATTTTTTTTTTTATTTTTGAGAGGCGTTTTGCTTGTGTTACCCAGGCTGGAGTACAATGGCACAATCTGAGCTCACCGCAACCTCTATCTCCTGGGTTCAAGTGATTCTCCTGCCTCAGCCTCCAAGTAGCTGGGATTACAGTCACCCGCCACCATGCCCAGCTAATTTTTGTATTTTTTAGTAGAGACAGGTTTCACATGTTGGCCAGGCTGGTCTCAAACTCCTGACCTCAGGTGATCCACATGCCTCAGCCTCCCAAAGAGCTGGGATTACAGGTGTGAGCCACCATGCCAGGCCGATAACTATATTTTATCTAGACTTCGCATCCAAACCCAGCTCTTGCATTGGAGTTGTATAAGATGATACATAGTAAGAGTGCTTAAGAAGCCATATAAAATCCACATGCTCAGATTTGGGAATTCATTCCAAGTAGTAACAACTTTGTGAAGCTCCAGTCATTGCTGTACTGCCTTGTTTTAAATAAACTGTAACATTTGACTAATCCAAATATAAAGGCCATAAGATTCATTTTTTTTGCACTAGTCTTAGGATGTAGGAGAATTAAAACTGTAGGTTTGTGGGAAGTGTCTACGAACCACAGCTTTCCCAGCTATGAGAACCCTGACATGACCTTGGAAAATACTTCCCAAAAACTCAACATGCACTGACAATATCTGGGTTAATGAGGTTCCTTTCTTCCTCACCTGCTACCATTCCTGCATATCCCTCTTCCCCAAGAAATGAGCCTATAATATCTATTCCAGATGAATATACTCCCAGTTGAAAGAAACCTAGAAAATCTAAATAAAAGTTTTAAAATCCACAACTATCTTACAAAAGAAGAAGGGAAACCTGTGGTACTAGGAAGGAAAAAATGGGCTGAAAACCAGAGAGTAAATCACACGAGCGGACACTATGGATACTGTAGTAAGAATATGGGCATGCATTTCAAATTTAGAACCCCAGAGATATTGGTTTTAATGACTAGGTAGAGATAGAAAATAAGGTTGTGTGTCCTGTGTGCTGTGGAGTTAAAATAACCCCCACATAATTTGGGACCATCAGAGATCTCATCCTTCATGAAAGGTAAGCTAGAAAGAAATTTTGCCATCCTTCTCAGGGAGATAAGAATGAAATTTATCTCCACTTGGGATTTGGGTAGAAAATAAGCTATACTTGTACAGGCAAGGCAAATCCCTGAAATTAATGCGCTACAAAATCTTTCTAGACAGACATCCTCACTTCTATCATGCTCAACTCAATCCATGCAACAAATGTCCCCCTGTAAATAAACTTACAATACAATTGGCAAAATACAGCATAAAAACTATCTTGAAAGAGAATCAGCAAAACCCATTAAACAGAGTATTAAGACCCTCTAGAACTTTTAATAAAAGTGGACAGATTCCGATCAGATTCTGATAGAGACTGTGATACGAATGTATACAAAATAATTAAAACTATATAAGAAATGATAAAAAACATGGAAAAAAATAACTCACTATGACATATGAAAGGGCAGATAAAAAATAGTACATTTACAAATTTAAAAAAATATACTTAGACACTGAATTATAAAATCTCAAAAAACAGGCTAAAGAGCAGATTGGAAATAGATGAAGACAGAATTAGTGAATTGGAAGGTCTATCTGAATAACTCATCCAAAGCATAGAACAGAAAGACAAAAATATAGAAAATGTAAAACAGGGGTTAATATAAGTAGGATTTAGAGAAAGAAGTTCTAACATACATCTAATTGGAGTCCCAGATGATGAGAAAGAAAGAGAATGAGGCAGAGGATATGTTTAAAATAAGAGACACGTAATGGAATTTAGATTAATAGAGCCTAGTAAACCCTAAGTAGAACAAATAACAGTAAATCCATATCTAAACCCATGACAAAGACAAAGAAAAGAACTTAAAAGCATATAATGTATCTTCAGAGGAGAAACAGATGGACAGCTGACTGCTGATAATCAACAATGGAAGTGAGAAGCCCACAGAATAAAGTCAGCAATATGTTAAGAGAAAGTAACTAGAAGTTTACACTTCAACATATAGTTGGGGAAAAGTACCGTAAGAACAAAGGTGAAAACCAAAAACAGTTTGCCAACATCAGGGCATTACTAAAGGAAAGTCTAAAGGATATACTTCAGACATTATGAAAATTATTGCATGTCAAAGATGAAGATGTGATAAGGTCAGGTCATAGGGATGGGCAAAGATTTTATAATGAAATCACCAAAAGCAATTGCAATGAAAGCAAAAATTGACAAACGGGATCTAATTAAACAAAAGAGCTTCTGCACAGCAAAAGAAACGATCATTGGAGCAAATAGACAACCTACAGAATGGGAGATATTTTTGCAATCTATCCATCTGACAAATGTCTAATATCCAGAATCTACAATGAAATTAAGCGGATTTACAAGAAAAAAACAAACAATCCCATTAAAAAGTTGGCGAATGACATGAACAGACATTTCTCTAAAGAAGACATACATGTGGTCAACAAACATGAAAAAAAGCTCAACGTCGCTCGTCATTAAAGAAATGCAAACCAAAACCACAATAAAATACCATCTCACGCCAGTAAGAATGGCAATCATTAACAAGTCAAGAAACAGCACATGCCGGTGAAATTGTGGAGAAACAGGAACACTTTTACACTGTTGGTGAAACAAACACACACTGGGGCTTGTCGGGGGAGGCCAGGGACAGGGAGAGCATTAAAAAAAAAAGAGCTAATGCATGCTGGGCTTAATACCTCGGGGATGGGTTGACAGGTGCAGCAGACCACCCTGGCACGTGTTTACCTGTGTAACAAACCTGCACATCCTGCACATGTACCCCAGAACTTAAAGCAAAAAGAAAAGAAAAAACAACAAAAAGATGTGATAAGAAATGAAAGGCACAGGGGGTAAAAAATACGTGGCTGAATCTAAAGAAACACTGACTTAGTATGTAATGACTTGTGGGATTAAATGAATAGAAATAAAACATGGCAACAGCAGTTGGTAGGTAATAAGTGCAGTTAAAATGTGTCAAGGTCTTGGATGATTCTGGAGTAGGAAAATGTATTGATTAATTTTAGAATTTAACTTATATGTAATTAACAAAAAGAAAGAAGAAAAGGCATTTAACTTCCAAAGTAGTAGTAGAAAACAATAAACATGGGATAACCAACTAATCCAAAAGAAGGTAAGAGAGGAAATAAAATGATATGGAAATACAAATATAAAATTCAAAATAAGATAACACAAAATAAGAAAATTCTAAACTAAGAAAAGAGACATGGACTACAACTATATATTGTTTATAACAGACTTATTAAAACATATAGAAAAGGCCAGGCACTGTGGCTCATGCCTGTAATCCTGGCACTTGGGAGGCTGAGACAGGAGGATCACCTGAGGCCAGGGGTTCAAGACCAGCCTGGCCAACATGGTGAAATCCTGTCTCTGTTAAAAAAAAAAAATTAGCTGGGTTTGGTGGCACATGCCTATAATCCCAGATACTCAGGATGCGGAGGCAAGAGAATCACTTGAAACCAGGAGGCAGAAGTCGCAGTAAGCTGAGATCACACCACTGCACTCCAGCCTGGGCAACACAGTGAGACTCTGTCTCAAACAAACAACAAACATACAAACATAAATATAGAAAAGTTGGAAGTAAAAAATGAAGAAAAACCATAAATGAAACATTCTGGGAGGAAAAACAAAACCTACAACAGTTATACTATTATCGGACAAGATAGACTAATTTAAAAATGTACTATGGGTAACAGTTCCTCAGAAAGATTTTTGAAAAAATAAAATGTACTTCATGATACAGTCTCAAATATGTAAAATAAAAATTGATAGGACTGCCAGGAGAAACAAGCAAATCAATCGTCATTAATGAAGGTTTTAACTCATTTGTGTTACTGACAGATGAGGCAGACAGAAGACCAGTAATTACTAGAAGATTTGAAAAACACAAAACTAAAATTGACCTACTGGACATATTGATTTACCACATGAAACAGTTAGTATTAGATGACTTAAACACTATCTGAGGTTAGTGAAATTGATGTATACTATATATTCTATGGTCTCATCAGCATTTTTAATAGAATTCTATTCCTTAATTTATTTTTTATAATTGGACTGTTTTTGCTATTATTTTCCCCACTATGTAAATACTGATGTCTTCCAAAGAATGCTGAATACTTTTTTAAAATATGAATTTAAACAGACACAAGACCACTGAAACATGCTGGAATGTCAATTTTGCCTTTGGAGGTGGCTCTGTGAAAGAAAGAATGGCATTTTTGCCTGGTTCTTCAAAAATTATATTCTGCAGAACTGAGTTTCAAAGGCCTGGGAGGGTCCCAGCTCCGTTTCAAAAGATCAATTCAGAGTCATGATAGAAGCTATTTTACAAATTACAATCTGAGATTTATGACAATGCCTTAACGTCTGCAAGAGGGAAGGTGAAAAATTTAACTAAGTAAATATACCAGCAGATAAAAGACTTTTTTAAAAAAACTGAGATGTTTGGAGGTGTACAAATTGCTTTTCAGAGGGAGCCACAATTGTTGACAAAAATCGGCTGTGTTAACAATTGCAAATAACCTGCACGATGGTTAGATGTTGATGAATCCGCACCAAACATGCACCAAAACGATAACTCCGGCCAAAATGCTTTTTGTGGCTGCATTTAAGCAACAGAAATTGAACTAAAAGCAACCCACATGGAATACCAGACGTATACCCAAATGTCTGCATGACCACACTCCACCACGCTCATCATCAGTTCCCAGGGTAAAAGCAACAGAATTGGGCTATGACGTGTGTCCAACATTCTCACCAGACTTGTATCCACTGTTGCCACTTTTCTCAGGATTTGGAGCACTTCCCAATAAAGAAAGCATACCCCATGGAGAAATAGTAATTGGAAAGTTTGAATAATTTACAGCCTAAAAATGTCAAACTTTATCAAAATGAAATATATCATACAATAGTCTATTCCAAGAAAAATGATCAATGCTAATTGCATACATTTTAAATAAACAAAACATCCTTTTCAAAAACATGCAGGATTTTCATTTTGACCTGCGCAAACAGCAATTTCACATAGTACAAGTTAAGTAAACATAGCACAACACACCAACCACAGAACAGAAAATACATTCTTTTCAAGCACTTGTGGAACATTTACAAAAATGGGGCACACGGGGCCACCGATGGCAAAGCAAATTTCACAGGACTGCAATGACAGACAATGTTCTCTGAATACATGTAGTTAAATTAAAAATCAACAATGTAAAGGTAAGTAGGGAAACTCCTATGCATTAGGAATTTAGAAAACATTTCTAAAGAAGAAAATCCATAGATCAAAAAAAGAATCATAACAAATTAGCAACTATTAGAATTGACTGACCAAGAAAATGTTGAACTACATTTTAAAAGTTAAAGAATGCAGGTAAAGTTGTGCGTAGAAGAAATGATACCACTTTAAATGTTTAGAAAAGAATATACATCCATTTTAAGAAAACAGAAAAAAAGAATACAGTATATCCCAAAACTTGGATTTTTGGATGTAACTATGACTGTATAAGAAAACAAGAGAGAAATATATTCAGCCCCTCCAAGGACATGCAATCATCAAAATTCAGTCTGTAGAAAATGCTCTATAATAAATAGTTTTTCTTTAACAAATGAACTCCTGGGGGTTGGCGAGAGAGAAAGATCTAGAGAGAATGTGTGTGGGAGGGGTGTAGACAGAGAGAGACAGAGACAGAGATAGAGGAGAAACATATAGAATACAAGAGACCCCAGAGTCTGGTTTAAATAAAAACTTACTTTAAAAAATGACCTTTGGCTGGGCACAGTGGCTCACACCTGTAATCCCAGCACTTTGGGAGGCTGAGGTGGGCAGATCACAAGGTCAGGAGTTTGAGATCAGCATAACCAACATGGTGAAACCCATCTCTACTAAAAATACAAAAATTAGCCAGGTGTGGTGGCATGCACCTGTAATCCCAGCTACCGAGGAGGTTGAGGCAGGAGAATTGCCTGAAATCAGGAGGCGGAGGTTGCAGTGAGCTGAGATGGTGCCATTGCACTCTAGCCTGGGTGACAGAATGAGACTGTCTCAAAAAAAAAAAAATGACCTTTATAGGATAATTGGGGAAATCTGAACCCTGACTGGATATTTAATTATATTAACAAAATATTTTTAAATATTCAGATGTGATAGTGGTATTATGTTAAAATTTTTTCTTCTATTTTTAAGTGAAAAAAATCATGATAGAAGAAAGCATATATATTATGCTCCCATTTAGCTACGAAGGGAGATATATAGGTAATTATACCATTGTATGTGTACACATATGTATATATGTATCATATATAGTTATATATACAAATGTTTACATGTATATACACATGTATATTTATATAGAGACATGTATACATGTATGTATATGTATATATGTATATAGAATGGTAAAATTTACTTATATGTTGGATCTTCCTTCTTAGATAAATGGGAGAATATATATGTTTTCTTCCACCTTGATTTCTCACACTTAAAATTACATATATATTGTATATGATAAAAAGAATAAGTAAAAAATAAATGTAATGGTTACATATAAGGAGAAAGCAGAAATACACAGTAAAAGAAGTGATATTAGTCTTGAATATACCCTGAGGCTGGGCATGGGACTCATATGTATAATCCCAACCCTTTGGAAAGCTGAGCAGGAGGATCTCTTGAGCTCAGGAGTTTGAGACCAGCCTGGGCAACATAGTGAAACTTTGTCTCTAGAAAAAAAAAAAAAAAAGCCAGGCATGGCGGCACGCACCTGTAGTCCCAGCTACTTGGTAGGTTGAAGTAGGAGGATCACTTGAGCCCGAGGGGTCAAGGTTGCAGTGTGCTATGATCACACCAGTACACTCCAAACCAGGCAACAGAGCAACACCTGTCTCCACAACAACACAACAACAAATATATACACATATATATAAAATAAATGTATATATATATACCCTGTTTTTGGAACCTGGTAGAATTATAAAACAGTAATAAATTAGAAATGCAATCCCCAAATCTGAAAGTAAAATGAAATAAGTGACCCTAACTGTGTACCTGGTGGGAATCATTACCTCTCAGAGAAGAACTATTCAAAGTGTTTTCAGAAAACAAGTTAACAGTACATCTAAATGGAATATACTCTAAAAACTTCACTGTTTTTGGCCGGGCATGGTGGCTCCCACCTGTAATCCCAGCACTTTGGGAGGCTGAGGTGGGCAGATCATGAGGGCATGAATTCGAGACCAGCCCAGCCAACATTGTGAAACTCTGTCTCTTCTAAAAATACAAAAATTTGCTGGATGTGGTGGCAGGTGCCTGTAATCCCAGCTACTTGGAAGGCTGAGGCAGGAGAATCATTTGAACCCAGGAGGTGGAGGTTGCAGTGAGCCAAGATTGCACCATTGCACTCCAGCCTGGGCGATAGGGCGAGACTCCGCCTAAAAAAAAAAAAAAAAAAAAAAAAAAAATCACTGTTTTCAATAATCATGTTGGTGGTGGTAGTGTTGGTATTGTTAAGCTGAGACTTTCATAACATATACTGTGAGATAAAGAAAAGAAGCAACCCTAATGGCACAGGAATTTGGGGCATGGGAGAAAGGACCAGCAGATGTAGAGGTGATATGGGGAGTAATAACCTGTATCATTTGTTGGTGAGTAAAAACCTGAATTTGAATTGGGAATATCTGTGTGAACTCATGATATAAACAAAACATTTTTCAACATTGTCTATTAAATACTCCTAAAAACCATAACTGACCTACTACCCATGAGCAGGTCTAGCATCTAGATTGTGCCTCTAATTATTCTTTCCAACCAATAGGAACCAGGGCTCATTGGAAAAATAATTGATTCTCCATCTGGGATAGGAATTTACAAGATGAGCATGGGACAGCTGGAAAACAAGGATGGTGCCAGTGACGACAAAGGCTAAATAGAAAGCACGCAGGAGCCAATTTAAAGGGATTTCCTCTGACTACAAGTGGGTCAAGAGCAGCAACAGTAACAATAACTTGACCACACTGAAACACATCAATATATTTAAATCCAAGAGTTCATAATAACATTTTTGATGACATTGGCCATTATTAGAGCATTCTAGAGAACTTATTTTGTTGAAAACTGGTAAATGAAGAGAAATAATCAAGTATTTGTCAGCATACAAATTTTTTTTAAGGAGACATTTATATACCTTTTATTTTAAAAATACATTTGATTTCATGTTTAGTTAAATTTTTTTTTTATACATAAGAGAGATTTATTTGCCTGTAACCAGATATTTGCTGGGGAGAAGTTATTTTGTTTAACTTAGTTTAAACAAAATAGAACTTATTTAGTTTTGTTTAGAACTTAGAACTAATTTAGTTTTGTTTTGAGAAGTGTTCCCATTACCAAATAGAAGGCACATAATAGAATACTGCCATTTCACAATCACTAATGAGCTAACGGATCAAGGTCATGATCACCAATGGTTATAATGCCACAACAAGGAAAATGAGACATCAGGTGTCGTCTCCTGATGGGGGATATCTCACCGCAGGCTGGTCCCAAACTCCTGATCTCAGGTGATCCACCCGCCTTGGCCTCTCAAAGTGCTGGGATTACCAGCCTGCCCAACATGGTGAGACCCCACCACTACTAAAAATGCAAAAATTAGCTGGGCGTGGTGGCACATGCCTGTAATTCCCAGCAACTCGGGAGGCTGAGACAGAATTGCTTGAACTCAGGAGGCAGAGGTTGCAGTGAGCTGAGATCCCATCACTGCACTTCAGCCTGGGGGACACAGCGAGACTCTCTCTCAAAACAAACACACAAAAAAAACAAAAAAACAAAAAAAAAGAAGAAGAAGAAGTTCTTTGCTTTTACAGAGATATTCAGATGGTTGTAAATAAAAACATATGTATAGATTTTTCTTTAAATAATCCATGGAGGAGAGAAGGTGGTGTGGAGTGTGGAAGAAATAAGATATTATGAATTATAGTTGCTAAAACTGGATGATGGGTATGTGAAGGTTCACTATGCTATTTCCTGTACTTTTATATACATTTTAAAAGTTCCAAAATAAAGTATAAAAAATAAAAACTACCAACTTTCCATATTATTTAGAGATACATGCTGAAATATTTATGAAGCAAATGGCATGCGGGCCGGTATTATGCCCTGAAAAAATAGTCCCAGGGCAGGGGAGAGTGGGAGGAAATGTGGATAAAACAAAATTGACCATATGTCAGTAACTGTTGAATGTCAATGATGGGCGCCTGAGGGCTCATTTCACTCTTCTCGCTACTGTTGCATATGCTTGAAATTTTTGATAACCAAAAGTTTTTCTAAATAGAGAATAATAGAAAGAAACAATAAAAGAGCAGAAACAAATAGAAATTGAAAAAATATGAAGAGGAATAATTCAACAAAGCTCAAATCTTTAACTTTTAAAAGATTAATAAAAACAAACCACTGGTATGACAAATCAAGAAAGCAACTGAAAATATAAAACACAGTATTAGTAATGAGAATGAAAATCACTTATAGATGTGCAGATGTAAAAAATAAGAAGACATCATAAACAAGTTTGTATGAATAAATTTGAAAATTTGGATAAAATTGACAAATTCCTAGAAAAAATACCACTTATCAAAAATGATCCAAAAAAAAAAGGAAAGCCTAAATATTCACCATGAACATTTAAAAAACAATTGAATCAGTAATAAAAAATCCTTCCACAAAGGAAACCTAAGTCTTCAATGGCTTCACCAATGAGTTTCACCAAATAATCAGGGAACAAACACTTTTACTATTACTCAAACTATTTCGAAGAACAGGAAAAAGGGAACTGACTCCAACAGATTTTATGAGGCTAGCAAAATCTGGAAGTCAAACTCTGACAAAAACATTATAAGAAAGAAAATTAGGGAAAATATCAGTTGATAGGTGTGAACTTCTAGCTCAAATGTGAGCAAATTAAATCTAGCAATAAATAAACATGATAATATATCATAACCAAGCAGGTTTTATTCTAGAAATGAAGAGTTTATCATTAGAAAATTAATTACAGCTGACCCTCCATTTCTGCAGGTTCTGTATATGTGGATTCAACCAACCATGGATTGAAATATAGTATTCAGTAGAAAAGAAAAAGACAAGAAAAAGGAGGGGAGGGGAGGGGGGAAGGGGAAGGAAGGGAAGGGAGGAAATAATGTCCAAATACTGTGCCATTGTATATAAAGGCTGTGAGCATCTGCAGATTTTGGTATCTGCAGGAATCCTGGAACCAATCTCTTTTGGATACTGAGGGATGGCTGTACTGTAAGTCACCACATTAACATATTAAAAGGAATAATGGCTGGGCACAGAGACTCACGCCTGTAATGCAAACATGTTGGGAGGCTGAGGTGTGTGGATCACCTGAGGTCGGGAGTACAAGACCAGCCTGATCAACATGAAGAAACCCCATCTCTACTAAAAATATAAAATTTGCCGGGTGTGGTGGTACATGCCTGTAATCCCAGCTACTCAGGAGGCTGAGGCAGGAAAATTGCTTGAACCCAGGAAGTAGAGGCTTTGGTTAGCCAAGATCATACCACTGCACTCCAGCCTGGGCAACGAGAGCAAAACTACATTTCAAAAAAAGAAAAGAAAAGAAAAAAAAGAAAAGAAAAGAGAAGAAAAGAAAAGAAAGGGAGGGAAGGGAAGGGAAGGGAAATAAAAGAAAAGAAAGATGATACAGTTTACTCAATAGATCAAAAAAGGAACTTGATAACATTAAAATCTACTTATTAAACATAATTTGCTAACTTTTAGCAAATTAGAAATAGAGCTAAATATTCTTTGTCTGATTCAATGTATTTACCCACGTCAAATTCTTGTTAATAGGCAAATACTGAAAGATTCCTATTTGAAACTAGGGTTAAGAAAAGATGCCCACTCTTGTTATTCCTATTCAGCATTACTCTGGAGGTCACGGCCAGTGCGAGAAGAGGCGTGAAAGGTAAAAATGATTGAGAGGCTGAAACAAAACTATTTCTATAAGAGATGATTGTGAAAGTAACATACAAAAGGAAATCTAAATTGAAATTAGAATTAATAGGAGAGTCTGGAAATATTGTACTAAATCAATATATAATAAACAATTATATTTTTATAATCCAATGGAATTATCAAATTAAATTTTAAAAAGATATCATGTAAAATAGCATAAAATGCATCTAGAAATAAATCTAAACATTTATTGGAATAATTTAAAAGATCTAAATAGAGAACCATGCCATATTTATAGATGGGAAGGCTCAATAGTTAAAAATATAAAAATGAAAATAAATCAATTACCTGCCAGTGGATGTATAGCTTGCAGGTAATTTCAAAGAAAATCCTGACCAATACAGGTTTTATTAGTGAAAATTCACAAGAGTAATTAAGATAGAACCAAGGCTGGGAGGTGATAGGACTTATCTTGCCAGAATTTTTATAAAGCCATATTAATCAGAACAGTGTGATACTAATGGATAGAGGATAACTTGGCCAATGTAACAGAAGAAAGTCTAGAGGCAGAGTTAGGAATATAGAGCTCTGTATAGGTAACACAGGTGATACTGCAGAACCAGTGCAGAAAGGAACACCTTCTCAATAAATGATGCTGGAACCACTGGCCACCCACGTACCTAACATTTGTATACGATATTTTATCATGTAGTTCCAAATATTTTCCAATGTCCATGATAGTTTCTCTTCAAGCCATGAAATACTTAGCAATGTGCTTTTGTTTCCAAGATAAGGTTTTGACGTTTTTGTTATCATTACCCTTTTGTTATTAATATTTGTGTATGGCCTGACTACAGGGTCCAATTTCATCGTTAGCCATGTGGGAAGCCAATGTTCTTATAACTCATGTTCCATTTCTTGTCAATACCCTAGAGAAGTCATTGCATAGGTCTCTAAGGGAACACGGTCCCTTTCAGATGAGGAACATGAGGAGTTTTGTTATGGGGTTGCTTGCACAAGCAGGAAGATGACACAGGATGCTTTCCCTGAGAGTAAAGGAGCTCATTATCTCTCCTTTCCCACACACAAATAACTTCTCCCTCTGTGTCACTCTTCTTGTCAATAACATCACCATCATCCCTGTTACCCGAGCTCGAGACTGCTTACCCGACTGTCCATCCTCATATTTATTTCTGCCTCCACTCTTTTCTTCCAGGTCAGTACATCCCATGGGCCAGAAGATGGCCTCCAATGTCCTCTAGCAAAGTGTGCCAAGAACTGCTTGCTTGCTAAATCCAAGGGACAATTTTTAGTCCTTAACTTCCTTGACCTCTCAGCTGCATCAAAAGAATCGACAATTCCCTTCCTGAAACATTATCTTCCCTTGGCTTCCAAGGCTCCTTTTTTTCTGGTTCTCACCTTACTTCTTTGGTCACATCCTTCACTCCCCTTCCCCCGCCCATTCCATAATTGCTCAGGTTCCATGGTTCTGGGCTGGGCCATCTTCCGTTTTGACTCTATGCACACTCTCTGCAGGTGATACATCTTATGGTAGCAATTACCATAGACGTGCTGAAGGCTTCAACACTTATCGAAGCCCAGATTATCTTGACTGATACCCAAATTTCTGTCACTTTACTGGTATCTATTCTTAAATATCTCCCAAGAGCTTCAAATTCACTTGAACTGACTTTACCATCTTTCCCTCTCAATACTCACCCCTCCGAACTGGTCCCTAACTCACTGAACCTTGCAATTGGTTACCTATGCCTGAGGGTCATCTCCCTCACCTCTGCATCCCAAAACCCAGTACATTTTATCTATCCCAAATTCCAGAAGATCATATCTCCTACGTGGCTTTCATATCAGGTATCTTCTTTCCAGTTCCTCTGCCCTATATCAGGCCACCATTTCCTCTCTCCTGACCATTACTTCCTTTTTCTTTTTTAGATGGAGTCTTGCTCTGTTGCCCAGGCTGGAGTGCAGTGGTGCCATCTCAGCTCACTGAAACCTCTGCCTCCCAGATTCAAGCGATTGCCCTGCCTCAGCCTCCTGAGTAGCTGGGACTACAGGCACATGTCACCCCACCTGGATAATTTTTTTGTATACTTAGTAGAGACAGGGTTTCACTGTGTTAGCCAGGATCGTCTCTATCTCCTGACCTCATGATCCGCCTGCCTCAGTCTCCCAAAGTGCTTGGGATTACAGGTGTGAGCCACCACATCTGGCCTTGATCATTACTTTCTAATTTGTTTTCTCTTTTCTTTTTTTGGAATTTCATCAATATCTTTTCCTTTTATTTTAGATTCAGGAGGTACGTGTGCCTGTTTGTTAACTGGGTATAATGTGCAACGCTGAGGTTTGGGGTACAAATGATCCTGTCATTCGGGTACTGACCATAGGACCCAACAGTTTCTCAACCCTTGCTCCTCCCTCCACCTCTAATAGTCCCCAGTGTCTATTGCTACCATCTTTACATCCATGAGTACCCAATGTTTAGCTCCCATTTACCAGAGAAAACATGCATTAATTTGCTTAGAATAATAGCCTGCAGCTGTATCCATGTTGCTGCAAAAAACGCCTTACCCTTTTTATGGCTGCATAGTATTCTATTGTGTGCATGTATAGATATAGATATAGATGATATAGATATAGATATATAGATATCATATTTCCTTTATCCAATCCATTGTTGATGGCCACCTACGTTGATTTCATGTCTTTGCTATTGTGACTAGTGCTGTGATGAACATGCAAGTGCATGTGTCTTTTGGTAGAATGATTTATTTTCTTACGGGCATATACCCAATAATGGGATTGCTGGGTTGAATTGCAGCTCTGTTTTAAACTCCTTGAGAAATCTATAAACTGCTTTCCACAGTCTCCAAACGGGAGTTTTGCTAAACCATAGCTCTGTCAATGCCTCCAGGGTGGAGGTTCAGCCTGCTCCCATCTCTCTCTCTCTCTAGCTTCCTTTCTGATCTCCTCCTGCACCGCTGGCCACACTGTGCTGATCACCCCCACTCACCACCCTTCCTCCTGCAAGGGGACTTCTTTAGGCCTTCCCTGATGGCCCTAGCCTATGGGCCTCCAAACATGTTGCCCAGAGAAACCTTAATGCGCGCTTCACCATCTGCTCCCATCTCAGCTTTCATATTACTATTTTCAAAAAGCTTTCCATGGTTACGATAAGCATTTCTCCTCGATGTTCTCATAGCACCTATCACAGCACAGTCACTCATGACACTCAAATTCCATGATCTATTTCTTTGTCTTCTCTACTGAACAGTAAGCTTCTAGTGGGTAAGGAACATCACTATAACTCACCATTCTATTTCAGATCTGCTGCAGTCCTTAGTGTCTAGTAGACAATAAATACGTGCTGTACAAATGAAGGCCTCCTACCCACGTCTGCCATACTGACTATACTTAAAGCATAAAGCACAACCTATCACCTTTCTTGAAAAGAAAACCAGTGATTTCCTCAATAAATGCTGAACAAAGTTCAGATGCTTCAGCCAGACATTCATGGTGTCCACAGTCTACGACAGCAACGTTTCTGGATATTGTTCACCACCACATGTTCTGTTCTCCAGCCAACCTGAATGGCTCATATTTCGTGGTCATGTGCACCACCGACTTGCCCCTCCCTGCCCTGGCTTGGGCTCTTTTCCAAAATCAGTACATTTTCTCCACGTATCTCAGTCCTACTTAGCTTCTCATTTAGAACCCCACAACCACGTCACCTCTTCCATGACACCTTCTCTGATCTCACCCTCTGGAAATTGATTCCCCTTCTGTTGGCCGTTCATGACATTTGGTCTGCGTGCTTTTTTATGGGCCTCATCACTCTGCAGACTCTCTATTTAGGTTTGCCTTTTCTCACTCGGGGGGCAAGCTCCTTGGGGCAGTTAATGCATCTTTTTGAAAATCTGTGTGTATTGGTTGAATCTGAGGTGGGAGGATTGCTTGAGCTCAGGAGTTTGAGGCCAGCCTGGGCAACACAGAGAGAGCCTAACTCTACAGAAAATGTTAAAAATTGGTCAGGTGTGGTGATGCATGCTTGTGGCCCTAGCTACTCAGGAGAATGAGATGGAAAGATTGCTTGAGCCTGGGAGGTTGAGGCTGAAGTGAGCCAAGAACAGGCCACTGCGCTCTGGCCTGGACAACAAAGTAAGATCCCGACTCAAAAAAAAAAAAAAAGAAAAAAACAAAGAATGGTATTCTAGCATCACAGTATGAAATTTACATCCTACTCTTGGCCAACGAAAGAAAATACAGATGCACTACGATTTTTGGAGAAGAGGTGGAATGGCTTGACCTAGCTAAACCAGAAGAATTTGTCCTGATGAAGGCATTCAATAGACAGAAAAGAGCATAGAAAATAAAAGTAGATACAAGCTGGCGAGCTCCTGAAATGCAGAGATTTGTTATACAGGGAATTCTTGTCTCTCATAGAACCTCCCTTCCCCAACTGTCCTGTCCCTCCTTTCTGAACTGCACTGAAATCCAAGACTCCTGGAGTTCCTTAGTAGCCTCACAGGAGCCCCTGATCCCCTCCCACATACTGAATCACACTTGAAGTATCCCCTCATGAAGAGATATTTGGGAGGCATTACTGACCACCCCAAATGCCTGCAGTCATAGCAACAATCCGCTATATGCTCCAGAGGCATGTAATGCAGGCCTCAACATTTACTCATTTTTTCATGCAGCAGTTACTGAACTTCACACCCAAGGGCTGAACTCTAACGATGCACAGTATTAGTTTCCCAGGTTTGCTGTACTACATTAGCATGAACTATGTGATTTAAAACAATAGAAACACATTTTCTCACAGTTCTGGAGGCCAGATGTCTAAAATCAAGGTGTTGGCAGAGCTGTGCTCCCTCTGAATGCCTACGGCTAGAATCTGTTCCATGCCTGTCCTCTAGCTCCTGGTGGTTGCTGGTAGTCCTTGGCCAGCCTTGGCTTGGGGATGTATCACACCAATCTCTGCCTCCATCTTCCCATGGGGCTCTCCTCTTGGTGTCTTCTCATGGCCTTTGTCAAGGGATGTCAGTCACTTTACCTAGGGCCAACCCTTATCCCATATGCCCTCTTCTTAACTAATGACACCTTCAAAGACCCTACTGTCAAATAAGGTCATACTCTGAGATGCTGCATGGACACAAATTTTCAATGCAGTTCAGAAGCGAGGGACAGGACAGTTGGGGAAGGCAGGTTCTATGAGAGATACAAGAATTCCCCGTATAACAAATCTCTGCATTTCAGGAGCTCGCCAGCTTGTATCTACTTTTATTTTCTGTGCTCTTTTCTGTCTATCGAATGCCTTCATCAGGACAAACTCTTCTGGTTTAGCTAGGTCAAGGCCCACTTCTTCTCCAAAAATCTCAGTTCATATGTATTTTCTTTTGTTGACCAAGAGTAGGCTATAAATTTCACACTATGATGCCAGAATACCATTCTCTCTCTCTCTTTCCTTCTTTCTTTCTTTCTTTGTAACACAGTGGCGTGATCATGGCTCACTACAGCCTCAACCTCCCGGGCTCAAGCAATGCTTCCATTTCACCCTCCTGAGTAGCCAGGACCACAGACACATATCACCATGCCCGACCAACGTTTACAATTTTTTGTAGAGTCAGGGTCTCTCTGTGTTGCCCAAACACCTATGCTCAAGCAATCCTCCCAACTCAGACTCCCAATGGGTTGGGATTACAGGCATGAGCCACTGTGCCTGGCCTAGAACACCATTCTTGATGACCCATTTTTTTCAAATACTATCTTAAAGACTGGATTTTTCATACTTTCCTAGTTCTTATAGAGGATGAGTTTGTTCTCTATGAACTTTAAAGTCTGATGATGCAGGTCATACTCAGCTTCCTGGTCTGGGCCCTGAGTGGATCTCACTTCATGTCCATTATCCTTTCATTAGCCATGTGGGGGTCAGTGGAAGAGAGCCACAGGTTGGAGTCAGACACTCAGTCAGCCTTTGGGAAGCCTCTTCCTTCTGTCAGCGTGGATGTCCTCTGAGATGCAAAGTCATGTTACAATCTATCTGAGAAAAGTCAGTCTAAAGCCAGGACCAGCTATATAATTTGCAAGGTCCAGTACAAAATGAAAATGAGGGGCCCCTTGTTCAAAAATGATTCAAATTTCAAGGCAGTGCCTGCAGAGCATTAAAGCAGAATTGGGGCCCTTCTGGGCACAGGGCTCAGTGCCACTGCACAGCTTGCCTGCCCACGAAGCTGGTCCCGTCTGGAGTTGAAAACCAGACGTTGCATTTCACAAGCAAACACTAACAGCATTTGGATTGTAAACTGCTTTGGATTTTCTCCACGACTGCTTCCCTCCATTAGGAGAGATCATCAAAAATGATGGCAGCTGATTGAGAACTATATAAATGGTTTACACAATGAATAATAAATTCCAGATTAAAATGTCATTAAAAAAAAAAAAAAAAAAAAACCTTTAACAGCCCACTGGTGAATACACTTGTACCGGTACAATGAGACTCACTTTCAGGACAGAAAAAGACGAGGCCTCTTTTTGGAGAATGGAATTCTTACTCTGTGGATTCTTAGGCCGGTTGCTGTTGATTGGAAAGATGGTTTACTCTGTTTTATGCTTGTAGTTTGCTGCAGATGTCAGCCTAATAGCTACTGATGATGATGATGGCTCTTCCCTCTGCATTTTCCCCACCCCACACTTTTGGGGTGAGTCTGGGAGGGCTGGGGTTGCTGGACTTCAGTCAATAGGAAGATACAGAGCATCTTACTTGTACATGGCAACATGCCAACATTTTGTAAAAGAATTCTGAGATCTTCTTTGTATCAGAATGTAGGATGCCTTGCAGGTCCACACAAACTATAAGCAACCTCCAAATCTGGATAAGGTTGTATTAACAAGATCAGACTAAAGGCCAGAGAGAAGACTCCAGAATGGGCTGTTTCTCAAGAAGCAGCATCCTCTCTGGGAGGAAATCATGAGAAACTTCCCAAGAGATGGTACCTGGGACATCACCAAGAAATATGAAGGCATCGGACTTTTTCTTCCCTGTTCTGTTGCTCCTCACCCCATATCTCCTTGGCTGCTGTATCTTTGAGCTCCGTGAACAGACCTTGGTTTCTCTTCTAACGGCATCATGGATCTTCGAAATCTACATCATCAGGCTTGTCTTTGCCAACACAGGCTTAGCCTACCACTCACACCCAACCCCCTCCAGAAGAGTAGGCACATAACGAAAATCTGGTTTGTCATGGAGCACCACTGCCCTGAACATAAGGATTGGAACCCAGTCGAACTTCAGAAGCTATTCTTTACATCTAGCATAATGCCCTGCCCAAAGTAGGTAGTCAGTAAATTTTTTTTTTTTTAGATGGAGTCTTGTTCTGTCGCCAGGCTGGAGTGCAGTGGCGCGATCTCGGCTCACTGCAACCTCTGCCTTTCATGTTCAAGTGATTCTCCTGCCTCAGCCTCCCGAGTAGCTGGGATTACAAGGACGCACCACCACGCCCAGCTAATTTTTGTATTTTTAGTAGAGGCAGGGTTTCACCACGTTGGCCAGGATGGTCTCGATCTCTTGGATGGTCAATAAATATTTGAGGAAAACTTCAGCACCATGAGTGATAGCTTTTTTTGTTTTTACAAAAAAAAATTGTTGAGTGTTTTATTAGCAAATATATTTCCAGTCTGGCTTTTAAGTGTGAGAGAACTCAACACATCTCTTGATAGTGAAGCACAGACTGCCTTGGGATGTTTAAAAATTCTTTTACTGTTATTTAACAATTGCGTGGTGCTCTATTTTAACTCATCATGGGGTTATTTTTACTTTCCTTTGTCTTCAATTAAAATAAAACTCATTGAGGGAAAAAAATATGATTTTGTACATTCTCCATAGTAATCCAGCAGAATAGGCATTTAACAGTTCTTTTGTTTTTTGTTTTGTTTTGTTCTGTTTGAGACGGAGTCTCGCTCCATCACCCAGGCTGGAGAGCAATGGCATGATCTTGGTTCACTGCAACCTTCATCTCCTGGGTTCAAGCAATCCTCCTGCCTCAGCCTCCCGAGTAGCTGGGACCACAGGCACGCACCACCATGCCCAGCTAATTTTTTGTATTTTTAGTAGAGGCAAGGTTTCACCGTGTTAGCCAGGATGGTCTTGATCTCCTGACCTCGTGATCCACCTGCCTTGGCCTCCCAAAGTGCTGGCATTATAGGTATGAGCCACTGCACCCGGCCCAGACAGTTCTTTTGATTTCTGGTTCTGTAGCCCACTACTGTTCTTCCTTTAATTTTGTCACTTTCTCCACCTCTACCTAATCAGATATTCCCTGACTTCTAGAGCTTTTGATGTGCCCTTTAATATTTTAAAAGGTGAAGCCATCTAGAAAATAATGTTAAGTGAACGGAAAGCACATTACTGAAATAAATGCTTAGAATAACATTTAAGGACACCGAATAAAGGAAACACTGGAAAAGCCATCTGAGTGCAGCAAAAGTACAACATGGTCAGGAACAAAACATACCGACTTTGGGAGAGAGGGATGGGAGTAGGGTTGGCGGCTGCGACATTTTTCTTCCTAATTAAGAAAACGAGGCCAGATGCGATGGCATATGCCTGTAGTCCCAACTACTTGGGAGGCTGAGGCAGGAGGATTGCTTGAGCCTGGGAGGCTGAGACTTCAGTGAGCTATGATGGTGCCATTGCACTCCAGCCTAAGCAACAGCATGAGACCCCGTCTCAAAACAAAACAGAAAAAGAAAAGATGAAAAGAAAAAACATGTTCTGAAGCAGCTGTGACAACAGGTTAAACATTTTAAAATCTGGGTGGTGGGTTCTGTTATGTAAAATATTCTAAGATGATGTTTTAATTGTTCAATTTGGGGAGGCCGTGAAAAATTTGGTCCCAGACATGCCACTGTATGGCATGCAGTGCTGAGACCATTGGACACTGCAGAACGAGCAGCTTCCGTTTCACGATGGAACATGAGGCAGGTGGAAGGAAGCAAACGTCTCTCTATTACGAGACCGTCTTTGGTCTCATGAGGCAATTCCTTGAAAGGGCAGGAAAGAAAACTAAGGCCTCGATCCTACCTCAATCGTCCATATATACACCACACCCCCAAAAAGCACTTTCAAGAAGAAGCGTGCATTTATTTAAATCTTCCATGTAAAACCTCTATGAATTCCTCATTCTGACCACTTCCACTCAGTTTCTTTCACTCTTCATGGAAAAATAACTTAAAAACATTACTATTTGACAGCTTTAAGACATCTTGCAAGTCAATAAGAAAAAGAGATGAATATGTCAGTAAAAAATGGGCATAGGACAGGAATTGATAACTCTCAGATGTAATACAACTGGTTAACAAGCATATAACAAAATCAAACTTAATTAAGACATTGAGACGTTCTGTGAACGATTAGATGGGCAAAGATTAAAAATACGAGAATACTGAAAGTTGCTGAGATGTGCTAGAGAGTAGTAAGAATATAAGTGGATGAAAACTTTCTAAGAACCTGAAAACTTTCTAAGAACCTCCAGAAATGCCTCCTAAAAACAATGTAACATTATTTATTATAATAAATGAACGCACAAAAGTAAGTTACATGGCCAACACTCAGAGAATTAATACATTAAATATTATATCATTATGAAATGGAATATTTTGGCCATCAATATACTCATTAAAAATGCTCAGGAAAAAAAAAATGCTATACTGTTTTTTTTTTTTTGAGATGGCTCTGTCACCCTGGCTGGAATGCAGTAGCATGATCTCGGCTCACTGCAACCTCTGCTTCTCAGGTTCAAGTGATTCTCCTGCCTTAGCCTCCCAAGTAGCTGGGATTACAGGCACGCACCAACACACCCAGCTAATTTTTGTTTCCAGTAGAGATGGGGTTTCGCCATGTTGGCCCGGCTGGTCTTGAACTCCTGACCTCAGGTGGTTTGCCCACCTCAGCCTCCAGCAGTGCTAGGATTACAAGCATGCTCAGCCATGCTATATTATTAATTAGTAGACTACAAACCAAATGTAGTATAATCTCAGCACTGTTTATATATTCATTATATAAACAGAAAATAAAACTAAATGTGCTGGAATCGTACCTCTAGTGGCTCTGCGTAGAGGGATTATGGATTTAAATATTTTTTTTCCCATTTCCCCCCCTAGTTTTCTATATTGGGTTACATTTTCTAATTCAGTAATTACAAAATAAACACTATTTTTAAAACAGAAAGAGAAGTCGCTATTGCCCCAAATAATCTACCCGGGGAATTTCAATCTAATCCACTGCAAACATAGGTCAGCTAGTCAGATACGTCTTAGCTTAGCAAGTTGCCTTGTTCAAATCTCCCATGTTCAGGAGTTGCTGGGTGTTCTCTGCCCCATGCTACGCAGTATAGGGAGAATGTTTGACTCCAGGCTTCCTGTAAGATACCAGTGTTGGTCACCATGTCTAGACAATTTTTTGTTTTTGGTTTTCTTTAGAGTCTCGTTCTGTCACCTAGGCCGGAGTGCAGTGGCACCATCTCAGCTCACTGCAACCTCCACCTCCCAAGTTAAAGTGATTATCCTGCCTCAGCCTGCCGAGTAGCTGGGACTACAGGCTCATGCCACCATGCCCAGCTAATTTTTGTATTTTTAGCAGAGACGGGGTTTCACTATATTGGTCAGGCTGGTCTTGATCTCCTGACCTCATGATCTGCGCACCTCAGCCTCCCAAAGTGCTGGGATTACAGGCGTGAGCCACCGTGCCCAGCCTCTAGACAGTTTTTAAAATCTCTGCTGGGGTAGACTGAGGCAGAAGGAAGTCCATTGTCTTCACCTTTGTGTTTTCTGTTCTTTAAAAAATCTTCTTAATATACTGAATGTGCTCAGCTGAATTCACCCTTCTTGTGGACTGCCGAGCTGAAAGGAACTGCTGTACGCCACATTTGATTGCCTAACAAGACCACATTCTGCTTTAAAGGTTGCTTGGGTTCTGCTGTAACTTAAAAAGGAAGGCCTGAGTGTTTCACCCTAAGAAACATCTACCGGTGGCGGATGTGGTCATTTGAACACTTGCAAGACACGCTTAAAATGGAAACCATTTCAAAACAGTCACAGCAGCAAGAGAGCCCAAAAGAAGCTCACTAAAAAACCTCATCATGGAAGGAGCAAGAAATTAAACACAATAAGCATTTTCCCTTTTAGCATAAAAGTACGCAAGAGAAAACATGATCTCTGGGACCCGAGGTATGCCTGAAACACATTTTATGCTGAAATCAGATCCTAACGTCAAATCAGCTAGATCTTCCACATTTCTACCACATCCCCACTGCTAACCTTAGCCCCAAATTAATTCAGGATTCCAAGCATAGCTGGCATGCTTGGGTTTGTCTGGGTAAGTTAAATGGTCAAAAAGTATTAGCCAAATTCCTACATACAGAGTCCTGTACCTGGTATGCCAAACACGAAGGAAAACACAAGTGGAGATCTGCTTACAAAGTCAATAATCTCACGTAGGGGGAGAGTCTGGGGTAGGCTATGCCGGAAGGCTGGTCTAAGGTGCAGAATTGAGAGGCTGGAGAGAATAATGTCTGGAACAGCAAACATTCCCTCAAAGGACCAGACAGTAACACTTGGCGCTTTCAGGGTCTAGGCCAAGAGGTAAAGTGAAAGCTATCATATAGGTACTTATAAAAACCATTTAAAGAGGCTGGGCACGGTAGTTCACGCCAGTAATCCCAGCACTTCGGGAGGCTGAGGCAGATCATGATGTCAGGGGTTCGATACCAGCCTGATCAACATGGTGAAACCCCATCTCTACTAAAAATACAAAAATTAGCCAGGCACGGTGGCAGGTGCCTGTAGTCCCAGCTACTCAGGAGGCTGAGGCAGGAGAATTGTTTTAACCTGGGAGGCAGAGGTTGTAGTGGCCCAGTATTGCACCACTGCACTCCAGCCTGGGCAATAAAGCAAAACTGTCTCAAAAAACAAACAAACAAACCAGAAAACCATTTAAAATGTAACCATTTAAAAATATAAAAAGCATTATTTCTTCACAAGGCCATTAAAAAATCCATGCTGGTATTGGTCCTAGGGCCTCAGTGTATGGACCCCTGGCTAAGTGTCACTTTAATGTAAATGAGCTTTTATTTTCATTTTAAGTTCTGGGGTACGTGTGCAGGATGTGCAGGTCTGTTATATAGGTAAATGTGTGGCAGGGTGGCTGCTTGCTGCACCCATCAACCCACTGCCTAGGTATTATGCCCAGTATGCATTAGCTATTCCTTTTTTTGAGAGAGTCTCACTCTGTTGCTCAGGTGTGATCTCAGCTCACTGCAAGCAATTCTCTTGCAATAAGAATTCTCTTGCAGTGAGAATCCCAGGTTCAAGCAATTCTCTTGCCTCAGCCTCCCAAGCAGCTGGGACTACAGGCGCACGCTGCCACGCGCAGCTAATTTTTTGTATATTTTTAGGTAGAGATGGGGTTTCACCATGTTGCCCAGGCTGGTTGTGGACTCCTGAGCTCAGGCAATCTGCCCACCTCGGCCCCGCAAAGTGCTGGGATTACAGGCGTGAACCCCCACGCCTGGTGCATTAGCTATTTCTTAGCACACTCCCGCACTTCCCGCCCTCCCCTGACAGGCCCCAGTGTATGCTGTTTCCTCACGTGTCCATGTGTTCTCACTGGTCAGCTCCCACTCATAAGTGAGAACATGCGGTGTTTGGTTTTCTGTTCCTGCATTAGTTTGCTGAGGATAATGGCTTCCAGTTCCATCCATGTCCCTGCAAAGGACACGATCTCATTCGTGTTTTGTTTTGGTTTTGTTTTTTTGAGACAGAGTTTCGTTCTTGTTGCCCAGGCTCGAATGCAATCGGTCTTGGCTCACTGCAACTTCCGCCTCCCAGGAACAAGAGATTCTCCTGCCTCAATCACCAGAGTAGCTGGAATTACAGGTGCCTGCCACCACGCCTGACTCATTTGTGTATTTTTAGTAGAGATGGAGTTTTACCATGTTGGCCAGGCTGGTCTCGAACTCCTGACCTCATGATCCACCTGGCCTCCCAAACTGCTGGGATTACAGGTGTGAGCCACTGTGCCCGGCTGATCACATTCCTTTTTGTGGCTGCATAGTATTCCATGGTGTATATGTACTACATTTTCTTTATCGAGTCTGCCATCACTAGATATATACACAAAGGAATACATATCATTCTATTATAAAGATACCTTACATGCATATGTGCATTGTAGCACTATTCACAATAGCAAAGACATAGAATCAACGCAACCACCCATCAATGAGTTTTTCTTCTATAAAATGAGGAAAATACCCTAATTATCCAACATGATTGTTTTGAAGATCCAACGAGGAAGCAAATGTGAAAAAACCATGATCGATGTACAATTTCTCTACCAACACAAGGCATAATTTTGAACACTATTACACACACAGACAAGTTTCATCATAAAAAACCTGACATGGGTCCTCTCAACTGATGGGTCACATGGTCACAAAAGATTAAAATATATGCGGAATACTCTCACATAAAGAATAGGAGATGATCCCATGTGGTGGCTTGCACCTATAATCCCAACATTTTGGGAGGCTGAGGTGGGCAGACGGATCAATCCCTTGAGCCCAGGAGTTCGAGACCAGCCTAGGCAACATGGCAAAACCGTGTCATTACAAAAAGTACAACAAATTTAGCCAGGCGTGGTGGTACGTGCCTGTAGTCCCAGCTACTCAGGGAGCTGAGAGGTGAGAGGTTGCCTGAGCCTCAGAGATTGAGGCTGCAGTGGATTGCGATCGTGCCGTTGCACTTCAGCCTGTGCGACAGAAGAAGACGGTCGCAGAAAAAGAATAGGAGACGGGTGTATTTCATAAAAATGACCTGGGAAATAACACTGCAATCCCCATCTAGACTGAGGATTAGAGATGGGCAAAAAGTGTGGAAATTGGCTTTAAACCCCAGTGCATTTCTTTATCCACAAACTCCACACTTCCCTCTCATTTCCCTGTGTGCTTTCTTGAAGCTGGTCCCATATTCTGACCATAAATCCAAAAGATAAGTGCTCAAAGCTTCCCACCATGGCAATACAATGTACATAGGAAATCTAACTCACGCTTGGCTTAATATAACTTGTACACAGCAGGCACTAACAACATGCATGTTGGAAGATAATTCAGCTGACTCTGCTTTGAAGGGACCGATTACAAATACAGACCAGGTGAAATGACTTATTTGCCCAGTTTCAGAGAAAAGTCCAAAACAATAACAATGTTTTTTTATGTTGATGAAATTGAAAAAATTTCTCTAGAGCTCAATATTTAGTAATGCTTTCATTCAAAAGCAAACAACAACCAATTTTTTCAGAAGTGCGTTGTCATGGCTTTTCCTCTATTTGATGTGATGTGATATTAACTAATGACTAAATCTATGGCAATTACCTGCCAATAGATTCAGGCTCTATCTTCAAAAGGATACTAAATGTTTGTCAACCTTTGTCCATAAGCAGAGCTCTTACTTATCGGCTTCTGGATCCAGATTTAATAAGTATTAAAAGGTATTTTACAAAAAAAAAAAAGCAAAATACAAAAACCTTTAAAACAAAATAGAGAGTCTGGCCATGAAAACTGCCCAATGAACAAACATACAACTGAATTATTTGCATTTCTAATTACTCTTTCTTAGCCCTTAGGTTCTACAGTCCACCTATTTCTCCTTACTATTTGTGGGTGCTCAGGCTCTGTGCATTGCAACAGTAGCAACTGGCTTTCAATTACTCATAAACTTTGTAACAATCTGTTTTCCCCTCTAAATTGGCAGGAAACCCCTTGCTTTTCCCAGTCTCAATATGCACAAGTTACAACTCTCTCCCTGGTAGAAAAGCAGACGTGTGGATTCACTCTGGTAAAATCTCTGACTTAACGCCATTTCAGAAGTGAGAAGGCAATGCAAATACATTTGATTTGCTCATCGTCATCATCTCTCCATCATTTGATTTCTGCATTATACAGCCAATTTATTCATCATAACCACCTACAGAATGTGCATGTATCACTCACACCGTGTTTGCTCCCTGCTCCTAGAAAATAAATGATCGAGACAAATTTGAATATTTGACACTTCTTCCATTTCAAAAAAATAAAAGGATCAATTTAAAGCCCTTCATTACCGTCCCTAAGAAGAGCAGACGGGAAATTAAAGGGCTGTCAACAAGGAAAGGAGTTTTCCTTTAGAATACTTTGATTTCAACAGGATATCAGCAGACACAATTACAAGCACTCACATTCTTACTTTTAAATTAAAACTTTAAAGGATTCAGATTGTGGATTTTACCCTCAGCCACTGGAGGCCGACTTAGCAGGAAAATCATAGGTGACTTGATGGATGGATGGAAAGGAGAGGGAGGAAGGGAGGGGCAATTGGTTGAAGGCATATGTATATTCACCTGAGAAAACTACCAGGTAAGAACAGCTACCTCCAAAAATTCAAACCCAATCAAGTCAAATCCTGATTTCATTCTAGCCCATGGCATAGAAAGAAGAGACACTATTCTCAAATTGCCTAAGCTGTAAAAATTCCAGAGTTGTTACTCCAACTGGTCAATCTGAAATGTGTAAACATGTATTTAAATTTTGTAAATACATATTTAGACCAGGTGTGTGGGTGTGTGGGTGTGTGGGTGGTGGGGACAGCCAGGCAATATGGTTCCTGGCTGTTATTGATTCTGTGTCGTGGAGTTGAGATTTCAAACGGGCAACGTCCCTCGTTCCTCTTCACCTCAGCCAGACCCGAAAATATTTTGTCCCACTGCATAAGAGAAAACAGAAAGCAGGATTTTAATTTTTCTTAGGGAGCCCTGCACTCTGAATTTTTCAAGAGCCAAAGTATGCACTTCCAAAAGCATTTACTTGAGAGGAAAAAAAAATAGCGATTCAGGGATTAATGGGAAATGGAGAGGGGCCGGCCCTGATGGATTTATTTTCACTCCAGAATGAAAATCCGATGCAATCACTTACAAAAGGAGATGGTTTCACACCTCCATCGTTGTATTTTCTTTCTGAATGCTGCGTGCCCCTTTCCTTCACACACGTATGAATGTCGGGTACAGGGTGGCATGTTTGTCCCCAAGCCATCACTATACAGAAACATTGTGCATTTTCCTCCTCTGCTTCGTACATTTCTTGCTCTGAAAACGCTTTGCTTTCCTGGGGATAAAAGCACTCCAAGGCACCTTTTTGTTATTGTTTACCCACAGGAAAAACAAACAGTCTGTTAACTGAAACACTACATTAAAGGATAAACTTCTTAGCACTGAACTTACAAAATTATCTTTCCCATTTCTCGAATGTTCTGAATTTATAGTGTGATTAAATTAAACAATACTTTGTTAAAGGAACAGGATGATAAATAGAACCTCCCAATAAAAATGATCAGGCTGGGACAGACAGGGCTGGTTAAATATCTTGGCAAGGAACAAGTATGTTTATTTTCTTAACACCAGTTTAGGATTCTGTTTATTTGGTGACAAATATTTTGGTTTAGATACACAGATTCTGAATTCAAAGGATTGTCAAAAGCCAGGGGCTTGGGAAGCCGAGCGACTGTATTTCAGGGCTTAGGACGGCACTGCAGCCTCTGACAACAGGAAGACTCTGAGACAACCTTTCTCTTGCACCTACCTGATGGAGGCTTTGTCAGCTGCTGCTGGAACCTCAACTGGGGCAGAAACAGCTGAAACATCAACTCAAGCTGTCACCCCCGTGATAGGTCTCATAAATCCAGATTAAACCTTTCTGTTTGTTTGCCGATCTTACTTTGTTTTTGAAAAGCAGGAGGAAGAAGGAGGGTTAGAAAAGCAGGGTTTTTCTGTTTTTGTTTTTGATGACTGCCCACAAATTCCCCGGGTTCTTCTCAGATGGGCAGGACAATCATTTATTCACTCAACAAACCTTTCCTCAAGGCATGGGGACCGTGGATGGGCAAGACATGGATGTGGAGAGAAGAGGGTCACTGACTCCTGGGGGCTTTTAGTTTCCCCTAAAACAGACGTGAATAAAAATGCTTTTGTCTCAAGCAATGTAGATGGTTTGGGGGAGAAACAGGTATTTCTCATGAAACCACACGTGTTAGAACACAATCCTCATTAATAATCCTTTCTATTTGATTTTATTCATGATTTCCATAGAAAATATAAATTTGCCTGAAAAATATTACATATAATAATTTTGAAATTGAATAAAATTGAACAAGATGAAACTCAACTTCTGAAACATAAGGCGATAGTGTAGCAACCACACACTCTTCTGTGATTGAAAAGAAAACACCTCCTAAAATTATGCAGTGAAGGTCTGATTAGGAGTTTCTGGCAATTGTGTGCAAACAAAGTCAGGATTCTCAATTATACTTCATTTACACTGCCATTCTAATATTGTAAATTGTTTAATCTTTTTTTTTGTTCTTTAACATTGAAAGCCAATTTAATAATTTATTCTTATTTCTGCACCCTCTACAACTCACTTTTATTATTTTGAAAAGGGAAAAACATGATCCTACAAATATAAATGGATTTCTCTCTAAATATTTTAAATCTCCCAGAAAATAACCATTTACACGCAAGCCCCCGCCACCCCACCCCACACACACACACTCAACTTCTCACAAGGTATGACAGGCTATCTTTTTAAACCATCTTTGGGCTATATTACTGTAAAATAATTCTGTTAATAATGCTGAAAGACAGCAATTATACGTAACATGCTTTCTTCATTTATAAACCACGTTGGATTTAGGTTTGTAAATATTTGAGGCAAATAACTCATCACAAACTGAGCATGGTGGAGAATTTTGGGAAACTAAAGGCAATTAAAAACTGCACATGCATAAAAAAGTTATTTGAGGAGAAATTCCTACCTGGGCTTTTGACACTTGCAATGATTTTTTTTTTTTTTTAAAGGGCAATGTGGTGTTTTAAAATTTTAATTTAGTTAAAGAAAACTCAACCCCAAAAAGCTGTTCTATTGCATTGAAACCTCACGAGGCAAGCTTCAGTCCTGAGCAAACAATAGCAGCTGCATTTATAAACCCTTGAAAAAAGGGTTTATAATGCAAACGCTGCCGTGACCTTAACTCCAGAGGTGCAAACACGCCGCTGTAATAGGAAAATTATGCATTAAAACAGAATGGGGTGCCCAGAATGTTTTAAGATTTCTATTTGATCATGTTTTGTAGCTTTTCCAGTTTCAAATAATAAATAAACTTATGCAGTTGAATGAGAAGGAACGCTTCTGTTTCCTCAAAACACTTAAAATGGGTGAAATGTATGGTATGTAAATTATATTACAATAAAGCTGTTTAAAAGCAAAACAAAATGAGGCATATTTCCACTGTAAACAGGAATTGGAGAGTATGAGGACCATCCTATCAGCAATCAGAAAACAATGACTGCTTGGTGATGAGGGATTTTCAAACTCTAAGAAAACTCATAAAATAACACCAATATTTGCCAATGTTACATGAAATTAGCTGCATTCTGCACGCAGAGAAACACCCACTCCAAACATGGCAAAATAATTTGCTTTTGATAGCTTTTGATGCAATTGAAAAAAATGATTTTGATGAAATAAAAAAAAAAGAAGTATGGATTTAGGATAGTAAGGAGAAGATGAGGGGATATTTCAATGAAACTCCATATACTTTATTATTCATTCTCAGAGAAAAAAATTATGAGAGGAGAAAATTCTCTAAGAGGAAAGACTAATAAGACAACAAGCAGGAGGATTTCCTTCTATCAGAATTTGGGAAATGATGAGCGAGAAAGCAAGTTTGCATTTATATGGTGAAAATTAAAATTTAGATTTTAGAAGATAAATACTGGTTATCTGTTATACGGAAAAACAAATCCAGACTTCCCTTATTTCCTATGGATCAAAACAATTTCACCTGGACCCGCCACAGCTGCATCCCCTTTGGGTAAACTGAGGCTTGTGTGGACCATAAATAATGCCATTTCCTAAGCTCTGATCCACCCAGGGCTCCCACTCAGGGTTTCTCCTTACTCTCCGTAATAAAAATAAACATCTGGATAAAATAATAAAGAAAAAAATATTGGCTCCTTATTTATTTTCATTTACACAAGGGAAGTAAACTTATTTTTAGCTTTGCTTTTTTTTTTGGAGGTGAGGCAGAAGTCTCAGATTCACACTGAATAGCGCACTTACTAGGAAAACAGGTGAATGTTTCCAGAAGCAGGAGGGTTGTGATTTGCTCTTTTTGGAACAAAGGTGATTTTTTTTTTTTACTTTTTTTTATTGCATTTTAGGTTTTGGGGTACATGTGAAGAACATGCAAGATTGTTGCATAGGTACACACGTGGCAGTGTGATTTGCTGCCTTCTTCCCCATCACCTATATCTGGCATTTCTCCCCATGCTCTCTCTCCTCAACTCCCCACTCCCCCCAACTCCCCACTCCCTGAGGTTACATGAGAGTGAAGTTGGAAGAAATTGTCCCAGCACAGGCATGGTGAGATCTTGATCCTCCCTAAAAATATCCTCACAGGGTCCTAAATGGAGTGTTATGGCTACTTTGAAATATTTCTGGAGGGCCCATTTTATGGAGATTGTGTGCCCTGTTTCAATGGGCATGGCGTTCAGGATTGGTGCCTGCATCTGTGCATTTCACAAGTAGTACTGTGTAAATAACCCTAGGCCCATTAATCTGGCAGAAACAACCAAGAACCAAGTTCCTGCTGCTGCAGCAGGGGGAGAGCGTGGTCACAGCGCCACCAATGTCCTAACAACACCAGCCTCTGGCATCTGAACCTTAACCTCTTTGACATCCTCAGCACACTGCTTGCTGTTTTCTATTAGAACTTTTCTTTAGATCCAAAGATCAAGCAATACAATGAATCCGGGCCTTCTGCTACCTCCATCTTCTGTCATCTGAAATGAGGCACTAAACGTTAAGGTTTAGGTAATATCCTTGGTAATATCTATGTCTGGAAAGAAAAGGATGAAGCATTCTTCCTGACAAAAGAAGGAAAAAGAATAGGTGGGAACAGAGGGAACCTGACCAGCTACATTTCACACACAAACGTAAGTGAGGTATACGGGGCAGAAGTGAGGTTGGTGATGAAAGCCTTGGTCTGGTCAGGAACATCTCTGACTGGTCATCCAGCAATTTAAAAATAAAATTCAGGAGTTTGAACATAATATGGAAACAGCTCAGATTTGGAACACAATTTTCCCAGGAGTGGACAGACTTCCAGCACTGAAACAGAGCCTCTTATTTTGAACATATCATTTCTTTCTCTTGTTGATTTTTTGAAAGATGTAAATACCATTTGGTTCCCTTTTTTTCTCCTTTTTTGTTTTTATCTCGAGTAAAAGCTTAAAATGAAAAATGAAAAGATTCTACGGGCACTATATATCCAAGAGAAAAGCTAACACTGAAGGGAATACATGTCTCCACTTTTATTGCTTTCTCTCAGGGCTGAAATCAGGGAGGATCTGAAAGGATCTTATTTCCCAGCTCTTTTTGCTGGAATCTGGAAATTTTGACTGCTCTACAGGAGAAAAGACTGGGTAACCGTGTCTCACCTTTATGAATAGAAAGTGTGTCGGCTGTGTTTTCATGATGAAAACTGATCTAAGTAAGATAACTTTTTCCTTCCTTTTTTTTTTTTTTTTTTTTGAGACAGGGTGTCCTCTGTCACCTAGGCTGAAGTACAATGGCATGATCATAGCTCACTGCAGCCTCCACCTCCAGGGCTCAAATGATCCTCCCCTCTCAGCCTCCCAATAGGCACACGCTGTGACACCCAGCTAATTTTTGTATTTTTGGCAGAGACAAAGTTTTGCCATGTTTCCCAGGCTGATCTCGAACTCCTGGGCTCAAGCAATCCACCCACCTCAGTCTCCCAAAGTGCTGGCATTACAGGTGTGAGCCACCATGCCCAGCCACTTTTTTCTTTCAGTCTAAAACATGATCCTCTCTTTGAACAAACACCACTAAACAGCACGTTCAAAGGAGCAAAGCTATTTTTAAAAAAGAAATGCTTGACACAATGAGGTGCCCAGGGCAGGAGTTTAGCCTAGGGGAAAGGAGGAGGGAGGGGAAAGGACAGGCGAATGAAAGGTGTATGTCCCAAGACAACTGCTGAGGGGAGACCAGAATTAGAATAGCCAGAGATGACGGATGTGACAGGGCTTGGTCAGGGGTAAGAGAGGGGATTCCAGCTCTCAGGAAGTAAAGCAAGCACAGGGCTGTGGCAGAATCCTGTTAAAAAAGAAACATTTTTGAAACCAAAATATAAACCAGTCCTTTGCAACACTGGAATCTTTCTCAAAGGGCCTGGTAACAGGTGAGGGTACTTGCCTTCAAATCTATAAACTAGCAAAGTCCTTTTATAAGTGACTCAGGATCCAGTGTCGATGTGCACTAAAATCACTCTGTTTACAATTATGTGTCAATTACAGGGGTCCTCAAAATCCCAAATTGAAGAGAGTTCAGAAGATATAACTAAAACACAGTGTTAAAATTCTAAACACTCAATGGATGATTCACAGCAACTCACAACTAAATCCAGGATCTCTGCTGTATTTGCAGAGACATAATTTTATGCTGCTCGGGCTGAGCACAAGAAGTACAGCGATACAGGGATGGAACAGGGACTGACACGTGCAGAAACACCTTGGAAGCATGTAGATACAAATAAAAGACACAGCAGAACAAATTGTAACCGTTCACTCCGGCTACGGTTTTATAATTTCAATGCCCGCATGTTCCCTTCAATGATGCCTTTCTTAAACTAGCCATATGGAAAATCAGAAGTTTCAAGTGGATTGAAGGAAGAGATTTGTGTGGTTTCATACCAGGATGGTTCAGGGCAGACATAAAAGCGACATGAAATTTTAAATGCAATTATTTTAGATTAGAATATTTGGCTTGAAAGATCCAGAGGGTATTGTTTTTGATAAGACGGCCCCACTTGACAAGGGCTGTCACCACTCCGGGGCTCTCTGTTGTCAACTAGAGATGAAAGGCCATCAGAAAGAATTAACTTCAGCTTTTAAACAGTTTGAAAATGTCAGAGAGGTCAGAGAGGATCTATTTCTTTATATGGCATATTTACCTGATGAGCTTTTGGGTAACAATGTGCTTTTACTTTCCATTCAAGTTAGTCTAAAAATCACGGTAATTGATCACAGGTTAATGACAGCTGACAAGGAAACACTGTGATTGGCTGAAGTCTGTGTCAATCACAGCTGTTTCAGGTCTAAGTGAAACATACTAGATCTAACAGCAGTAATTGGCAACTATGGAGAAAAAAAAAAAACAAACACCAACCTTGCCAGGTCTCCTTTTGCGTTTTCCATAGCCATTTATTTGGTTTCCAGTTACAGGGAAGCCAATTTTAAAAGCTTTTGTAACTCACACCTCACTAGTGGACCTATTGTTCCTATGTTCTCGTGGGGAAGCTCGGTGGCCAGTGCAAAATTCAATATGTGTGTGTGTGTGTGTTTACATATATGCACATGTATAAAATGCATGTCAACACTAAATGTAAATACTGGTTTACTTAACAAGAAAGAGAAAGAAAGAGAGAAAGAGAGAAAGGGAAGGGAAGGGAAGGGAAGGGAAGGGAAGGGAAGGGAAGGGAAGGAAGGAAGGAGGGAGGGAGGGAGGGAGGGAGGAAGGAAGGAAGGAAGGAAGGAAAAAAGGAAGGAAGGAAGGAAGGAAGGAAGGAAGGAAGGGAGGGAGGGAGGGAGGGAGGGAGGGAGAGAGGGAAAAAGAATCTTGAATGTTGTTTACGATCCCCTTAGCAAATTCTTTTGAAAAACACGTCCGATTTCATATTATGAGGAAGCTTAGTTTCATTTTAAACAACATGAGGCCTGAAGGTGATTTCACATTTCTAACGTACATTCCTCCGTCTAAATAGGAAAGCGATAAGTTAAAGCAAGTTCAAGTGCTATTGTAGCAAGCTAATTCCCTTCCTCCACATGCGATTCAGAGAGAAAGGTCAAGTCCGCTGTCACTTCTCTCTAACGGATGCTCAGGGTCTGTGTGCACTGAGCATGATATATCTAAAAGAAGCCAAGCACTCGGCCATTTTCTGTGTCAACTGTATTAATCATAAACCCTCCATCTTGAGCTGCAATGAGAGATTAGGTGCAGATGAGTTTGTAAATAGCAAATGCACAGAGTTCCTTCTGCTCTAAACCAACCCTTGTTTCTACACCATCTTGAAAGGTAAGTAAGTCCTGTAACTGGGAGGAAGGGGCTCTATCATCAGCTGTAATTTATATGATGGGCTGCTTATAACATGGGAATGTAGCTCCAGACCACACAGTGACTGACTTCTGATCAAGCTCTGACAATGAGCTGAAGGAAATAGAAAAGGGCAAATCAAAGGCATTGACTTTTTTTTTTTTTTTTGAGATGGAGTCTCACTCTTGTCACCTAGGCTAAAGTGCAGTGGCATGATCCCGGCTCTCTGCAACATCCGCCTCCCGGGTTCAAGTGATTCTCCTGCCTCAGCCTCCCAAGTAGCTGAGATTACAGGCATATGCCACCATGCCCAGCTAATTTTGTATTTTTAGTAGACAGCGGGTTTCACCATGTTGGCCAGGCTGGTCTCAGACTCTCAACTTAAGGTGATCCACCAGCCTTAGCCTCCCAAAGGGCTGGGATTACAGGTGTGAGCCACCATGCCCGGCCAGACACTGAATATTTAAGACCAATTCAGATATGGATTCTTCCCAGAGAAGTTGCTGAAATACGTACTGGGACCGTGCAGGTGTATACGTTCATACAACATAATTATCTGTATTCTAAATAGGTAGCTTAATAGTTATATGATACAACATATTTTTAAAAATCAAGAAAACTGACCACCTACTTCAATGCTTTTTACCAGGAAGATAAATTTCTACAATTTATTTAACAGAAATTTAAATACAAGATGTAGATGCCTGAAAATTGTTTCTTTATTAAAATGTATGCAAAAAAAATACAGTCATTTTGAGCCATTCTTACGGAAAGGTATTATCTTTGTTAGGACTGTGTTTACAGGAGAAAATCACTGAGAAAACTTTCTTGATAGGAAATCGTGTTATAAAAGAGTATATCATAGGGAGGGCTCTCAAAATGACAGTCCTTGGCTTCCTTATCCAATGCCAAGTGTATTTCTACCTTTCCTGGATGCCCAGGCTCAGCTGCAGACATTCTGGTTTTTTGTTTTGTTTTGTTTTGTTTTGTTTTTTAGATGGAGTTTCGCTGTTCTTGCCCAGGCTGAAGTGGTACAATGGCGTGATCTCAGCTCACCACAACCTCCGCCTCTTGGCTTCAAGTGATTCTCCTGCCTCAGCCTCCCGAGAAGCTACTATTACAGGCATGTGCCACCACACCTGACTAATTTTGTATTTTAGTAGAGACAGGGTTTCTGCATGTTGGTCAGGCTGACCTTGAACTCCCGACCTCAGGTGATCTGCCTGCCTGGGCCTCCCAAAGTGCTGGGATTACAGGCATGAGCCACTGTGCCCTGCCTGTAAACCCTTTTTTTTTTTTTTTAACTTACCCAAATCGTAAGAACTCATATCTTTCCTGGGTAGGAAATGACAACACCTCCGTTGAGCTACTCAGATGTGATCCTTTCTATTCATGCAGTCCCACTTGTGTGTCTTAAGTAATGTCCTTGTCATCTCTCATTGGGTCCCAAGGCAGTGCTGCCTATGAACTTCTGGCTGTGCACACTGGCCTACACTGCAATACAGTCACTTCTTCCTGCATCATTAACTAATGTTCAGGTACTGTCCGAGCTCTCATGACGGAAAATCCATGCAACCCACAGGGTCCTTTTGTGCCTGGCAAGTGAATTTGTTACAACTGGACACTAACAGTGTGGTCTGGCATCTATAGTCCAGTCAATAGTGATCATTATTATAGTATTCCACATTCAGGGCAGTTCCTCATATCTGAGTTACCTGAGGATGCCAAGCTGTAAGAGGTTAGCTGGCCATCACCATCCACTGGTGCTCTTAAAAAGCTGCTGGGGGCTGGGCGCGGTGGCTCACGCCTGTAATCCCAGCACTTTGGGAGGCTGAGGCGAGTGGAACACGAGGTCAAGAGTTAAACACCAGCTTGGCCAAGATGGTAAAACCCCGTCTCTACTAAAAATACAAAAATTAGCCATGCGTGGTGGCGGGCGCCTGTAATCCAAGCTACTTGGGAGGCTGAGGCAGAGAACTGCTTGAACCTGGGAGGTGGAGGTTGCAGTGAGCCGAGATCGTGCCACTGCACTCGAGCCTGGATGACAGAGCAAAACTCTGTCTCAAAAAAGAAAAGAAAAGAAAAGAAAAGAAAAAAGAAAAGAAAAGAAAAGAAAGCCTGCTGGTGATTCTCCATCAAATTGAGAACAAATTGTGTAACACATCCTGCGATTGGAAAATTGCATCCAGTCACAAATGCAAAGATAGAGAAGATTCAGATCTTCTACCGATGAGCCAAGCACTTGGCCAAGTTCTTTACATTGTTAATGTAATTTTTAATAATAAGCCAGGAGGATTATTGTCATTCTCTATCTGCGGATGAGGACACTGAAGCTCCGAAAATTTCAGTAACTTACCCAAGGTTCCACAGCTCATAATGACAAGGTTGATATTCAAAACTAGATTTATTTCTATCACCTTATGGAAAGATTAAAGAGCTGAGAAGCACTTTGTCAAGACTCACATGTGGATTTCAAACCCCAGACAGCTGGCTGTGACTCCAGCTCCCTTAGTCTGTATCTGAAAAAGTCTCCTGTTGATGGAAACAGATTTGAACTTTTTAAAAGGCAAAACAAGCTCTGATAATTCTTTGAAGGTGAAGCAGTGCCCCCAAACTAAGGATGACCCCAAAGAGGCCAGGTGGACACATTAGATCTTTGGTACCAATTGATTCCATCCTGGGCGTTCATTCATTTTTTGTTGTTCTCCCTCGGTGGTTTAGGAAGTTGCATTTTTGAACTAGAATCCTGGCCTGATTTGTGACAAGAAGCATGAGATGTGATGGGACCAAGACTTGTCACAGCTGACTACCATGGATAATTTAGAGGGCACTTATGGAGGAGGGAGGTGGAAAGAAGAGCATATTTTAAATCAGGAATATCCCAGTTTATTAAAACATTGACCAGCTCCCATATCAATGGGTATTTAAGATGGGAAGATAAGAAAAATTCAGTTAAAAAGCCGCCTTACGAGAAGATGCAAGACAAGGACACTTTCAAAATTCTTCCCAAAGCTATATAAAAGTTAACAAAAAATAAGCACTATGGAGAAAATAAAAATATAGGTCTGTAAGCTGTCGGCATTTTCTTCAATAGCATTGCCTTTTTATGAACTCAGAGAGTCGATGTTCTCTTCATGTCTCATGATGAACACCCTGCAAAGTTGACAGTCCTTGGCTTCCTTATCCAATGCTAAGTGTATTTCTACCTTTTCTGGATGCCCAGGCTCAGCTGCAGACATTCTTCCATCCAGCCTGACCTGAGCCTCCCACCAGGAATGCTCTACCCGTTTCCTCCCTACCAAATCCCACTCCCATCCATTTCCACAAAACTGTCACTGGCTCCCATGTGGTTTTTCTGAATATGCACGATAGTCTCTATCCCACACCTTAAGTTTTTATCATGTGATGTCCTACAAACCTTACTATTAGTTGTTTCTCTAAATTTAGGAATGTGGTTTATATTTTTTTCATACCTCCAAAATACCTAGCACCCTAGTAGGCTATTTATTTATTTACTTATTTATATTTGAGATGGAGTCTCACTCTGTCACCCAGGCTGGAATGCAGTGATGCGATCTCAGCTCACGGCAACCTCTGACTCCCGGATTCAAGTGATTCTCCTGCCTCAGCCTCCCAAGTAACTGGGATTGCAGGCACGTGCCACCACTCCTGGATAATTTTTTTTTATTTTTAGTATAGACAGGGTTTCTCCATGTTGGCCAGAATGGTCTCAATCTCCTGACCTCATGATCCACCTGCCTTGGCCCCCCAAACTGCTGGGATTACAGGCGTGAGACACTGCACCCGGCCAGCTTTTCATTTTTTTTTAAGAGTTGGGGTTCTCACTATGTTGCCCAGGCTGGACTCAACTCCTGGGCTCAACGGATCCTCCTGCCTCAGCCTCCCAAGTAGCTGGGACTACAGGTACGCACCTCTGTGCAGGCCATTAGGAGGCTTTAATAAATACTTAGGCATGGTCCAGTTTTATCCACGCAAGCTACCCTTTCAGTCCCAGAGCTACAATTGCATTTTGATGGGCAGGGACACCCAGCATACTAGAGGTAGCAAAAGAAGGAGGTTCTGTTTTGTTAGCACCTTAAGGATAAAACCACAAAAGCACCAGTATAATAGTACACACGTGTTTCTCAGGTTGAGACTTCAAAAGGGAAGCATTGATTTCAAGTGTCAAAGAAACATAAATATTGCTATTATGGCAACAGATGGGAGAAAAAAACAAAAGACTTTGGCGACATTTTCACTGGATGGCTGTCATTCACCAATTCCAAGCTTTGGTTTAAAGTAATCAAGAGGAGGCTGAGGCAGGAGGGTCACCTAAGATCAGGAGTTCGAGACCAGCCCAACCAACATGGAGAAACCCCATCTCTACTAAGAACACACAAAATTAGCCAGATGTGATGGGTGGCGCATGCCTGTAATCCTAGCTACATGGGAGGCTGAGGCATGAGAATTGCTTGAACCCAGGAGGCAGAGGTTGCGGTGAGCCGAGATTGCGCCACTGCACTCCAGACTGGGCAATAAGAGTGAAACTCCGTCTCAAAACAATAATAATAATAATAATAAAATAAATTAATCTTGAAGCTTCAGTGGCTGTCAGGGGTAGAGGGACAGGAGATATCGACAACAATGTCTCAACGGTTAGGGCAGCATCTCTGGTTTGAATAAATGTGAACCACCAGTGCTTCGTTACATACTTTTAGAACTGATGCAGTTCAAGACCGTGAGTACAAGCTTGTCCAATTTTCTGACAAATTTCTTTCCCAAGTTCAGAATTGTTTCTTCTCCCCTTAGTGAAGACAATACCTTAGGAACCAAAGTTGGCTGAAGTGCATCCCTATTTATTAAATTCTTTTTGTTCCACTTCTGATCATATTCGAAGCCTGCAAAGTACCATTCAAGATATACGAAAACTGGCCAAAAATCAAGAGTAAACATTTTGAAACAGGTCAACATTCAAAGTTAATAGATGCATGAGAGGTGGTTGAACAGAAAGGAAATGGACCAGCTCTTTAAGTGAGACACGGTTTGGTGGGAATCCCAGCCAGACCCTTAGATGACTGGAAGCAAATTGTTACATCTCCCTGCCCCTTGGTCTCCTAGTGGGAAAAATGGGGATCATAGCAGCCATCTTCTGAGAGTGGGGGGTGATTATTAAAATCATACTGAATTTTAGCGGTCTGGCACCAAGGGCCATTACTGAGGCAGCGGTATTGGGGAGGACATTAGAAAGGCAATCTTACAGTCATAACATCTGTAGGACTTCTTTCCACTGTATCCTGAGTCCTTATCCCTTATAACTCCTTCAGGAGTACTGGCCTCTTATTGTCGCTCTTCTGCAGCGTTACCTACGATTCTCCCCCATTTAAAATTTGCCAAAGTGCCAAATTTCTAGGTCTCGACAAAGCGTTGTTGGATAAAGCAAATATTTCATTAACAATCTGTCCCCAGGTGCTACAAATGTTCCACCTGAAATGAAAGTCGAAATTCATGTGGTCTTTCCCTCCAGCCGTCTCATTCCCTGGCAAAATAGAGGTTTAATTAAGGTCAAATCTCCCAAGCCATAGCAGAGGATGGATTCAGGTCAGTTGAAACAGATATTCTAGTTAATTTGATCTAAATGGTTGTGTTTATTTGGGGAGGGAAGAGAAAGGCCTTTACAAATAGAGGCTCCTGGCTAGCACAGCATCAGGGAAGGGAGAACAGTCACTCCCCAAAGTTTGAACCACAGGGAGCTGTACATGTCCCAGAAAACTAGCTCCTGGGAATTTAGGGGGAAAAAAAGTCTGCACAATTCTGAACTCCAGGTTAAATATCTACAATAACAAATTATTAGCATATTCTTGGTAATGCCAAGACAGAGAAAGGTTTGATCAGCTTGAAGACCCCAGATCTCCAATTAAAAATTAACTGAAATCTTCCACCAAACAACTTAGTCTCACACATAAAAACAGATCTGCAAACTGGAGAACCAGACACAGCACAAGACAGGAGGATATGAAATGTCATCAGAACCAAGTGTCGCTTCAGTAAATTCTAATGGAGGAGGGTTTTACATCAACAGGAAACTGGAGAGACTGATACAGCCCCTCCCTGAAACTTACATTCTTGCTTACTATTTTTCGTTTTTCCATTTGTTTCTGTTTCAAGCTTTCCGTATATTTCTGGCACCAACCCCACACTTCCCTCAACAGGACTCTACAGTTTAAGATGCAACTTTTGTCCTACGACTCAGACAAGTCTTCTTCTGCTTCCCAGACCTCTGTTCATAACCCAGGATGCAAAGAAAAATAGCATCCTGGTCTAGCAACAGATCCAGGTTTTGTGGGGGCCTGAGGCTTATAGAATTTGGGGCATTCTCTGTAAGAAAGGAATATGGAATTATGTTTCAACATTAATATTTACTTAAAATGAGAAAATCAATCACAGGGGCTGGGGACTTGGACACTTAAATCCCTCTCTTCTGAGATTTCTGCGAGCCTTCGGTGACACTTTGGCATCACCTCCCAGCTACAGCCTCCAGGACTCCCAGCAGCTCTAAGGGCACCCTGCAAGAGGGACCAGAGGTCTGCAGCTCATTTGCATGACAGTAAACTCACTCTGAGAATTTCCCTAAAATGAAACCCAAGAAATGTGAACATCTATCCCGTCTTGTCATGTCGCTACCTGGCAGACATATTTCACACTTAAGAATAATGCCTGCTGCTTCTACCCTAGTACCTGAGGTGATCTGTGTTTTATCCTCCTCCAAAAAGTGAGACGATGGATTACAAGTTGCCTAATTGTAAAATTCAGAAGGGCACATTGTATTTTTAAAGTGCAACATAGTTTTTTTCCATCAAATTCAAAACTGTGAATGTTAAACTTAAAGACTCTTTCCAGCTTCTGTTAGTGACAGACAGAGCTCCCCAAGGGGTGGCTGCCTTTAAAGACAGGTAAATGAGGGCCCATATAAAACAGCCAAGTATTGATGTTGTAGTAAAATTCCGGAAAAATACATTGGCAGACAAGTAAATTTGTCACTAATAATTTAATGTAATTTCCCTAAAATGGAGGTAATAGGTACTCAGGGAATACACCTCCAGGGTTTACATCAAATGTGCATGTGAAAAAATCGTGAAATAATATTTTTTTAAATGTAGATGCTTTGTCTGACATGTTGGTTTATGATGAAAATTATTCTTCCAAAATGAAAATGGGGAGGGGAAAATAGAACGTCCCCCAATCCACGTATCCTTTAGCTTCCAAACCTTTCCTGGTGGTGGCGGCTGAGCAGCCGTGACTGACTGGAAGCTGGGAACATTTGTTTGCACTTTATTTCCCCCTTAAAATGATGTACTACAATTACCAAATATTAATGAACCAATCATGTTGCAAATAGTATTTCCTGTGTCACTCTGAGTTATAGAATCTAATATTGGGCTCATTTGAAACATTCCAAAGTTGCATATTTTTTTTCCCCTTTGCAAAGTGACAGCTCAAATTGTGTTTAGTTGCATCCGTCCAACCATGAGCAAATCAAGTATAAAAATTTCATTTTGTCTAAGTGTTAATGCAATTTTTTAAGCTCATATCCTAGGATGGCTCACTTTGCACTATGCTGGGTGATATTAGATGCTGCTTAAACATGATTATCAATTATATTACATGGTGCCAGAAAATTTTAAAATACCACTTGTTTGAGACCCAAGTCATGAAGTTCCAAGAAAGGAAAAAATACAATGAAGGAAAAAAAAATTCTTTAGCTATTTCCAATGCACCAATGTTTATGTTTATATTACAAATAGGCTGATTTCCAGCTATAAATCTGAATTTCATTGCCGTTATCGTGAGTTTAATATGAAAAAAGACCTGCCGTGTGCTCAGGCAATAAGGAGAGACGCAGCTGTCATAAACTCAGCTGCTGAATGGAACAACCTGAGACCTAGAGTCAGGGGCAGGAGGGAGGAAAAGAAAGAACGGCTGAGAGAGAGAAAGCAGCCCTAAGCTAGAACCATCAAAATTATGAATTAATATCAAAGTCAAAATTATAGAATGTCCATCATTTTTTTCTATAGAATATTGACAGAGTGAAATGAATTTAGCAGATAATAAAGAATCTATCCCCCAGAAGAAAAAGAGGAAAGAAAGAAAGCAGTAAAATATGCCGACTTCATAAGCACATTTCATCAAATGTGTGAGCTTAACACAACTGCCAGGGAAAAGCCTGATCTAGTTTTGCAGGAGGTCACCGTAAGAAGTCCCTGGCTGTTCATGCGCCTCCACTTTCCCTGATTTCCTACTCCAGGTGCTGAGGCCAAATGCTGCTTCTTGCTCAAAGACGCTCCTTTTTCCCCCACATCCGATCTTACACATACTTCCACGCACAGGACTGGTGCGCTATGGTAATGAATGCTAATGGACAAAGTTACCAAAAAGTATCGATGATGGTCCCATTTTCATGGCCCCAGAAGATGGACAAATTTCATTTTTCCTGTTACCACACTTCCAGTGTCCTACACTTTCTAGGAGAAAAAAAATGGTTTATTTTAGGTGTCTGAGAAAAATGTATTTGGATTCTAAAATTATTTAAATACAATATACATGCGGAACTATGAAACAAGCATGCCATACTTTTATTTACTTAACTCAGCCTCAGCTAGTCTGCACCATTTGGGTTTGTAAATCACGTATGCAAAATCTGCTAAGTGTTTAGAATGCTGCTGTTTGTAGTGAGCTGGTTATGTTTTCTGATATTTCAGAATAATACAAAACAGCCACTTCACCAATGGGAAGGCACACATCTCACAGTAAGATTACAGCTCACACCTGCCTAACTCAATGTGTTCATGCTTAAGGAAGTTTAAATGAAACAGAAGCAACCGAATTATCTTCAAGTTCAGGATTCTGGGTGCCTTTCTCAATTGGGGTCCTATGAAAGAATTAAGCCCGCAACCTCCAAGACATCCATTATGGGTATAATGAATGAACTGCTTACCCCTGCATCTAGAGTGTAATACTCATGTATTTTTTGGAGAGTAAGAAAATGGTCTCTCAATTCACCTTCTGTGTTTCTGTGGTTTAGATAAGGATTGCTGGTTGTGAAAAGGAGGCGGGGGCACTGGTCTCCAGACCAGTGGCATTTGTGTCATTTGGGAGCTTGTTCAAATGCAGATTCTGAATCAGTAGATCCAGGATGGGTCCCAGGAATCTGCATGGCTAACGAGTTCCCAAAGTGATGCTGATGCTGGTGGTCCCAGAATCAATGAGCAGTGAAGCTCTAAAAGCTGCCTGTCCTCTATGAAATTGAATTCTTAAAGGATATTAACACAAGATGAAATAATAAATTTCACCTGTTTTATGACAAATCTGTTGGTTTTCACTTTGTGTTGCGCGGGGACCTGTATATATCTTCCGTCACCAGGATGGAAGCTGTTGAAGAGCAACTGAACTAAAGCAAAGCCGCAGAGTGAAAGCCACAGCTTTGGTTTCCTTGAATCCATTTGTGCCCCCGCCCAACAAGGTTTTCCTCTCTAAATGCACATTGTCATAGAAAACTTGTACCTGTATTTTCTCATCGATATTGGGTTATGTATTTTGATTTGCAAATCCGTTGATATGAGAAAACTTACAAAGGTATGAAAATTAAACATTCATTTGATCAACGACCTCCACAGAAAAGAACACAGTGACATGAGATGAACTCCTCCTCGAAGACCGAGCCTCTATGATCACCAAGAAACAGTCTACTGACCTTTGCTGCCAGTCCCATCTTTCTCTGGAATGCTGTTCCTCCTTCCACCTGCCAAATACTCTTGCTACCTTTCATGTCCAACCTGGGGCTTCCCTGAAGACTCATCATCCCTCCTACCACCCCCCACACCGCCATTTTTCACTGACTGTGTACTCAAACTGTGTGCGGCTCATATCTGGGACTCTACACCTTTCATTATACTATTGCTTTGTTTTGCTTTCTAATTGTTTCATCTAACTGTACAATCTCCTTCAATGTTCAGCCCAAGGGATATTTATTTAGCACCTGTTTTGTGCCAGTCTCGGTGCTTAGCCTCAGGGATAGAGAGGGACTTACGCTTCTGATGTAGCCATAAATACGGTTGTTCCCTATGTCAAAAATACGCACATCAAAATATTGTAGAGAGGATTGATATGAAAACAAAAATGTTATGATTATAAAGTAGAAGCATACGCAAAGTTTTGAAGGAGAAAGAATTTTTTTATTATCTTTCTACTAACCTAGAAGAATAGCTAAGCAAAGAAAATTTCACTAAAAGGTAAAGGGCAAGAGACAAGCAAAAAACAGATGTAGACAATAGCAAAGTGAATCCAGGTGCTCCGAACTGTCTATGATCGTTAGAACTTGGGAACAGACAGAGGAAGGGGGAGACAAAACGGAAGAGGTTGGCAGGAGCCATATTATGAAGAGTCTTATTTGCTAAGCTCAGGAAAGGTGTCAACCAGGCCAGAGAGGATCAGATTTGCAGATACTGTTGATACAGTGCAAGGGAATATCCTAAACTTCTTCACGTCCTCTGCAAGCCAGAAAGTTTGAGCCACAGAGACAGAAACGGCTCAAAGATTGACTGATCAGCTTGTCAAGAGAAACCTAACTTTAATTCTTTATTTTTTTTTGAGACACAGTCTCACTCTCTGCTAGGCTGGACTGCAGTGGCACGGTTTTGGCTCACTGCAATCTCCTACTCACTGGTTGAAGCGATTCTCCTGCCTCAGTCTCCCCAGTAGCTGGGATTACAGGCACGCGCCACCACGCCCAACTAATTTTTGTAGTTTTAGCAGAGACAGGGTTCCCCCATGTTGGCCAGGGAGGTCTTGATCTCCTGACCTTGTGATCTGCCCACCTCAGCCTCCCAAAGTACTGGGATTACAGCTGTAAGCCACTGCAGCCAGCCCTGAGTTTTAATTCTTATGACTTGAGCTCTTTTGAATGAAGGATGTTGAGAAACCCTGCAATGGGTACCCTTCTAATCTATTTCCTCATATTAATGATCATAGGGAAAGTCTTGACATGCTTTAAGAAGCTGTCACTGGGAAGTGGCAAGAGACGCACCGTGAAGAGGCAGGTTAAGCTGGCGGGAGAGTGCAAAGTATCCCCAGAATGACGGTTTCGTTGAGGTCCAGGATTCATCTTGTTTTTCTTGGTAACCAGATGGTAGCGCACCCATTCACTCCTTCTATCACATACCTGGGGATAAGGCATGCAGTTTATAAGCTTTCTCATTCTTAAACATATCATTGAGAGGTATTGTAATCTTTTAAAACTTATGGGGTGACAGTAATTTTCCCCTCAAATGTTTTCTTTTCAATTCTTCTCTCAAGCAGATTTTTAAAAAGTAGTTGATTCCTAGAGTTCAACTGTATGGATCTATTTAGAGAAAAAGTGTCCATTTCATAAAGCAACCCTATTTTTCGAGCTTAGAGAAATAATCTGCAGAAAAGGGCTCCAGCCAAGTTGAGCTTGTATTTGATCCTAAGCAAGATTTCTTCACCAGAAAACAGGAGTCCCGCAGGCAGGTAGGGGAGGTGGACCATTTAAATCCTGAGAAGTTGAATTTTCTCAAATCAAAATCATCTTGTACTCCTCGTTCTACCCTGCTCTGGGCCAGCCTTGCCGATAGAAGATACTCAATAAATTAACGCTTGATTTGACTAAATTTATATTGCTTTACAGAGCACTTGTGTCTTTTTTAATTGTTCTGAACCGTATCGGTAAACCTCTGAGCTTTCCGTTGCATGGGAAGCCTGCCCTATTTCTTTCCATTGCGTTTATGTTCTTTAAATAATCTAAAATATAAAAGTAAAAGCAGCAGGCATTTAGAACCAGACCTTTTAAAATGCGCTCCCAGCCCTTGCTGAGATGAAGTTTAAATGTAATAGAAGCAACCTGAATTCAGTGGAGAATCCAACCACTGACTCCAGGGGCACCACACAGGACCCAGACCCGCAGATATATGAACGTCTATGCTCCAGGCAGGCCCTTGGAAAGAAGGGGTGTGTGGCTGTATAAATCCTGATACAGGAGGACAATGAATCCACAATGCACACACAGCCCACACGGGCTATCACACACTGTAATAAACCCCCGCCGGTGTACCCGTGACAAAGTTGATCCCAAAGGATTGAGAGCAGTGATGGAAACTATAAATCTGTATCAATAGCCAGCCATTCCTCCCACCTTCCGTGTGTCGCCTGTGTGTGTGCACAAACAAGGCCGCTGATACGTAAATACTCAGAGAAGTGTAATCCATCTCCTGCTGCACATTCTGCTTCCAACCCTGCCCTGTATGATGCCTGGAATTTCATACAGTATTCAGAAGGCTCGAGATGGCCCAGCCTTGTGTTCGGGGCAAGTAAGCAGGGGAGTCTGGCTCCAGCAGATTCAGAGATTTTCTTTTCCTTCCTTCTCGAGGAAGAAAAAAAAAGACAGCGTCTTAAAATTACATTGCTGGTGTTTATGATTCACATTACAAGCAATGCAATCACTACATCCAAATCGAAATTTCATTTATGATCCTGTGGACTTAATGTGAATAAAGGCCAAGGCCTAGTGTTTTCTAAGGCACCAAAGAAGGATGCACCTACCACGGAGCTAATCACAGGAGGGAACAAGAAGAAGATGGAGGCTGGGAAGGAAATAAAGGACAGAAGCAAACCCAAATGCCATAAACTGATATGAAGTTAAAAAAAAAGAAAAAGAAAAAAGAAATGAAAAGGGAAAAAAACCCTATAGCACGTCCATCATCTGTGCTTGGGAGATGGACATAAAGAGATGAATTTAAGGCACCCTTAAATTCCTGACACTTTTCTCCTCTAGCTTGGAAATCCTACTAGTTAAAAATATGATTGGGATAGCTAACAAAGCACAGACGACAAGACAGGTTGCATACGAAATTCAGGGTAGTTTGAACTGATAGTCTCTTTCAACCACACAAGAAAGAGGTAATGGAGAGAATGCTGCCAATTTAAGCAAGCTCTTGATGTAAATGAAAATAAAAACCACAACGATTTTTCTATCCTTGTAGCATTTGGCTAATGAGTCACTAAAACCATTCCTGGCCAATCCATCATTTCTGTTACAGAGACTCAAACACTCTCTCTCTCTCTAATTGGTCTAGACAGGTGTCATGATATTTCAGCATGCTGAAAAAAAAAATTCCAGAGGTTTTCTTCCGGGAGACTGAAACGTAGACACTTTGGAAAACGTTAGTCTAATTTCAACCTTCTTTGAAATAGTTTGCATTTAACAAGAAAATAAAGACAAACACACGTCTCCAGATTTAACTCTACCTCCAAAAAGATCAAAAAGGCCCTTTCGAGGACCAAAAGGAAAACTGGAAATTAATTTGATCATTTGGAGAGGGTGACCCTGCTCTCAGAAGTAACAAGTTTTATCTGGGGATCTCACTTCAGGTACATTGCTTTTCTAGAGCGATCGCAAGCAAAATTAAACACACGGGCTTTCACATGTCAACTTCATCTTGCCATAGAGTGGCTAAAGACAACTTCACACTAAGGAATGACTTGAGGCGCTGCTCAGTGCCTTTTAGGGCATGGGGTTTCACCCAACTCCATACTTAGGAAAGGAAAGAAAGGCAGTAAATTAGGAAGAGAGTAAATCTGAGGAATGGACATGCCACCACATTTTACCAACCAAATAACAGCTCATTAATGATATTTTAAAGCTGTATTTCTACCAAGTTATGACATAAGTGAACAACAGTGAGGAAACAGGATGTCCAACTGGCATTTCACTGTTCACTCAGAGACTTGCAGAGAAAGAAGTGAGAAAAGTTCAGTTTAAGAACAAAGCATGGCAGGGGTCAACTTGTCATTTCCTAGATGCTATCAGGAAAAATGATGAGCTTACTATTTAAATATGTTTTTTTTTAAATGCCGTTTCTGGCCAGGCGTGGTGGCTCACGCCTGTAATCCCAGCACTTTGGGAGGCTGACGTGGGCAGATCACAAGGTCAAGAGATCCTGGCCAACATGGTGAAAGCCCGTCTCTATTAAAAAAATACAAAAAAATTAGCTGGGCGTGGTGGCACACACCTGTAGTCCCAGCTACTTGGGAGGCCGAGGCAGAAGAATTGCTTGAACCCGGGAGGTGGAGTTTGCAGTGAGCCGAGATTGCGCCATTGCACTCCAGCCTGGTGCCTGGTGACAGAGCAAGACTTTGTCTCAAAAAAAAAAAAAAAAAAAAAGCCATTTCTTTGGGAGAAGGGGTCACTACGCAATCAGAAATCATTGCCCAGAGAAAGAGGTGACATGAATGTCTACTCTACTTTTGTTTGCCTTGGTTTGTTTTAACCCGGTAATAAGAGCCTAGTTGCTGATGCACAAGGCTTTACTAACTTGAAAGTGATGTTGAACGTTCAGGCATCAATGCCTTCCCCGAAAATGTTTCCACTTGCAGCCGTGGTAAGAAACCATAGGCATGATTCCTGAGATGGATGCAATAGGCCATCACCAGTCAGAGTGTTGAGGACACCAAAGAGAAACCTGAAGTAGGCTCTTAGGTCAGGTATGAATTTTAGGTGTGAATTTTACCCAACTCCTTGAGTATCTATATGTAAAGGCTCTGAAACTAACACGGCCCACAAATGCCCAGTGTTATCTGAGAATATTAATTCCTCCTCTGGATGTTTTCAAAAATAGTATTTTCTATGCCCATCAATGATAGACTGGATAAAGAAAATGTGGCACATATACACCATGGAATACTATGCAGCCATAAAAAAGGATGAGTTCATGTTCTTTGCAGGGACATGGATGAAGCTGGAAACCATCATTCTCAGCAAACTGACACAAGAATAGAAAACCAAACACCACACGTTCTCACTCAAAATTGGGTGTCAAACAATGAAAACACTTGGACACAGGGAGGGGAATATCACACACCGGGGCCTAGGGTTAGGGGAGGGATAGCATTAGGAGAAATACCTAATGTAGATGACAGGGTGATGGATGCAGCAAACCACCATGGCATGTGTATACCTATGTAACAAACCTGCATGTTCTGCACATGTACCCCAGAACTTAAAGTATAATAAAAATAAAAATTAAAAAATAGTATTTTCTTTAGCAACTCAAAATGTAGTATATACTGCTTCCAATTTCAAGAGAAAATAAGTGCTATAAAAGCAAGGAAATTCAAACTTCAGTAGCTTCTGTAACTAAAAACATTTAATCTCTATGTATCTACCATCTTATCTTTTCAGCTATACGTCATGTAGAGATCATTTCTATCTATATATAAATTACAAATCTATGCACAGAATTGGAATTATATGACAACAAGAAGTCATCATCTCTGGGTTAGAAACAACACATGGTTAATTTTTTCTTTATATTTATATTTTGTATTTTTCTGTAATAAAAATGTTTTGCATCTCTGGTCAGGCACAGTGGCTCACACCTGTAATCCCAGCACTTTGGGAGGCTGAGGCAAGAGGATTACTTGAGGTCAGGAGTTTCAGACCAGCCTGGGCACCATGGTGAAACCCCGTCTGTATAAAAAAAATACAAAATTGAGCTTCGGGGCAGGGGTATGTTGCATGCCTGTAATCCCAGCTACTCTGGTGACTGAGGCAGGAGAATGGCTTCAACCTGGAAGGTGGAGGTTGCAGTGAGCTGAGATCATGCGCACAAATCATGCCCATTGCACTCCAGCCTTGGCGATACAGCGAGACAGCAAGACTCTCTCTCTCTCTCTCTCTCAAAAAGAAAAAAAAGTTTTGCATTTCTAATTAGAAATATCATTTATTTTAAATAAAGCAAGTAAGCAATTTTCTTTAAAACTATAAATCTAATTTAAAAATAAGAGGAGCTGCGAAGAAAGAAAATGCCCCAGGGTGGATTTCAAAAGGTAAAATGTTTTCACTAAAGTGGCTGCATGCAAAATGTGACAGTCATTTCCAAATTTAGTACACACGTGTCAAGCAATTTGTGTGTTCCTGAAGGGCTAGTTCTGGGCAGGGGGTTAGAAAAAGAAATAAGAAATGGTTCTTGCCACTAAAGTGCTGAAATTTAATTGGTAAGGATGAATACATGTTGGATCATCCAGGCTCACTCCTGGCCCCGTCAGTACCTAAAACTTAAGCCCAAAGAGGTAGATGCCTGGCCTTATAAAACTCTGCAAAAGAAGTTAGTAGAAAGTCATATGGGCCAGGCATGGTGGCTCACACCTGTAATCCCAGCACTTTGGGAGTCTGAGGCGCATGGATCACGAGGTAAAGAGATTGAGACCATCCTGGCCAACATGGTGAAACCCTATCGCTACTAAAAATACAAACATTAGCTGGGCATGCTGGCATGCCCCTGTATTCCGAGCTACTTGGGAGGCTGAGGCAGGGGAATTGCTTGAACACGGAGGCGTAGGTTGCAGTGAGCCGAAATTACACCACTGTGCTCCAGCCTGGTGACAGAGCAAGACTTCATCTCAAAAAAAAAAAAAAAAAAAAAAAGTCATATGATCATGGGGACTCCAGAATAGAAAGATTTGATGAGCATAAAAGCAATGAACGAAGTTAACATAAAAAGAGTGACAGCTTTGTTGTATCTTAATTCTTATGTTTCAAACATTACCTTAAAATTAAAAGACAACTTCTACCTAAATGGCTAAAGGTTCATCACCTTAATATAGAAAAAAGATTGAAATTGAGAAGGAGAAACCAGAGGCCCATTTTAAAAGGGACAGATAATTCACAGCAGAGAAACTGAGGGGCCAAAAACCATGAAGTATGTTTAAACCTACAAGTCACCAATGTAATTCTAATTAAATCAACACTTCAATCTTGTTTTGTCCTCTGCCAGATTAATCAATGCGTAAGAAACACCAGATCAGTAAAAGAACAGAGATGCGTTCAAGAATGATAAAACCACCCTCAGGCCGGGGTCATCTTTCAAGGAAAGTAAGGGGTTAGTGATCAGGAGTTTGAGGCTATTTGTAAAGTTTTATTTCTTTTGCTTGGTGGTGGGTACCTGGGTTTGACTACATTACTCTCTAACTTTTCTCTATAACTGAAGAAAGTTACTTACAAAGGAAATAACAAAACATAATATTGCTCATTACTAGTGGCTGTGGTCACGGCGTTGATTGGCATGGTTGCTAATACTTCTTCAAAGTATTAGCAACACATGCCAAAGGCCTTAAAAATGGTTAATGAATACAAAAATTAGCTGGGTGTGATGGTTTGTGCCTGTAATCCCAGCTACTTGGGAGGCTGAGGCAGGAGAATTGCTTGAACCTCGGAGGTGGAGGTTGCAGTGAGCCGAGATCACACCACTGCACTCCAGCCTGGGCAATAGAGCAAGAGTCCATCTCAAAAAAAAAAAAAAAAAAAAAAAGGCTTACTTAAGAGCATGGCTGTTTGGCAAAGTATTATTTCTAATAATAAAATATTTTAAATACCCTGAATGAACAACAAAAGAGTAACAGGGCAATAATTATAATACATCTAAGAGCAACTATTACTAAATGACTAAAACAATATTCTTGACATTTTTATTTATAGAAATGAACAAAATATGTTATGTTATCAAAGCAGGATACAAAGATCTCTATCTATCTATACATATACACACAAATTATACACACACACTACCATGTCAAAATAGAAAGAAAGATAAAGGAACAGGACTACTTTCTCCTTTGTAAAATCTGGAACTTTTATTACAGAATATCTGTATAACTATGAACTTAAAATATAGGGGAGAGGGAGGGGGAAGAGAGAGAGAGAGAGAGACAATATCTGGGTGTGTGTGTATCTATCAGCTTCTAAAATTACTTGTAAGCAAAAAGTGAAAATACAGGTATACCAAAACCTTAGCAATCATATAATCCATGTGGTTTCTGCTTTCCAAAATTATTTCCTTTATGATGTTATAATGTGTCAAGTCATTTATCATTAAAGATCAATTTAACTGGAAAAGTAATAATTTGAGGTGATGGGTAGAGGTGGAAGAGGTGGAGGAGAAAACTAAAATTTGCAAACTATCGTGTATTTTTCCTAGGTAATCATGTCAAAGTTTCTTCACTAAAAAGAAATTCAGGCAAAGATCTTTATATGGTATAATTACAAAGGGAAGGTAAGAAACTCCCAAGGATTTTTACTGGTGGGGATAGGCGTACATTGTATTCTATCAGAGTACTACATAATTCACTGATATCCCTTCTTTCCCAAAGCCAAAAGACATTGGATTATTTAATGGGTTAGCAACTATCTGCCAGAGCTGCACGTTACTCAAGTTCTCAGCCCAAGAAGTAGCCCTTTTGAAACACACACACACACACATATGCACCCACATGCAACTCAGGGTTCCAGTAAATTTTGTGATGGGAACTGATGTCCTGGGCTTGTAATAGGTTTGTAATAGTGGTTAGAAGTGAAAGAAGCTTTCCTTTTCTCTTATGCAGAAAAATATTTCCTCTTTTCCCCTATTCTCCTTTCAAAACTAACTTCTCTCCCTGTGATCCTGACTGCCTCCTACTGACCAACGGCGACCCCACTACATCCATCTCCATCAACTATTCTTTGTCTTCAACCATTTTTCCAATAATAGACACTTCCTTTGACTTTCTCACTGAAGCTACTAGCTTATTTCATTAATTTCCTTTACCATAAAACTACTTTAAAGAGTTGTTTATGTTGGCATCTCTGTTTTCTGGATATGTATTTTCCTGATTTTGTGTAAGTTGGCTTCTGGCCTTAGTGTGTATGGCACTCAATCTGTTCTCGATAGTATTAGTCATTTCCTCTTAGCATCACCAATGACCTCAGACTACTGAAACAGGGCAGCTTAATTTCGCTCCTCACCCTATTTGATCTTTCTTTACCCTTTAATACATTCTGCATGAGTGAACTTATCTATTACCGTATTTTCAGATCTGCTCCTATAATTTCAATTCTCATAAATGGTAATCAAAGTCTTAACCCAACCTCTTTCCTTAGCTTGACCTCTCCAACTGGATATTTCCAGACTCTTCAGGATCATTATCTTCAAAACTAAACTCATTACAACAAACCGGAGAAGAACACATGCTCAACATAATAAGGATATTTATTGGAAACTGACAAATAATATAATTGTGATGATAAAACCCTGGCAACAAAAATAAAACAAGCATGCTTAATTTTATTATATTACTAATATTCAACTTTGTTTTAGAAATTCCAGTCAAAGCAATAACATAAGAAAAATAACTAGGAGGTAATGTATATTGGCAAGAAAGAGGCAAGAGTATCATTGTTTACCAACAACATAACTGTCTACCTGACAAACATCAGATAATCAACTGAAAAGCTACAAAAACGAAACCTGATCAACAAGGTGGGGGAACATTGTAAAATTCAGTTAATTTAAAAAACACAATAGCTTTTCTACCTATCAGCAATAAGCAGTTAGAAAAAAAAAAGTCTCATTCACCATGGAAATTAAAATATTTAATTATTAACAATGTATTTAAAATGTATTAAATGTATTTCACCTGTATGATGAAAACTACAATGTTTTACAGTAGAACATAAAGAAAGGTTTAAATAGATACAAAGTGATGTTTGTAGCAATATGGAAAGATATCCAACATTAAAGCTATCAACTTCATGTAATTTATTCTATAATTTTAATACCATTACAATAAAAATCTTTAGGTTTCTTTGGGCTAGGGGTAGAATTTAACAAAATGATTTTAAAACTTAACTGAAAAAAATACACAGGTTTGCGAGAAATTTTGGAGACAAACATGATATAATAAGGAAGGATTATCCTAGAAGATATTAAAATATATACAAGTACAGTAATTAAAACAGTCAAGTTCTAGTTCAGAAATAAGCAAATCAATGGAAAAAAATAATATGTAAAAATATACTTGAATATAAGAATTTGTATGACTTAATCTGGCATTTCAAATCAATAGTAAAGGTAGCCAATATTAATAAATGCATGACTATTACTGACTAATTTGGAGAAAATGAGGTTAAAACCATATATTTTGTCTTTTTTTTGAGATAGAGTCTCACTCTATCACCCAGGCTGGAGTGCAATGGCTCGATCTTGGCTCACTGCAACCTCTGCCTCCCAGGTTCACACAATTCTCCTGCCTCAGCCACCTGAGTAGCTGGGATTACAGGTGCCCGTTACCATTCCCGGCTAATTTTTTTGTATTTTTAGTAGAGACAGGGTTTCACCATGTTGGCCAGGCTGGTCTCAAACTTTTAACCTTAGGTGATCCTCCCAAAGTGCTGGGATTACAGGCTTGAGCCACTTTACCAGGCCTATTTTGTCTTTCAAAAAGACAGGTTGAAGAGAATATGAGTGTGTGTTTGTTAAATGTTAAAGTGTTGAGTACATGAGTATTACGTTATTTTTAAAATGTTTAAAATATATCACTGTTTATAACAAAAACTAAAAGATTTCATCAAGCAAGAGATTTATAGATTAGTCTAACTCAGATATGAAACTTATGCATTAAAAATACTATATGAACAAATTGGAAAAAAATTTGCATACTGCATAAAAGACAAAAATCCACAATATATAAAAAGTACTTAAAAACAGTACAAAGTGGTGAATACCCCTCTGAAAACAAGACAAGAACCAACTTAGGCAATTTTGTAAAAAGAATTTTAATAAAAGGGTCAGAAAGTATGAAATTATTTTCAGCTTCTCTGGTAAATAAAGGCTTGAAATAAGACAATGATATGCCATTTTAATCTGTCAAATTGGTAAATATTTTCTCAAGAACTAAGAATACCCAGTGTTAGGTAGGATATAGGGAAACAGACATTCTCATATACTGTTAGTATAAGTTTATTTGCAATATCCTGAGGGCAGGGTAGCAATATCCTTCAAGAGTCACAAAATGATCACACTCTTAGAGAATTTTTATTCAATGGAAATAATCTTGAATGCAAAGTAAAGATATATGTATAAGGATGCTCAATGATAGTTTAATTTTAATTTTTGTTAAGTTGGAAATCAGTTGAAGATTGATTTGATTTGGGCAGATAACTAATTAAACCATATACGTCTATTTATTTATCAGGAGCTCTTATTGCTTTGTACAGAATGGATTCCCAAGGTGCAAGAATGGAATCAAACCAATTAGGCATTACAAATTGCAAATACCTTATTTAACAGGTTGGTTTTTACATGTGACTTTTCAATACTTAGACATACGATCTACAGGTTGTCACCTGAATTGGCCCTAGGTCTTTAAATGACTTCAAATGAGTTTCAGATGACTGTGACCTCTCTGAAGCATTCATGTTAGCATATTAGCAACCTTTGAAAGAATGTGTGTTAGCATCTTGTATACCTTACACACAGTCTGCCTTTAATAAACGTTTGCTAAATAATAAACCTCTATTATAGCACCTGTTATATTGTGTTTTAGTTGGCCAAGTGTCTGTGTTTGTCTTAGACTGCTTGCTCTTTGAAAGCAGGGTCAAGTATTCACTCAGCTCTACATCCCTATTACAGAGCACAGTGCCACATACATAAAAGGTATTCCACAAATGTTTGTTGAATGAAAGAATCAAGAATGCTGTTTCCTTCTGCTAAAATTGTGTTTTAAATATCTATGTTCTAAAACACTAGTCTAAAAATGAAGGCATCTGAAAGTAGGTCCTAGGGTATGGCTTTAATCTTGATGAGAGATACTGAGGCTTCATTGAGACCTACTGAAAAGAGAAGACAGAAACAAAAGAAAAACAAAGGAAGAGTTATATATTAGCAATTTGTTAGACTTCCAGACACACAAATAGGTGAGCTGGTGGTTTGTTTAACAGAAGCCGCATAGAAAACAATACCATGCAATGGTCCTTAGCAGCAAGCAAATGGAAAACGTTATTTTATTTCTTTTATTCCTTCTACTCTTCTTCATACCCAACATCCTACCATAGATCTTAGAACATTTATCCACAGCCTAATCAAGTCTACAGAAGCATCCGTTGCTGTGGTCCTGTCTGAATCTGCAAGTACTAACTTCCCTGCTCAGATATAATTGCATTGGAGCATTTTTTTTTCCTTCTTGCTTTCTTCCTTTACTGTTTATGCAAGAAAATCCACTAATATGTTTTGGAGAAGATAAACCCATTTGTCCACAAATAGAAAATTCCAAACCAAGAATCTCTAAACCATGGGTTTACAGTAACCCCATGAGGTTCAGTAGTCATTGAAGAGATCTTTATTGACATGCTCTTGAGAGCAGAGTGGTTTTAATCATATTTTTTCATGAAAGTTAATATTAAAACAGAAACATGTCACCTTACTGAGTTGCAATGAGAGTGAGTGGCAAAGGCAGAATGAAAAATGAGGATTTTTATTTTCTCTTAAAGCAGGAGTTTTCCTGTATAAATTTAATGGCATTAAAAGCAAGTCTAAACTCAAAGCCTCATGACTTCCAGTTAAACATGGTAGATTGAACATGTGTTTATCTCTGCTTTTTCCTCCCAATCCAACCAAAGTAATGAGAATAAAAAAGTGAATAATAATAAAAGATCAAAATGCATAAACACACAAGGAAAAGGGAACTGGGAACAAAGGCAACAATGGATTAGAAATGTCAACAAATCTTTAAGGAAATAAAGCCATGATAAGAGTATTAATGGCCTTTGCAGAGCAGAGGAGGCTAAGATAAGTTTCTGCAGAGAGATGAGAAGAAAACTGACTCTTCCTGCAGGATCTGAAAAAGGCTAAAAATAGGAGGACTGGCCAAAAGTTCGTGGACGAGCTGTTAGCGCTCTACATTCTCTCCTCAGTCCCTCAAAGCCAGGAGACCACTCCTGCTACACTTCTTCAGAAGATAGAAGGTTTATCTTAGGGAGTATTTAAGTAGAAGTAGCTCTAGATTCAGTGATCCTGGGTCCTACAATGCAAGAGGAGCATTCAGTAAAAGTTTGCAAGCTTAACATTGATGCTCCCCAGGCAAGAAATTATAGAACATTTCTCAAGAGAAACTAAACAGTACCCAAAAAGAGAATGACCACTTGGGGGTCTCCCAGTGAAAACACTCATTCCCTGTCTCATCCTACAGTAGACAAATATACCCAGTCAACTTTTGAGTGCCTTGCTCTTGAACACAGGAAGTCAAATAACAGAAGATATTTGGAGGATGCTGAATGACAGGGACAAAAATAAACTTAAAAAAAAAGAAAAAAGAAAGAACTCAGTAAAAACAACGCAGAGAACAAAAGAAAACCTTTAAGGAGAAGTAATATCTTCAGAAAAGTAACAGAGGACATTGCACCTGTGAAACACGAACAGAACATTATATACATATGAATAATAAAACCTAGAATATCACATCCTCAGAATTTTTAAAAAATCCAATTGAATGGTAGGAAGATAAAATTGGAGAAGTTTCTCTAAAAGTACAATGAAAAGGCAAGAAAGGAGAAAAGATAAGAAAACCAGAGAATATATCTAGGCAAGTTCAAAGAGAGAATAAATAAATGCCAAGGTAAGGAAATTATCAGAGAATTATTTCAGAAAAATTTCCCAGAACTAAGAGATACAAAAACTTCAGATTAAAAGGTTCCAACCAGGTACCCAGCTCAGTGAACACAAACAGACCCACATGAAGGCACAGCTTTGCAAAATCACAAAACATTGGAACCATAGAGAAGCTTCTAGATATTTCCAGCAGGGGAAAAGCAGGTCATACAAAGCAGCTGGAACCAGAATGGCATCGATCTTCTCAGCAGCGGCATTGGAAGCTCAAAGACAACAGCGAAGTACCTTAAACAATCTTAGGTAAAATGATTTTTAAACTAGAATTCTATACCCACAACATCGACCTAGTTTGAGGTTGGAAAAAAGGTATTTTTAGACAGTTGAGTTCTCAAGACATTTACCTCCCAACACATGTTTTCTGAGGAAGCTATTAGTGAAGTACACTAACAAAATGAGAGAAGGAACAGACAAGCAAGAAAGCATAAAATCCAGAGAAAGCAATAAAAAAAAAGCTTCAGGGCCAGGTGCAGTGGTTCATGCCTGTAATCCCAACACTTTGGGAGGTCAAGGTGAGCAGATCACGAGGTCAGGAGCTCGAGACAAGCCTGGACAACATGGTGAAACCCCATCTCTACTAAAAATATGAAAATTAGCTGGACGTGGTGACACATACCTGTAATCCCAGCTACTTGGGAGGCTGAGGCAGGAGAATCGCTTGAACCTGGGAAGCAGAGGTTGCAGTGAGCTGAGATTGTGCCATTGCACTCCAGCCTGGCCACAGAGTGAGACTCTGAGACTCCATCTCAAAAAACGAACAAACAAACAAATCAACCTTCAGGAAAAACTAAACCAGGAAAGAAGAAATGGGGTTTTCAAGGTGATGTCAAAGGAGTGAGAGCAAAAGGAAGTGGCTTTGGAGCAGACCTGGAGAGTAACTGCCCACGCTGGAGTGGAGACATGCAGGACCCCAGAAGTGCTTGCTACATGCTATCTCATAGCTCTGGTCAGAGGGAAGGTTTTACTGGGAAGGTCTTGGAGCCTATGGATAGAATTTCTCAGAAAATTAAGCAAGTGAAAAGATGTTGTGTCAGAAAAGCAATATAACTTTTATGGGATACATTATTGTATTCAGCATAAAGATATAAACCTTAACAGTGATGTAAGAGCTGACTCTTACCTACTAAAACAGAAGCCCATAGATGTCTAAAATGGACAAATTGAGTAACAGCAGCATTATTTAGAAATGTATAAACAGAGAAGACATGGATAAGTGAATGTTAACAGCTTCCTTTGGGGAATAGGATTGGGGTGGGAGACGGATTATGGAACTGCTATCGGTAATCATAAGCCTTTTAGTATTACTTGGCTTTTTAAAAGTACATGCCTGTATCACTTTACAAAAATAGAAATTTGTCAGCAAGCAAACATCAGTCTCTGCAAATTGGTCTCTCTGTGGAAGCTCTCAGATACAAATGAGATAGGTGAAGTGAGCTCTGAGCTGGGATGGAGACGCTGGTCCACAGGCTCCTCCGACTCCTCCCTGCAGAGAATACTGAATTCAGGCAGTGTGAGGGACCCTTCCACCTCATTTGTTTCTCTTCAAGTCAGCTACGTAAGGAGAGGTGGTCCGCGGCCTCAATGACATCAGCTCACAGTGGTTCATGAACTCAGACTTATTCCAAGTCTCTCGTGAAAGCAGCTCTGATTCCCAGTGGAACACTTTCTCTTTTACTGAAGCACATGGTTCTTCAGATGATTCCTGCTCTATGTTGGATTCTTTGCCTGCAGCTCTGCTCTAAGCCTTTGAGAGTTCAGAGAGGATACAGATGGAGCCTCTCCTCTGGATTTGCCACATCCTCCCTTCCCACCTTCAGGTGCCCGACTCCCGAGGACCACCTCTCCTGTTGTCTAGGATCCACATGCTCCCTTTTTACTTGTGTCATATTGATATGCTCAGTGACCTCCACGGGAAAGGTATATAATCATGGGAGGACGCATGAGTCCACAATCAATGGATACATTCCTCAATACAGACAGCAATTTTGTCACGCATGTGTTCAAAGAAAAACACCTCTGTTTATAGCCACTCGAAATATTTACATATGCCAAAATATAAAACAGCATATAAAATCGCAATATACAAACCGTTGGTGTGTTTCTTTACATGTTAACACATTATTTAAATACCACCTACCTCCTGCCCTCGCAACCTATATTCAGTGTAGTAGATATCTGCACACTTCCACACAGGCACCCTAGAATAAAACAGCCTGAACAGATGCTGTTTTTCCTTCCTGACAAACGGGCATGAAATAACAGGCTGACATCTGCCTCTGCAGGTCATTCAAGTCAGCCTGCTACATGTCAAAATTCAAACTGCTCCATCCATCAACGGCAGACCCAAAATTAACGTAGCTTGGAAACTCGGCGGCAAGACAGTACCAGCCCAATTCAAAGTCTGACCTTCGAGGAATGGTGGGGTGCGACAGAAAATTATTTCATGCCCTGCACCAAAGCCAACAATAGAATTTGAAGAGATTTTCAGTTAAATTAATTTTAAAGAAAAATCCCCCAGTGTAGCAGTTTAACTCTTAGGGTCACATAAAAGGAGTGCTAAGCATAAGAGATTTTGCTATCTGGAGGCTTTGCCGGCACCTTGTGCAAAAGAACTAAAACAATATTTTAGGCAAAACAGTTTGAAGTCATTTGCACTGTAGCACATACTAAAAGTCTTTATCAGTAAGTGAAGAAATCATCAAGAGATTTAAATCCTCACAGAATTTTTGGGGGAATGGCCATTAGTTAAAATAAAATTGCAAATAAGATCAGCCCTTTAGGATTACAAATACAAATGAACCCTTTTCTGGAGATATTTTTAAGGGTGATGATTTCTCTCAGCTGAATGATAACAAAATGTATGTCAGGAGATTTTATAACCAGTACCCGAAGACAACCACCAATGTAATAAATGAACCAGAATCAGATGCACAAAGTTATTTTACCCATTGCTTTGGCCATGATACACAGCACAGCACACTTTTTACAAAATGCCATATACATTTGTAGTCAGTGACATGTTGAACTATGCTTTAAGTTCATGTTCCATGAAAGTGAAGTTACCTTTTTCTCTCTGCTGAAGAATGCTTCAAAACTCAACGTGAAAAGTCATCCTGGCGGGTCGCAGTGGCTCATGCCTGCAATCCCAGCACTTTAGGAGGCCAAGGTGGGCAGATCACTTGAGGTTAGGGGTTCAATGCCAGCCTGGCCAATACAGTGAAACCCCGTTTCTACCAAAAATGCAAAAATTAGCCGAGCATGGTGGCGCACGCCTGTAGTCCCAGCTACTTGGGAGGCTGAGGCCGGAGAATCACTTGAACCGAGAAGGTGGAGGTTGCAGTGAGCTGAGATCACGCCACTGCACTCCAGCCTGGGTGACAGAGCAGTGAGACTCCGTCTCAAAAAAAAAAAAAACTCTCAATACACAATAATCATATGAGAAATTGAAAACGTTGTTAAAAAAAAAAAAAAAAAGTCAAACACTGTAATTCCAGTGTTTCCAGTAACATGAGGTCCAGGCTAAAGCTGAGGGCATGTTTCTTACATTTGGTAACAGAATGCTCAGTGCGCCAAGTTGTTTCTCCTTACGATATCTCCTCAGCACCTCTTTTCTCTGTAGCCCTTTGCCTGGTAAACGAGCTTAAATTCTCCCAAAAACAAAAGCTCTTTTTTAGTTCTGTCTCCCTCTTGAGTCATACCCCATTCCGCCCTTCTCTCCTCGCCTGCGTATTTCTTGAAAGGATAATCCACACCATCTCCTTCTACTCAAAATAGTATTGCTATCAGCTTTCGTCCTTATCATCACATTGAAAATAACCACCTCCTAATGGCCACATCCAACGGCCTGTTTTCAGACTTAAGGTTCATTAATCTTTCTGCAGGTTGGACCACACCCCCAATCCACCCACCACAAATAACATGTCTATTTCTCTTTTTCTGCTTGGTCCTTGACCTGGGTGGTTCTGGGATTCCGATTTAATCCCTTTCTCTCCTGTCTATACCCATTCTCTCCTGGTTAAGGCATTAACATGCAAACACATGTTGATGACTCCAGGTCCTCCTTTCCTTGCTCTGAAGCGCAAGGGCACAGTCCCCTGTACATCTCCCTGTGATAATCTCTCAGCTACTGTAAACTTAGGACATCCCAGCTTGCATTTCCTCTTTGTTCTCTAACCACCCGTTCGTTGAAAGCAGCAATTTCCAATATAAGAAACATTCTTTCACATTTCCAGGACTGTATGCATTACTCTCTGCAAAGCACCCTCAACTCCTCCAAATAGGTAGAGCCACCCTTTTCTGTGTGTTCTGCAGCACCTCACACAGCCTCTCAGGTCATTGGAAGTAATGAGACCACATGTGTGACATCCCCCTCAAAGCCACAACATATTTAATGTTGTTCTTCATAGAAGCCACAGCAGACTCTAGCATGAAGATCATCAAGACCCATGTGAGGAAGAAATAAATGGATTGATGATGAAATAGTGCTGAATACTGACTCACTGGCATGACTGACCACAGTTCAGAGGAGGTAGGAGAGAGGAACAGGGCTACTGTTAAATTTGCCAGAACATCTCATGTGACTTAGAGTGATGGATTTTAGTCGAGCAACCGGATATTACCAGGAAAAGCTGGTGGGCAGAAAGGCTTTCACTGATAAAAATCCGGGTTAATTGTCTAACAGTAAATTAAAGGACCATCTGTAACTATAAAATTTACTCTAAGCATTTAAATTTAATTATTCTTTTACCTAGTTAGCCCTCAATAAGTATGTTCAAGATGAGAGGATTATATATATGTCATGTTTTCCCTTCTTTATAAAAATACATAACATGGATATGGTTTAACAAGCATTTATTAACAATGCTTTAAGAACATTTAATTGAGAATTTTTTAATGTAGAAATTTTTGAACAGCATAAAAAGCCATTTGGTTTAATTTCACGACTTGTGCAAATAAAGTGGCTAAATGAAATGATTTTTTGGGTCCTACCACGTGCAACATTTTGGTCTCATGATTTCATTTCTTTCTCTCTTAATCTTATCAGTCTTAGAGGAGATGGTAACTCTAACCTTAGCCTTGTGTAGCTCATTCTCCTAAAGCCAAACTCCAGGAATTCTCAACATCGCTGATGTGAGGAAATGAGTGTTCCCACGCTTTGCTGATGACAGTCTAAAAGTTGATATAGTCTTTCAGATGGAAAAGTTCGAAATGCGTTTCAAAAGACTGAAAATGTGGCCATATATGTTGTTCAAAATTTTATTTCTCAGATTTTATTCTAAAGAAATAAGTGAACTGGTGAACAAATACATTCATTGTAACATTATTTATAATAGTAAAGAAAATGAGAACAGTATCAACTTCCAACATGAGGTGACAGATTAAAGAAAGTAGGGTGCGTCTTCACAATGGAATGCTGTGGTAGATTGATACACATTTACTGACATGTAAAGACAGTTGTAAAATCAAAACTACTTAGAGATTAGACAATGAGGGTACTCACCTCATAATCTAAGACATATGGCCAAAATGACACACAGATTAAAATTTACTGTTTATATTGTATTTCATAGAAAATAAGAGTGACAAATTAACTGAACATTCCATTTAAAAAGATAGAAAAAGAAGATAAAACAATAATGTTAACTCCAAAGAAAGCGGAGATGATGAAAATAAAAATACACTAAATTTGATAAAATAGATGGAAAGATCTATAACACAGACCAATGTCTCCTAAAACAGGAAAGATAATAAATATTAGGAAATAGAAAAGGCACTTATTTGTCCATATGCAGGAGGCAAAATGAGATGATACTTTACAAGGTACTTGAAAGTGGTAGCTTGTGCAACTGTATATTGATAAACTTTGAAACCTCTGTGCAATGAAAGATTGCCTAAGAAAATAAATACATTTTTAAGTTGGCTCAAAAATAACCAAAAAATCTCAATAGACAATAATCACACGAGAAACTGAAAACACTGTGAAACATCGAGACCATCAAATGCATCAAATGCCTCAAACTCAGCCTGTTTAATAAGTGAGCTCATACGAGAGGGATTATATAATTTATCCTCCAAACTGAAACCCTTTGGAGAGTGAAAGGACATAAGTAAGCTGGGAAAATCTGAGAAACAGGAGATGTTTCAGGCAAATTAGGACAAATGGTGGTACTGGTTGTACCAATTTTTATTTTTATTTTATTTTATATGATTTTATTTTTGAGACATAGTCTAGCTCTGTCGCCCAGGCTGGAGTGCAGTGGCATGATCTCAGCTCACTGCAACTTCCGCCTCCTGGGCTCAAGCGATTCTCCTGACTCAGCCTCCCAAGTAGCTCGGATCACAGGCGCCTGCCACCACACCTGGCTAATTGTTGTATTTTTAGTAGAGACAGGGTTTCACGGTGTTAACCAGGCTGGTCTCGAACTCCTGACCTCATAATCCACCCGCTTTGGCCTCCCAAAATGCTGGGATTACAAGTGTGAGCCACTGTGTCTGGCCCATTGTACCAACTTTTACAGGATAAATAATTCTAAGTGACATGGTTTGGATTTGTGTCCCTGCCCAAATCTCACGTCAAATTGGAGGTGGGGCCTGGTGGTAGGTGACTGGACCATGGGGGAAGATTTTCCCCTTGCTGTTCTCATGATAATGAGTTCTCATGAGATCTGATGGTTTAAAAGTGTACAGCACTTCTTGGTTCACTCTCTCTCCCCAGCTCCGCCGTGGTAAGACATGCTTGCTCCTCCTTTGATTTCCGCCCTGATTGTAAGTTTCCTAAGGCCTCTCAGTCATGCTTCCTGTTAAGCCTGTGGAACTATGAGTCAATTAAACTTGTTTTCATCCTAGATTACACAGTCTCAGGCAGTTCTTTACAGCAGTGTGGAAAGAGACTAACGCACTAAGGTTATGAAAACTGTATCATAGTTTAGAAAGAGATGAAAGGTTTTCCAGTTTAGAATCAGGAAAAGCAGAAGAGGAAAAAACAAAAGAGAAAGAAGGGAGAAAATTCTATGTCTACTGACGCATGTTCCCAAATAAACAAAATGAGCATATTATACACATTCCTAAATGTCAATTATAAATCAGTAAGAAACAACCCAAATGAAAAAATGGTCAAAATATACAAAATCAAGTTTATAGACAATAAATACAAACCATAAGCATATAAAAATATGCTCAATATAACTGATGAAGAAACAAAAAATAATATAATATTTTAACCCATCCGCTTGGAAAAATGTTAATAATATTAAATGTCAAAAAGTGTGGTCTTTCATATACTGTTGATGAGAATGCAAATGGGCTACATTCTGGAGGGTCATCTGGCAACTATTTATCAAAATTTTAAATACACACACTCTATGATACACTATTTCCCTTGCTAGGAATCTGTACTACAGAAACACTTGAGCAAGTGTGCAGGATCTATGTATGCGGGTGCCTACTGATACATTATATTAATTAAAACAAATAACCAGAAATAATCTAAATTACTCATTT